>NC_066619.1:283011761-283325333 GCF_025201925.1 Gopherus flavomarginatus | reverse complement strand
TGCCACAATCAGGAATAGGGTTATTTATCCATATTAGAGAGAGAAGGATTTTAAAGCCCATATAGTCACATGCTACATTACTTTATATTTGATGCACAAAATACACCTAGATCTGCTTTGTGTCACAAGACTGACATACTTTTATGATGTCCATATATGTAACACAATCTACTCATTCTTAATAGATAAATACAACCATTCAAATCAAAGAATTTTTAAAAAATAATCACCGTTGGCAATAAACATCATTGCGTAGGAAAGCAGAATGATGGAGTTTAATGCTAAATGCCTGGGAGCTACTTATTGTACTGTGCAGTAGCACAATCTTGACCTCTAGTGGTTGGAAAGCAGCAGAAAAAAATAATTAGGTTAAGCTTCAATGAGAAGAGAAAATAATGGCTGGGCTGAGATGAGCAACAAACAGCAGAGACACTATTCTAAAGAGACCTAAGACTGAGGCTCAATGACAGATTTTAGCAAGGCTGTCCCAGGCAAAAAGTCTGTTCATTAGCATTGCACAAGAGAAATCTTCCCGGTGGTTGTGACACTTCAAACAGGATGAACAACTGGGAAACAGAGTGGCAAATTCTGCACCAGAGTCTCTAACTCCAGAAGCTCCACTCCATATAAACCTATTGCAACATCAGATACCAAGGATTAGGACTCAAACGGAATAAGCTTTTGTTCTTTCCAGCGTTCAAGCGAGATAGATCCTGGACTCATTTCTGCTCTCAGACACGCCGATTCAGGCCAAAGCAATTCATCTGAAGTGAACTAAGTTATAAAGTGAACATAATGTAAATGATACTAAATTCAAGCCTAAGTGTCTGTGAAAATCTCCCAGGTGTATAGAATCATTTGTCCTCTTGCCCTTTTAAAAAGAGTATAAGCAAAATGTTCTCCCAATACAAAGAAACATTAGTCTTTAAAAGATCCTAAAATGGGCGGTTCAAAGAAAAATTGTATAGGAAATAAAGTAGTGACATTGGTCATGGGAGAGAGGGAAAAATAACAAAGGAGTGAGCATGCTGGAGGTAAACGAGTTTGTACTTTCACCCTCTAAGCTTTAAAAGTATTCAATAAGTATTAGCATATGAAGCTGAAATATAGAACTAATGGCAAGAGAGGGCATATTACGCAAAATCTCTCTGAATAGAGATCATGTGACATTCCCTCCCACGGTACACCACTTGTAGGTGAATTTTATTTTTATTTGGACAGAGTGCAAGTATTGATTATTTTTGTTTCTGTGCAAAGCATATTTGTTAATTAGTGAATCCTAGACAGGTCTGAACCAAAATCCCACAGCCAAACATTGTGTCTCTAACAAGAGCCGCCAAACACCACAGACCTGATTATTCCTAAACCTGGGAGTTCTGAATCCGGATCTGAACTCTAGCTTTCCTGAAGCTCAGGTTGTTTGGGTTCGGCCTACCAGAGGAAAAGGAATTGGAGCAATGAATTTAACTCCAAACCCAGCTCTGAGGTTCTTAATGTGGTTTTAGTTCAGGCCAATCTTTATTAAAGAGTATTTCTCCTTGTATTCTCTGTTCTACCACTGCAGATCCATGAAAGGCAGTTAGAGGGATTCCCATGAAGACTATGAGCATCTCGTCATGTAAGAAGGAGCTGTATGCTTTTATGAATTACACACAAGTCTCCGATAATAAAAAGAAAAAGCTATCCCGTGCTACATTAACTAACTCTTACGTCCTTCACATGCACCAAGAAAACAAAACACCATCACATACAAAAGTCTGAGAACCACGGGTGTAATATACTGGTGACCTCTTTCACATAGCAAGCCTCTGAATGCAAACCCCCTTATAAATTAAAAACACTTTTTTGTATATTTAACACTATTATAATTGCTGGAGGCAAAGCAGGGTTTGGGGTGGAGGCTGACAGCTCGTGATCTCCCATGCAATAACCTCATGACCCCTAAGGGATCCTTACCCCCAGTTTGAGACTCCCTGCATTACACCTAATGAAAGCAACACAGCCATAGCTGATCACTATGAAGTACATTCCCTATATTGCTATAGCGATTGGTCTTGCTAAAACACTGATCTGATGCTATGTTAGCTTGCATTTCAGCTATGTTAAAGGCATTCTTACAGAAATGCTAAAATGAAGTTGAGAATTAGTTCACAATGCTCAGATCCTAAAAGAAACAGATTCTCTTAAGTCTGTAATCTAGATGTTACACTCGAGCTCTATAAAGTACATGCCAGAAAAAAAAAATTATTTGCTGTGTGTGTCTGTGGGGTTTTTTTTATTTTGGCAAGACACAAATTGGACTGAAGTGACCTGTAAGTGAGAAATATTAAATTTTCTTTAACTTCTGCAAACGTGGGTGAAGTCACCAAGGTTTCAGTTTCACCTTGTGTGTAAGAAAACCAGGGAGAGGCCCAGAGAAAGCTGCTATGAAGGAGTGTGAGCTTAACTGCCAAAGAACTCTGCTGCTGCCCGCACCTTATACACACATGCACACGCGCGGGCACACACCCTTCCTGGGCTCTGGCAGGGAGAAAGCTGTACAATATGTTTGACACTGCACATAAAGGAAGAAAAATGACCTGCATCAGAGGCACATTTGGATTTTAATGCTCTGTTTCACATAAAGGCATCTGTAGGGAGCCCAATGAAGAGGCACACGTTAGAAACCACATCAAAGCATAAGCGACACTCCAGCATGACCTCTGAAAATTGGCCTGGGGCCAAGGCGGGGAGGCCCTCAAAAAAAAACCCTTACCTTTTGGTGTGGTTTACATGAAAGCAAGTGCATTTTTCTATTATTCTGTAAAACTGCCTCTATTACACAGAACTATCAATCTCTGTACTCTCTGCTTAATGTGACAATAAAAGAGAGGGAGGTTAAGAAACAAATGTCTGTTCACAATGCACATTAAATTTAATAATCCCCGTAGTTTAAATCCCCTTTAAGCACAGTCATTTTCATCTGCTCGAAAGGCTAGTGCAGGGGCAGGCCAATTTCGTTTGCGCTCACCAACAGCTGTGCAACTGACCTGATCAGGCAAACCCCCGTCCTTCTAAAAAGAGCACCTGTTGGGGGAGGGGGGAACTGGATGGCTCAGGTAACGGGATACAGAGCCTACTGCCCCTAGGTAGCAGGATCAAATCTAGGTCACTAATGACCTAAATGTGTTAACCATCAGATGGCTAGTCACTGGTCTATGGTCTGAAACAGGTTGGAGGTTTCTGTTCAGTTCCACAGTTGTCAAGTGTCCAGCTAACTAAAAACCACTCACACAATTGACACTAACAATCCTCCTTGTTGGTAGGCTGAGAGAGCACAGACTGAACAGACAAGGAAAATAAGCCATCTGCCCATTCGTAGTGCTTGTCTACACTGGGAAGCTATTGCCGAATAAGCTCGGGTGTGAATTGAAAGCACAAAGCGCTATTCCCTACTCAATCCCAATATGGACACAATCACTCCACACTGATTTCCTTCTCGCAGCTTGGCTTACATCACTTCCAAAGTGGTCAGCTATTTTGCAATTGCCATTCTTGGATATTTCTCCACGTCCACAAATATTTACAGGTGACATCTCCCAGCCAGAGTAGAGCAGTGTCCGGTAGTGCTAAATTCTCAATGAAGCTGTAAAAGGAGAAGGATAGTTACCCCCACCTCTCCCCAACACACACACACAAAGGTCACCCTTAACTAACAGTTCATATACAAGTCTTCACATTCTGGAGTCCAGCCTTGTACTTTTAGTTTCCAGATCAAACTCTCATGAAGAGTAAGACTGCAGGTAAGTGTAACTACCTGGGAGATTTACAACGAACCAAAGGGTAGGGACATGTTACGTGCCAGGCCATGCATTCCTTTATTCTTTGCCTGACAAGGCCCTGGAACGTTTTCCTTTTCAAATATATCAGCAACTTTAGGAACTAACCATTTTAAACAGCAACACACATTTTTTTGTATTGATTTGCCAGCGCTGAGGGCAATGCATATGCCTCATCTTCACTCCCATTGCTTCCACCCATCAATGAAACTGACAATGTTTACTTTAAAATAAAGAAGCTAATTAGCTCTTTCCTGAGGAGATAGTAGATATGGCCCAGCAAAGAATGATTTATTATTTAAACATGGCTGAAGTATTGTTGTGGTTAGCTTTAGTGGTTTTGATTAGTTACTGAACATTTGCTGCTGTGATTGTTTTATAGACTGCTCTAATGGACTGAGATGTAGAACTTTAAAGAATATCTCTAGGAATGGAATACATATTCCTTAAAACAATATTAAAAAAGCAGACTTGCTACAGGGGAAGAAAAAAGAAAGTTAATAAAAAATGACAATGTGGCTGGCTCTCTGCCAAAGAACCATTTGAAAGTTATAAAATCACTCTCAGATCAGATCAAAGCGTGTATTATTACTGCAAGGTGTAAACTCAACACATCAACACAACTTCTGTTAAGTTTCAACCAAAATCCAGTCACTTGTCAGGACGCTAAGAGTTTTTGCTTATCTGCTTTCTCAGTGCTAACTGGTTATCATGGAGCGCAATTTGCCCAAAGTAAATCTGACAAAGTTCACCGTCAGTGCAGGAAATGGGGCCCAAGAACGTGATTTTTACTTGATGCTTGGTCTTAAGAAAAAGTTTGAAAACTCTAAATCTCTGAAGAGAGAACACTCTCCAATATTTCACTGTTAACACCAAGAACAGAGTTTTCTGCAAGTTCCCACACTCCTCTCCCCAGTAACGTGACCACCACACCCTCACCCACCCCCATTGCTGAAATCGAGATTGTGACACTGATTCAAGTATGGTGTAATAAATGTGCACTCTTCGTGTGATAACGTAGACTTACTGGATCAAGCATGAAACTGACAACCAGGAATTTTTGAGTTCTTTTCATAGCTCTGTTACTTACATCCTTCGTACCCTTGGGCAAATGTTTTAACCTCGCTCTGTCTCATCTTACCCAGGTATAAAATATGGTTACTACTACATATATCCTCATAGGGTGTTAGAAGGATTAACTAGTTTAGGTTAGTCAGGGTTATGAATATTTAAAGCTCTTTATAACCACTGAATACTGCTAACCTGTTTTCTGGGACACCTACTATAGTACAGTAAGTGGAGAGAATGATTCTAATAAAGATTCACTCAACTACTAGCTATAGTCCACAGAGAATATATCCTATGCTAAAATGATAAACTCTCAGCCAGGAGAAGCAATCAAGTACTATAGGTCAATACAGAATAGAGCTTAAAGAAAAACAGGTTTTTAAAAATGAGTCCTCTCTCAAAGCAGCAATGAAGATTTATACCCACTGCTGATCTGACCCCAAGAACGAGCCACCTGAATGTGTGTATCAGAAGTAACCAGGCTAATGTTATGTATTCCAGAAGGAATAGAGGAGCGGAGAATTAGAATTAGTTTTCTGCATAAATGAGCAGACCCAAAACAGCAGTGGATGCAATGCTTTATCAGGCTTCTCAGACATATGATTTAACAGGAATAGAATTTGGTTGCTCGAGAAAATATCCTGACAAATGTCAATATTCATATCTTTGATTTTTTTTAAATCCCCAAACCTCTCATCGTTGCCCTATTACCCAAAGCAAAATAGCAGAGTGCTCAGTCAAATAACTATGAATGTTAATCACTCACTAACCATTTCGAAGTTCATAATCAAAGATGTTTCTGAGCATAAACAGCTGATGAAGTCTCCTGCTCCCTGCAACAATGTTTACTCTGCAGCAGTTGTTAGTACTGTCTTTTCATAGAACACAGAGCATGCAAAAATGCACAGTGTCTTTGCTGAGATTTAATTATGGCTCAAGGCATATGTGAACACATTTTTCCTGCACCTCAGTCCCAGTTAAATTCATCAGAAGGATCAATACATAAAAATAATAAGAGCAACTAGATAATCTCAGCAAAAAAATGGTAACCAGCTCAATTATTCCTTTCACATAAAAAATGGTTAAATTGTGCCAGAATAGGGGCATGGAACAGCTTCTGAATTAGGAGAGATTAATAAAACTGGGACTTTTCAGCATGGAAAAGAGATGACTTAGGGGGGATATGACAGAGGTCTATAAAATCATGACTGGTGTAGAGAAAGTAAATAATGAGGTGTTTACTCCTCATAACACAAGATCTAGGGGTCACCAAATGCAATTAAAAGGCAGCAGGTCTAAAACAAACAAAAGGAAGTATTATTTTCACACAACTCACAGTCAACCTGTGGAACTCTTTGCCAGAGGATGTTGTGAAGGCCAAAACTATAAAAAGGTTCAAAAAAGAACTAGATAAATTCCTGGAGGACAGGTCCATCAATGGCTGTGAGCCAGGATGGGCAGGGATGGTGTCCCTAGCCTCTGATTGCCAGAAGCCTCTGTTTGCCAGAAGGTGGAAAACAATACTAGGCCAGATGGACCATTGGTCTGACCAATTATGGCCATTCTTATGTTTTTACATAGATATGGAGAAGCAAGGATGGGTTAAGCGCTTTCTTCTCCATAAGGAGCTATCAATAGCCTTGTAAGTACTTCTGTGTTTGAATGTGCTCCTGATGGGACAAATGTAAAAGAACTGTTAAAAAGAAAAGCTCCAGACAGGAGGTCTGTTCTTCAGAGATTGAGGGCAAGAGAGTAAAATCTAAATTCAAAGGCTTAAACTCTCTCTTTAAAAGGCTACTGAGGAAACACACTGCCTCCCTTCCACAATCCTTAAGTCTTGCTGTGGTCTAAACACTCATATTACACAGTGACTACACCTAGACACTGAAACTTGGCAGCAGGCAGCCAAAATATGACCAAGGCAATTTATTTCTCCAAAGTTAGTATTCAAAGAGAATCCCAAGTCTTGGAGCAGTGCTCCCGAGACTGAAATCCTTAAACCTCAACATTCAGAGCCTTTAGGCAGTTCCACTGGAAATGGTATATGCCAGCCCACACTGGTAAGAATTACTCTTGCCTCAATCATCTTTCTTTAGGATTGTTAGTACAACTTATGGATTTTCCATTAAAGTTACCACTATTTAGCAATTGTAAACTTTTGAAAGAACAACCATAAGATTTTGTTCAGAGTTATGAACAACCTACATTCCCAAAGTGTAGACTGAGTAACGCTGAGTTACTACTGTACTCTATGTAGATATCTCCACTTGCAAATTGGGTGTATGAAGGCACAGAGGTTGAGTGACTCATCCAAGGGCATAAAGTGAGTCTGTGACAAAGACAGATTTAGAACTCAGCAGTTCCCAGGTCTTTGCTCTGTGGTCATTTCGATAAACTATTCCAGCCCTCAAAAAATGTTTTGCTATTCAGTTAAGTTTTTCTCATATCTTGGCCACTACTTGGTTTTGCTGTTTTTTGTTTTTTTTTAAAGCTGCCTTTTCTCTGAGATCTTCAAAACTGCTATGCCTTCGAACATCCTCTGTGTGCCTTGTCTAGGACTTCACAGATGAGTTGCCTTTCAAGATCCTGTTTTTGTTTCCATTTGTCAGTCTGGGTTTTGTACTTTCTTTTTAAAAAAAAAAAAGTCTGAGAAACTGGCTGAAGACAATATTGTGCACGTCTTTCTTGGACGGTCCCGATTATCCTGGAACAGAGAAAGATATATCTGGATATGAGAACTATTCAAGGATGATGCCTTGAGAAGTAAAGTCATGCACAAAATGCATGAGATGTTGTCTGGCCTTTCCCCAAGGCAGTCTACAAGTTTGATAAGTGAGCATGGAAGTTCTGGGAGGGAGATGTTCTTCAGCAGAGTTAAGAAAAAGTTCCCACAGACTCTAGATTTTGTGTCAGAGATCTTATGTGATGATCTGAGAACAGGTTCCATAGCTGGTTTTCAGATGCATCAAAGTAATCTGCAAGCTACTATGAAATTTAGCCAAAAGGATGGATGATGATCTCTTCTGGCCTCACACCATGAGAATTCAAAATTTTGCAGGATACATACTCAATAATGGCTCCTGGTATAACCTTGTTAATGCCTTTCCCTCACCTCTGCATTAGCGGTTCATCAGCTCCATGAATTGCCCAGCTGAGGCACTTTCCCAGTGTCAAGCCCATTAATAGCTCCTAATGCCCTATTTGCACTGAATCTTAAAATCATAGGACTGGAAGGGACCTTGAGAGGTCATCCAGCCCAGTCTCCTGCACTCATGGCAGGACTAAGTATTATCTAGACCACCCCAACAGGTGTTGGTCTAACCTGCTCTTAAAAATCTCCAATGATGGAGATTCCACAACCTCCCTAGGCAATTTATTCCAGTGCTTAACCATCCTTGCTGCAATTTAAGCCCATTGCATCTTGTCCTATCCTCAGAGGTAAGGAGAATAATTTTTCTCCCTTCTCCTTGTAACAACCTTTTACAAGTACTTGAGAACTGTTATGTCCCTTCTAAGTCTGCATCTCAGACTGTTTATGCATATTTTCTTTGCTAATTGGACTCATTCTCAGTGCTTTTAGCCTCAAATCATATAATGTCAAATACAAGCTTCAGCTGTGTGTCAATCCACTTCTTACTGTCTTCACATCAAAACTGGATGTCTTTCTGGAAGATAAATGTTAGCCAAACAAGTTACTGGAGGCTCAAGGGGTAACTAGGTGAAACAATGGCCTGTGTTATGCAGGAGGTCATACTCAATTATCTAATAGTCCCTTCTGGCCTTCAACTCTATGAATCTACAGAAGAGTTTTATAACTCAGATTTTGTATTATACTTATTTGAGGTGAAAAAAATATTGTGTACAAAGGAGATGACAACCAGGGTAAAAATAAATCTCGTACTTCTCTCTAGGCATGACAAACTTTTGGTTACAATAACTATTCCCTAACTGCTACAATGGCCATAAATTGGAAAAAATGAATTAAAAATACAGAGGAAGAAAAATAATGAAGGAAATAAGGAGCAGGCTGACTACAAGGGATGTTTCTCCAAGCAGGCTGACTACAAGGGATGTTGAGTGGCATATTATGTTTTTTCATTTAAAAAAAATTTCACGTAGAAGCAGCTATATGAAGCTATCTGAGAGCATTAAATTTTTGTTTGGCTCATTTCTTTTCACTTAAAGTCCACTAAGATTTTTAAATGAAAGGTAAAATATCCTGTTAAGACACACCTATTTTCTAAGCAATCATTCTGAAAGTTTAAATAATTTGGCTTTCTGAGAAGGAATACTGGGAGGAAAAATGGCAGAGCATTCGCAAAGCTTACTGCATTACACAGCACAAACCCATGCTCTCTCCAAACTATCCAGTCATTTAAACTTTCAAAAAACAGTCTCTCCAAGAACGTATTTGTACACTCAACATTCTGGACAACTGTCTGTCATATCAAAGGATGTTTCCAAGAGAAACTTTTTCCCTAAGTTTGTTATTGAGCATATCATTTGTACTTCAAATAGTAAGGTATTTTTTAATTATGCAACACTGTGAATACATGTGAATAACTCAAGACTTGAAATTAACACAAACTGCCCTTGTAAATTAACTTCAAATTTATCATAATTTCTCCCCATTCAAAACTTTTAACACTTGTTGAAGAATTAACGGGAGCTATTCACGTTAAAAATATATGTACAGTTCACTGTCTATCCACAAGTTTCAATAATTCTCATTAAGAACTACAAAATGTAAATGCCAGAGTTATTTACTGAACATGCTCTGCCCTCTACAGGCTAATTTGGAAACAGTATAGAGAATTATATTTAATTATTTCAACAATGCCATAGGTGTGCCTAGGTCTTCATAAATAAGACAACATAATTCCTGTCCTGAAAAGTTAACTCTTTAACCCTGAAGAGATTTTAAAGGGCTGTTATATATCTGATTTATTTTCTTGTCTAGATAATAGTTACTTTCCTTTTCAAGTCACAAACATTTCAGTAAAATATTAGAACTTGTACCATCTACAATGTGACTGAAACCTTCTACCAAAACACCTCAACATGAAAAGTTTCTGCTCAACTGGATTGAAAGCCTGGCTCCATTGAAGTCAGTGGGAATTTTGCCATTAATTTCAATGGAGCCAGGATTTCACTCCCAATATTTAGTTTTGCGGAGTATTAAAATACGAGAGAAAAATACAAAATATAAACCAGATCAGATTAGAGACTGGGCAGAATCCAATCTATTTTACAATTCTACAGTGTCAAGTTAAATCCCCCTCTTGTCCCACCTCAAATAATCCAGACTGTCATGAGAATAGTACAATTACAAATGCAGTATACACTGACAGCAAACTGATAGAATTAAAAATACTGTACTGCGATCCTAACAATGAGTAAGATCCTATCTCAAGTATTCTAGCTATTGATCTTGTCAGTACCTGCATTTTGGCTAAACAAGAAATTAGTCCCAGCCCAAAAGCATGATGATGTTACATTTGGCCATTTTTTACTTGTGCTAGGACTATAACAGGGTTTTAAAAGTACTTCAAAAAAGCATTATATGCAGTAATTTCAATCATTAGTATTACTTCTAACTTCTAAATTTAGGCATCTAAATAAAATAGCCTGATTTTCAAGTCTCTTGAGTACTTTCAGATCCCACATGACTTCCATGGTATTTGTGAGCGCTCTGCACTTTTGAAAGCTAAGGAGCCTTAATAGGAATTAAGAAACGCCATTTTGCGGCACTGAGGCATAACGTGTTTTAGCTATTTTGGTTGTCTCAGTCAAACTTGGCTGTTTCCTGCCAGTGCTATTTAAAAGATAAAAAAATAAGAACACAGTCTGAACAAAGTATTATATGCATTTCTAGTTCATAAAAACAGCTTAAAACTCATGAGAACGTGACTATGCATAAAAAATAAATCTCTACAGATTAAACATATTGCATTCACTAACTACAAGATATTACCATATCACTTATTGGGTTTTTTTTTTAAGTGCAGTTATTATTCATTACCTGTACAAGACTAATGGTAAAGCAGGGTTTGGGTTAAGCTGTGACAGCCCAAGTTGAGTATTTAGAACTTGGTACAGTCAGTCTTCATAGCAAAGAGCAGCGCTAGCTTGGATATGTTGCATCCTCCCAGCTTGTGACCAATGTGTACAATAAAGCCATAGAATTTTTGTAATGCCAATAGTGTGCTCGGTCCTTTACAGGTGAACACACACATTTTCAAACTTGTGTATTTTGCCATTTTCCTAACTCATCTTTCAGCACGTAAATAAAAGTAGCCTGTTTTTCAAATCTCCTGAGTGCTTATAGCCTCTGTATGGCTTCAGTGGTATTTGTGAGTGGCACCATGTTTTAAACATACAAAAGCAAGTACTTCTTCACAAAACATACAGTCAACCTGTGGAACTCATTGCCAGGGGATGTTGCAAAGGTCAAAAGTATAACCAGGTTCAAAAAAGAATTAGGTAAGTTCATGGAGGATAGGTACAGCAATGTCTACTAGCCAAGAACAACAACTCAGAAAACTACAAGCCAGTTAGTTTAACTTCTGTGCCAGGGAAGATAATGGAGCAAGTAATTAAGGAAATCATCTGCAAACACTTGGAAGGTGATAAGGTGATAGGGAATAGCCAGCATGGATTTGTAAAAAACAAAATCACGTGAAACAAATCTCACAGCTTTCTTTGATAGGATAACGAGTCTTGTGGATAAAGGAGAAGCGGTGGATGTGCTATACCTAGACTTTAGTAAGGCATTTGATACAGTCTCGCATGACATTCTTACCGATAAACTAGGCAAATGCAATTTAGATGGGGCTACTCTAAGGTGGGTGCATAACTGGCTGGATAACTGTACGCAGAGAGTAGTTATTAATGGTTCCCAATCCTGCTGGAAAGGTCTAACAAGTGGGGTTCCGTAGGGTCTGTTTTGGGACCGGCTCTGTTCAATATCTTCATCAACGATTTAGATGTTGGCATAGAAAGTACACTTATTAATTTTGCAGATGATACCAAACTGGGAGGGATTGCAACTGCTTTGGAGGACAAGGTCATAATTAAAAATGATCTGGACAAATTGGAGAAATGGTCTGAGGTAAACCAGATGAAGTTTAATAAAGACAAATGCAAAGTGCTCCACTTAGGAAGGAACAATCAGTTTCACACATACAGAATGGAAAGAGACTGTCTAGGAAGGGGTACGGCAGAAAGGGATCTAGGGGTTATAGTGGACCACAAGCTAAATATGAGTCAACAGTGTGATGCTGTTGCAAAAAAAGCAAATGTGATTCTGGGATGCATTAACAGATGTGTTGTGAGCAAGACACGAGAAGTCATTCTTCCGCTCTACTCTGCACTGGTTAGGCCGCAACTGGAGTATTGAGTCCAGTTCTGGGCAGTGCATTTCAAGAAAGATGTGGAGAAATTGGAGAGGGTCCAGAGAAGAGCAACAAGAATGATTAAAGGTCTTGAGAACATGACCTATGAAGGAAGGCTGAAAGAATTGGGTGTGTTTAGTTTGGAAAAGAGAAGACTGAGAGGGGACATGATAGCAGGTTTCAGGTATCTAAAAGGGTGTCATCAGGAAGAGGGAGAAAACTTGTTCACCTTAGCCTCTAATGATAGAACAAGAAGCAATGGGTTTAAACTGCAGCAAGGGAGATTTAGGTTGGACATTAGGAAAAAGTTCCTAACTGTCAGGGTGGTTAAACACTGGAATAAATTGCCTAGGGAGGTTGTGGAATCTCCATTTCTGGAGATATTTAAGAGTAGGTTAGATAAATGTCTATCAGAGATGGTCTAGACAGTATTTGGTCCTGCTATGAGGGCAGGGGACTGGACTCGATGACCTCTCGAGGTCCCTTCCAGTCCTAGAGTCTATGAATCTGTGAATCTATAAGATGGTTGGGTACGCAACTCCATTCTCTGGGTGTCCCTAGCCTCTGACTGCCAGAAGCTGGGAGTGGATGAAAGAGGATGCATCACCTGATAGTTGTCCTGTTCTGTTCACTCCCTCTGATGTTCCTGGTGTTGGCCACTGTCAGAAGACAGGATACTGGTCTGACTCAGTATGGCCATTCTTATTTTGAGTGCTCAGCACTTTTGAAAGTCCAGCTGTTTATATTAGGGATTCAGAAACGTCATTCTGGGACACTGGTTTTGAAAATTTTGGCTGATGTGTTTGCCCCAAAAAGGGTTCAAGTCACTCATTCACTATGGTTTTGACTGGTTGACGTACTGCAGTGGCCTAACTGACTGCAGACACAATGTAACCATCTAAACCTAGTGGAGACTGGTTTTCTGTTGAATTTCACTTGAATTCAATGACATCATTAGAAAGCATTTATAAATCAGCAGTACAGTCCCTTCATGGTAGAATATGGCATAGAGGACAGGAACTCAGCCTGGGAGCATTTTTCAAAACTTACATTTCACAAGAAAAAAAA
Organism: Gopherus flavomarginatus; assembly: GCF_025201925.1. Classification (NCBI taxonomy): domain Eukaryota; kingdom Metazoa; phylum Chordata; order Testudines; family Testudinidae; genus Gopherus; species Gopherus flavomarginatus. The sequence continues at coordinate 283,311,985 of NC_066619.1, read as the reverse complement.
TCTGCATTAAAAAAAAATTATATAAAAAAGAGGGGAAAAAAGAATTCGTTTCAGATGTGGTGTGGTTTTTCATTTTGTTTTTTCACATTTGTAAAGCACAGAAAATGGTTTAGATTTAAAGAATTAAATTTAAAACCTAATTTGATCATCAAAACATGTTTGATGCTATTGAAGAAAATCTTCAGTGGACAATATATGAAACAAGAAAAGTAAGTTTTTGTTTTTTTGTACCCTCTGCATGTACACTTCCAAGATTAACTCAAAGGCTCAGAATCTGACACTGCCCCCTCAGGATGCTGGAACAATTTATATAATGGGGGTGCTGACAGCCATTCAACCAAACAGTAAACCCGGTATATAATGGAAACCACTTCAAGCCAGGGGGTGCAGTCTCACCAAGGCATCTCTAGTTCCAGCACCTATGTACCCCCTTTGCACAGAATGCATAGGCTTTAGTCTCCCAAAAACTAAACCTTCCTTCCTTAAAAGCCACATTCAGGAAGCCTTCCAATATACTGATCCCTCAATGATCACTACACCATCTCACACTGAACTGCTCATCTTGTGTATCATGCTTGCCTGAGTTAGACTGAGTTCCTCAAGGAGACCCTGTCTTTCAGTGTCCTTTACAAGTGGCAGACACCTCATATGCTGTATAATCACGCTATAGTTAATAATACTTGGCATTTACGTAGTACCTTTCACCCAAGAATCTCAAACTTATGCTGGTGAAAGAGACAAGCTTCCGAGCTACACAGAGCCAGTAAAAGATATTGCTTCACCCGCTTTGTCTCTATCATTAATTTTAGTCTAAATTTGAGGTTACTTTCAAATCTATAGTTTTAAATATAAATTGGCATTACTTAGTGAGACGGAAGGCCATGTTACCTAGTGGTCAGCAAAGGGACTGGAGTTTCAGAAATGATGGGTCTATTTCCCACTATATCAGTGGCTCACTTGGACATCTGAGCAAACTGGGGTTATTTAGTCTGCAGAAGAGAAGAGTGAGGGAGGGATTTGATAGCAGCCTTCAACTACCTCAAAGGGGGTTCCAAAGAGCATGGAGCTTGGCTGTTCTCAGTGGTGACAGATGACAGAACAAGAAGCAATGCTATCAAGTTGCAGTGGGGGAGGTCTAGGTTGGATATTAGAAAAAACTATTTCACTAGAAGGGTGGTGAAGCACTGGAATGGGTTATCCAGGGAGATGGTGGAATCTCCATCCTTAGAGGTTTCTAAGGCCTGGCTTGACAAAGCCCTGGCTGAGATGATTTAGTTGGTGGTGGACCTGTTTGAGAAGGGGATTAGACTAGATGGCCTCCTGAGGTCTCTTCCAACCCTAATATTCTATGATCTTAGGCCAATCATTCAGCACCTATGTGCTTCTGTCTTCATGGGTGAAATCCTGGCCCTACTGAAGTCAATGGGAGTATTTCTTCAGAAGAAGTCCTCTATCGCTCAAAAGCTGGTCTCTCTCACCAACAGAAGTTGGTCCAAGAAAAGGAATTACCTCTCCTTCCTTGTCTCTCTGATATCCTGGGACCAACACAGATATACCACCACTGTAGCCAAAATCAACAATAGCTTTCACAGAAAATGCAACTTTAAAATTAGCATCTCCTTGGACTTCTCTATAGTAAAAATTTTATAACCCTTCTACATGTGGTACTCAGCTATAAAACACGTTAGTGGGAATAATGACCTTAACTACATTTCATTGTATATAGTAATGTTTCATGATTGGCAAAGATACCATGGTTCCTAATACTAACATTTTTCCATTTCAAATTTACTAGCTAATTTTATGGAAACAAATAAAGGAACCTGCATATTATACATGCAATAATGACAAAAGCATAACTCTAAAAGAACCACAAGACAAATCTCTCACCCTTTTCCTACTCCCCTTCCAATTTTAATTTATATACTATAAAAACCAGTGTCTTTCAGCTGTGCTGTGGACCCTCCCTTAGTCCCCTTCAGTAGCTCCCCTTCTAGCAACTGGCACATGTGCAGCCCAGCTGTACACGTCTAATATGCAGATGCTGAATTCTACACTGCTGGACAGTATTTTGAAAGGTAGTGGGGGCATTTACCCTCAATTCTTTCACAGGCAAGTTCACCAGTGTAGATAAATAAGAAAACAAAAACAAAAAAAAAAAACACTTTTAAAAAAAATAAGTCAAAGCATCACAACACAGTGTTAACAGGGGAAGTCGGATGGTCACATTTAGACATGATTTAAGCAGTTGCACCTGTAACTGGCATTAATGGCTTGCACCTGCTTTTCTCAAGGTGTGAATTTGGTATGGAGAAAGCTTTGGTGATCCATTTTGTTATTGCATCAGAACAAGTTAAAGGTAAGAAGTAGTTTCCTGGGACAAAAACCGGGAAGGGATGCTGAAAGGATAATACCACATCACCATCATCATTTTGGAATGAGGAGAATAATGAGTTCTTGCTAGACATCAACCCAAAACCAGTTATAAAGGCCTTTCCCAATATCTATGAACATTCTTTACATCAGTAAAAATGTTAGACTGAGTTTGCCTAGTTAAGAATGCTTTATTTCAGGATAACACAGAAATCCCAAGTCCATCTATGTACTTCAGAGCACTCAGTAGTGGAACAGGTTCACCAACATTTTAAAACAGAGAACAATTCGGCTGTTACTTTACTGCTGAACTCTTTCGCACTCCATGAAGTTCCAGGAAAACATTCCTGTTCACAAAATTAATCTGGTCCGCACATGGGATCTGGATAAAATGAGGTGGTGGGAGAAGACAAAAACACGACCGCCAGCATATTGTTTACAGGAACATCTTCAGTGATGTAAGTCTACATGGGGGGGTGGGGGAAGTATGTTGTCAATTCTAACCCTGGGATATGAATCAAGACAACATGTTGTCAACACGTTCGTTTGTCAAATGTTTCACTTACTCTGGAGTCTCAGGACTGCTAAGTAACTATGTTTTAAGTGACTCCTGTACTAATTTCTGTGTTTTTCACTTCATCTTGTTTTCTTGGGAGAGGCATAGATGGCAAGCTATAAGAACAGTTATGTTAGTTCATTTTTCTTATTAGCCCATTATCTCCCTTGAACCTCTATTTGTCTTACAAATACTTTTCCAACAGTCATTCTCAGGCACCTAACCTTCTTCAATTCACACTTCTCTGGAAGCCTACACACGAGTTGTCATATTTCTTTGATCAGTAAAAAAATAAAAATACATATGAATTTGAAAAGCTGAGGGGCAGGGTTAAGTGTCCTTGGTCAGCCCAGGAGGCAGACATCCTGTGAATAGGTACACTATAAGCAGTGGTTTTGCCTAAAGACTTGTGTGAAGGGACCACCAGTTTTCATGACCAGTCATTCAAAGTTTTATTTTCTGCTGAGACTGACAAAAAGGATGCTAATTAATAACAATTCAACTTGTGAATTTTGTGATATGAATACCTAGGATTTAGACACCAATAGCTAGCTAAGCAAAGTGACAGTACATAAATTGTATGTCACATCTTTCATACCAAAGCTAGCCCAGAGCACTATAGAATAGATTGCTAGTAGGAATACAATGATTGCATACATGACCACGGCAACTAATATTAAGCAACAGATCACATGACTGAGATTGACCTTTTCTGGAGATTTTGAGCTGTGTTAACTGATTTTGAGACTTGCAGTTTTATAAGTATTCAGTGGGAGATTCTTCAATGGGGCAATTTCAGAATCAGGTTTCTAAATCACTACCAGCGTTTCTTCTTCCTGCTAGCTTTGGTGACAGTGCATTCACAACTACCTCCCTTAACTCTGGGGCGCCACTGGCTGATTCTGTACAAACTGCAGACTGCAGAATATTTTGTTACTAGAAAACCTAGGAGTGAGTATCAAGTATTTACTGTCTGTAGGTGTGCCATTTATTAGTCCACAAAATAAGGACTGAAGAGAAAGAATATCAAAATATCAGTCTTTTCCTATCATGGTGGTAGAAAATGAAACTGCCTTGTGATGTTCAGTGACATGATTTTTTCCTCATGCTGGTAACTCACAACAGGTTGGGTCTGCAGATAGTGTACTTTAAATGGATGATGGCCCAGTGACACTAAGGCCACGTCCAGACTAGGAATTAAAATCGATTTTAGATACGCAACTTCAGCTACGAGAATAACGTAGCTGAAGTCGAATTTCTAAAATCGAGGTACTCACCAGTCTGGACGGGGCGGCATCGATGTCCGCGGCTCTCCGCGTCGATTCCGGAACTCCGTTCGGATTGATGGAGTTCCGGAATCGATGTAAGCGCGCTCGGGGATCGATACACCGCGTCCAGACTAGACGCGATATATCGATCCCCGAGCAATCGATTTTAACCCGCCGATGCCGCGGGTTAGTCTGGACGAGGGCTAAATATGCAACCATCAGCAATAGCAATAAACTATTCTCTGTCAGTAAACCAACCGAAAACTCCACAGCCTATTAAAATGGGACTCTCAAGAGATCAGAGAAGAGAGGTCATTTTGTAACGAACCAGCCTTAAACTAAAAGTCAGTACCCGGGATCTTTCTTGTTCTGCACAGAGCTCCTCTTGGACCTCGGGCAAACCCCAAACTATGTCTTCCTTCATTCTCCATTGGTAAAATGGAGAGTAATGAGAGACATAATTCACTGATGTTGGCAAAGTGCTATGAAATCCTCTAATGTAAGGCACTCGAGAAGTATTAAATATAATTTAATTTCAACATCTGGCAGGTCTTTGAATGCCTGACATATCTGCTTTCTACGTGTCTGACTCACATCTCATGAAAAGCAAGTTGGTGGTGAACAAAGAATCTCATTAATGTTAACTTGATGGGCTCTGCATGGTTGTGGATGAGCAGGCTGGATTGTAAGTGCTTCATGCATTGACAGCGTCCAACTGCAGAATCTGTATCACTGGTGACTGGTGGGATGGAGAAAGAGCACAGCTTGATTTGCAGCTCCTAGGGGGAATTTACAGCCCTGATACTGGCACAAAGTATAACCTGCTGAGGAAGTCTGCTGTGCAAATCACTGAAAGCCAAATATGGAAATCCTAGTAATTTTTTCCAGGGTAGAAACACACTTTGAGGATTTGTATTGACTCCGTAGAACTACTGCAACTAGTTATAAATGATTAAGTGGAACAATCACATTCCATCCAACACAGAGCATACAGACAATGATTTCAATCACGGCTTTGCTAATTGCTGCTCTATTCAACCCAGACTCAACGTAGTGTGTGGCTAGTAAAATGTTGATTTGATCTTTTCCTTCTTCTGGTGTTATTTTTAAAATACCCTACAAATGCTAGCATCGTGCTCGGGAAGTATGTCGAGAATCAATTGAAGGTGGGTGGGTTTGGAGAGTTTGTGTTTTTGGTAAATAATTGGAACTGTTTGCCCTGGGCAGATTTTCAGATGCAAGTTAATTAAGAAACAAACAAGCAAAAAATATAGCTTTCCAAGTCTACTTTGGTGGCCAAGCTGGCAATCTTGCTTTGCTCCCAGACTGTCAAGAGCTGGGAGCACTGCAGAGACAGCCCATTTATCTTCTCAGGGAGGAATGACACCTAAAGGCCAAGGTTTGGCTACGTGTCAGAGACAGGTCAAAAATCCAGGTTGTCCATGACCATCCTGAGATACAAGAAATACTTTCCACTTGTCTCTGTACTTTTCTCAGCCACCCACAGGAAAGGTGTCAACAAGGTTGTTATCCCAATGAATAGAGAACACAAATAGTTCTACTGGTAATGGATCTCTGCTTACTGTAGAATAGAGGCACCACAGATGTGATAAATGAATACACCTCTACCCCGATATAACACGACCCGATACAACACAAATTTGGATATAATGCGGTAAAGCAGCGCTGGGGGGGGGGGGGGCTGCGTGCTCTGGCGGATCAAAGCAAGTTCGATATAACGCGATTTCAACTATAACACGGTAAGATTTTTTGGCTCCCAAGGACAGTGTTATATTGGGATAGAGGTGTATATTACGTTACCCACATTCTGATAAATTACCTAAATACTTGTTGATTGAAGTGCCATTTCCTATCGTATACTGGAACAGCAGAGCCAAACCGCCTAGGTAAACCAACACAACATAATCCAAACATGCTAGGACTATGTCTACACTACTCATCAGTGTCAGCAACATACAGGGTATGCAAAGCTATACACCAGAGTGAAAAGCAAGCTTTGTCCATACTGTGGTACGATCTACACGTCAGTGAAAGGCTCCAGCATCCAGGGAAGGCTTCAGCATTTCCCCCTTGCCAGAGCTGTTCCCCACTACCAGAGTCTTTCCCTGCAGTGGGAGAAGGACCCAGCAGCCAGGAGTCAGCAGGACATTACGCTGCTAAAAATAGAAGTGTAACGAGGCATTACGGCTTGAGTGAGCATACAGCCGCATAGGGTATAGACTTCATGCAAGTTTTTACTAACCTACGTCATTCCTCACCGTCTACACTGCTATTTATACCTGTGCTGGGGGAGCGAGAAGGGACGTGTGCAATGTCTATACTCTCTTTGCCCCTGAAAGAAGCATTCAGTGATGACGCATCTTATGACTGGGGATTGAGTATAGTCTGAGGCTTGAACAGCAGAAATGCAGGGTGAATTGCTTTCCTTTTCAGTCTGTTGAAGTGAAAATGTTTCAGGTTCCTTGACATCTTGCTCTGCAAATATACTGGTTTATATGGAACCTCATCCAAAGAGACTGCTGTCTGTTGTTACAGGGTCCATATGGGATCCAACAGCAGACCTCACTCGAGAAAATGACCAAGACCCCTGAGTGCTCTCCCATCAACTCCTGAACTCCACTGCTGCAAGAGGTGCAGGCAGAGTCAATGGAGGAGCGGCAGCAGTCGACTCACCGCAGTGAAGACACCATGGTGAGTAGGTCTAAGTACATCGACTTCAGCTATGTTATTCACGTAGCTGAAGTTGCATAACTTAGATCGACCCCCCACCTCCCCCTCAGTGAAGACCAGGCCTTAGAAATATTTTCTTCCTCATGGCTACCTACTAGAAATCCTCCAGACATTTCCTTTATTCCTCGGCAAAGGCAAGAGTACATTCATTATAGCACATTTCAACGATTTAGAGGGTTGCAGTAGGATGTCTTGGTTTAGACATTTAACATATTGAGGATGAGGAAGACTTTTCTAGTGAGAAGTCCTGGTTACAGGCACGACACTTATTTTTTAAAGGGTGGCCGGGAGGTATCTCTGCTTGTTCTTTCCTGTGTGGTCTAAATTTTCAGCCTTCAGCAGTGTTCTCTCTCGTGTCAGAAAGGCCCATTTTCTTCACAGTTTTAGGACATCCAATCAGCAAACTTCTAGCAAACCACTCAAATTTCTCATTTGGTTCAGCCCATAAGATACTAACATGGAGAACTGGGAAACATTTTTACTATTTTTACAACTATTGTATGCCTCTAGTGCATCTGTGTGATACGACCCCACCTAAATACATTGTTAGCTCAGAAGGGTTGCTAAAGAAACTGGACAGGAAAGGGAAAACAATGACATAGGTAAGGAGCATCCCCTCAAACACAACAACCAGGTTTAAACCATGCAGAGGGACTTCTCAGCCCAACAGGGATGCTTCCAAGGCTGAGAATCTGAAGGTCAAAAGAGATGGGTCTGTTGAAGGATCTGCTCTACAGAAAGGGAGTGGGGAAGCGGTCAGCAGCTGCAGGCTGTCAGACACCAGGAGGCAAGGGTCTGCAGCAAGAAGGCTGTAATATGGTGCCCTGGGGGAAGAGAGGACCACCAGGGCTAAGTCAGGCCTATCTCAAGGCTCAAGGAGCATGTCAAGCATTGGTATGACAATATGCATGTAGGGCTCGTTTTAAATCCCCTTAGGTAAAATAAACCACACTTTGTTTTAAAGAAGCTGCTTCTGTGTCACTGAATACTACTACCGCGCACAGGCCCCCAAAGGAAAACTCGTTGGGCCTGTTAAGTAACAACTAGCAACCAGAAGGGGTATAACACCTGGAGACACCGTCAGAATGGCTGGATTGCAGGATCCCACTCTGAAGAGAAATGGGCGCCAAGGCCTGCCACTTGAAAGGGCTGCACTTGAGGGACTGGAAAAGGGTCAGAAGACTGGCCAGAGACTACAACCACCAGGGGTCAGAAAAATTTTGTATTTACAATCATCCTACATTTGTTTCCCACAGAACAGGGTAAGTTCAATTTTGTACCAAAGATAGTACAGAAATATATTCCCTTAAATACACTTCAGCTACAAATAAATAAATAAATAAAAATAAAGCCTAAACGCTGTAATTTCCCTTTAATCAATGGGATTTTGTGAATGCGGAGTAAAAAGAAAACCACTGAGGTCTAGCTCTCAACGGAGTCTGAAGACTGCTCAGAAATGTCTACACTTGCAACTGAGATACCTGTGCAAAGTTCTCTGTAACGGCATACATGTATAGAGTATACATAATATGTAAACAAATGCATAACATACTGGCAGAGCCTTTGTGCAATCCTTCTGAACTGGGAAGTCAGTAACAATCAAAAATAGAAGTTCCCATGATAAACCAAATGGCAGAAATATTCAGACATCCCTGCAAAAATATTATTGCACTAAGATATACAGTAGGTTTTAATTATATTGTAATAAAGAGCTAAATGCATTGTACATTTTTTTCTGATTTACTCTCTCACTTCTTTTAATTATAAGCTAAGCTGTGTTTTAAAAAAATTTTTTTTAAACAATAAAAATAGAAACAGCACTGTGGCAAACCTTTGGAAAATTTTCAGAGTCAATTGTTTATTGGGACTATAGCTGATTTTAATGAAAAATATGGTTACAATTTGAAAAAAACACAGCGCTTTTATGTTTTGCATAAGGAAAGTCCCTACATTGCAACCTCCAGGGCACTTTTAAAAAAAATCCTGAAATGGTCACAGGATTCTCTGGCCAAAAGCCCTAATCGAGAAGCAAAAGATGTGGGTTGCAAACTATTCCAAGTATCCACAACAAGTGAAACTGGATGTAGAAAAATATGTTCTCAACATTTACTTCTGTTTATGATGAAAATGGAAACATATGACCCATAACAACATATTGTGTGAACTGGTAATTAACCATCTACAGATGGAGCACAATTGCTGATCATTTCCATTCGGCTCAAAGAAAAGGTCAGCTAACCGGTAACCAAGTACCCTCATCCCAACAGGAGACCATCTCTAATGTGCTACTACTTACTGGAGATGGTCTGCCTGCTCTGCTCAATACTGGTTTTAAAAAAAGAGATAACCATCTGCTTTGAGAAATCTGTCCAAGTATTGCGGGATGTAGTTCAAGTTTCAGTAAGAATACTCATGGTCAATACAGCCCTTTTAATGAGTACCAAAATTATCAAAGGAAAATTAAATCGGATTTGACTCCAAAGTCTGTTGACAGCACCTGGCAGATGGTTGGCTGATGAGGCTCCCCCAATGATTGGGGAAGGACCTATTTCTTCTGTATTATTCTCTCCCCCCTATATAATAGTTAAAACTTTATTCCCCTTAGCCTCACCCCCACCCAAAGCCTTCACAAACTAGTCCTGATGCTCTCTTCCTTGCAAGCTTTAACTGTCATGCATGTTCGGTTTCACCTCACATTTTCCAGTAAAAGAATCTTTACCTTCCGATCTCTCAGCAGTGCCTAATTAAGGCATATTGGTGGCTTCTTACTAATTGAATTGGTCTCTTTCCTAAAAATTGTGCTTTGCACCTTAATTATGGCCTTCCTTAGAATGTTCCAGCCTTCCCCACTGTACCATGCTAACTAGATTTCCTAGGGTCCAATCATAAGGGATACTGAGCACCATCAGGGCACTTGTTTTGAACCTATTCTGTATACTGTGATTTTTCCTAGTCCAATTGGAAATGTGTCAGAATCACCTGCATGAACAAAGGCATCTCTAAAGCCACAATGAAAGCAGTTATCTTGCATTTGGATCTTTTTAAATGTTAGTATTAAGTAAAGACCATCACCTCCAGCAAGTGGTTTGCACATTATAGGGCAAATTCAATGGCAGTAAAGGGCAATCACGACCTCACAGAAGGTGGTCCTAAATGAGGAGGAAGACCTAGGAAATTATGGGAGCAAGCTAAAGAAGTTACTTTACTATTGGTAATCATGTAGGCAAGGGTGATCCAGCGGGTAGGTCTCCTAGTTCATAGTGCAGTGTCCCATTTTATAGTTTAAATTCTGCCACCGGTATGATGTGTGACTTTAGACAAGTCACTTAAGCTCTCTACCTCATTCGCCCACATCCCCAATAAAAAAAAGGGGGGAGGGGGAATAATGGTACAGACCCACCTTTGTAAAGTGCTTTGAGACAGAGGTCAGCAAAGTGTTCGTGGTAATTTTTCAAAAAACTGAATGAATGACATAACCACCCCCACCCCTCATGTCCACCACTAAGTGCGGTAATTTTGTCAACTGTCCACCACACAACTTAGTGGCGCCAAACCCTGCTTTGAGATCTATGAATGAGAAGTGCTGTATACATGCAAAGGTATTAATTGGGAGGTTGCAGAGGACTGAAGAAAGCATTGCATCAGTTTTTACAAAGAGTGATTCTGGAAATCGCCATCCATTGAATGTAACTGTCAACCTTAGAAACATAAAGGAACAAACAGTGACGAGGAAAAACTTTAACCATAGAAGATAAAAGGAATAGATAAGCACCATAAGTTAGTAAAAGAAATCATATCATGCAAAATTATGAAACCTGTGAAAGCAATGGTGGATGCAGTGGAGGAAAGATATCAATGAAGCATTTGATAGAGTGCCTCAGAAAATCTTCCTCACCAAATTCATTCAAACTGGCATGGATACAACTCTGACAGCCACCATCTTTGTCAGTACCAAGGAATGAACTGGGAATCTCCAAAGTTGAAAGTATGGGTCTCTACAGCTTGAACAAAAACAGCCTGGCTTGCAAAGATGAATAGAGCCCTGGACGGATACAAAATTTGTATCTGCATCCAATCCACAATCTGCAAAAGTGGTCTGCAGATATAAAGTGGATATTCGTAGATTTGCAGGGCTCTAAAGATGAAATTCGTAAGAAATCTGTACCCTGTGAATCTCAGTAAGCATAATACACACTGACCAGTGGGTCACATAAGCACTATCATGGACTCATAGAGCATTAGGGTTGGAAGTGACCTCAGAAGGTCATCTAGTCCAACCCCCTGCTGAAAGGGGAACCAACACCAACTAAATCATCCCAGCCATGGCTTTGTCAAGCCAGGCCTTAAAAACCTTTAAGGATGGAGATTCCACCACCTCCCTTCCAGTGCTTCACCACCCTCCTAATGAAATAGTGTCTCCTAATATCCAACCTAGACCTCCCCTACTGCAACTTGAGACCATTGCTCCTTGTTCCGTCATCTGCCACCACTGAGAACAGCCTAGCTCCATCCTCTTTGGAACACCACTTCAGGTAGTTGAAGGCTGCTATCAAATCCCTCCTCACTCTTCTCTTCTGCAGACTAAATAACCCCAGTTCCCTCAACCTCTCCTCATAAGTCATGTGCCCCAGCCCTTTAATCATTTTCGCTGCCCTCCACTGGACTCTCTCCAATTTGTCCACATCCTTTTTGTAGTGGGGGGCCCAAAACTGGACATAGTACTCCAGATGTGGCCTCACCAGTGCCAAATAGGAGGGGAATAATCACTTCCCTTGATCTTCTGGAAATGCTCCTATTAATGCAGCCCAATATGCCATTAGCCTTCTTGGCAACAAGGGCACACTGCTGACTCATATCCAGCTTCTCATCCACTGTAATCCCCAGGTCCTTTTCTGCAGAACTGTCGCTTAGCCAGTCAGTCCCGAGCCTGAAGCAGTGCATGGAATTCTTCTGTCCTAAGTGAAGGACTCTGCAGTTGTCCTTGTTGAACCTCATCAGATTTCTTTTGGCCCAATCCTACAATTTGTCTAGGTCACTCTGGACCCTATCCCTACGCTCCAGCGTATCTACCTCTCCCCTCAGCTTCGTGTCATCCTTGAACTTGCTGAGGGTACTATCATAACCTTAGTCCCAGATTTGGACCTTAGCGTCCAAAATATGGGGGTTAGCATGAAAACCTCCAAGCTTAGCTACCAGCTTGGACCTGGTACCTGCTGCCACCACCCAAAAAATTAGAGTGTTTTGGGGCACTCTGGTCCCTCTGAAAAACCTTCCCTGGGGACCCCAAGACCCAAATCCCTTGAGTCTCACAACCAAGGGAAATAATCCTTTTTCCCTTCCCCCCTCCAGGTGCTCCTGGAGAGATACACAGACACAAGCTCTGTGAAACTACACAGAGGGACTCCCCCTCTCCGTTCCCAATCCTGGAAACAAAAGTACTTTCCTATTTCCCCAGAGGGAATGCAAAATCAGGCTAGCGATCCAACACACAAATCTCCCCTTGATTTCTTCCTCCCACCAATTCCCTGGTGAGTACAGACTCAATTTCCCTGAAGTAAAGAAAAACTCCAACAGGTCTTAAAAGAAAGCTTTATATAAAAAGAAAGAAAAATAAGTACAAATGTTCTCTCTGTATTAAGATGATACAACACAGGGTCAATTGCTTAAAAGAATATTGAATAAACAGCCTTATTCCAAAAGAATACAAATCGAAGCACTCCAGCACTTATATTCATGCAAATACCAAAGAAAAGAAACCATATAACTTACTAGCTGATCTCTTTGTCCTTACACTTAGAAACAGAAGACTAGAAAGTAGAACTACTTCTCCAAAGCTCAGAGAAAGCAGGCAGACGGAAAACAAAGACTCAGACACTCAATTCCCTCCACCCAAAGTTGGAAAAATCCGGTTTTCTGATTGGTCCTCTGGTCAGGTGCTTCAGGTGAAAGAGACATTAACCCTTAGCTATCTGTTTATGACAGGTACAATCTATTCCATCGTCCAGGTCATTAATAAAGATGTTGAACAAAACTGGCCTCAGAACGGACTACTGGGGCACTCCGCTTGATACTGGCTGCCAATTAGACATCGAGCTGTTGATCACTGCATGTTGAGTCCAACAATCTAGCCAGCTTTCTATCCACCTTATAGTCCATTAATCCAAACCATACTACTTTAACTTGCTGGCAAGAATACTGTGGGAGGCAATATTAAAAGATTTGCTAAAGTCAAGATATATCTCATCCACTGCTTTCCCCATATCCACAGAGCTAGTTATCTCATCATAGAAGGCAAGCAGGTTGGTCAGGCATGACTTGCCCTTGGTGAATCCATGCTGACTGTTTCTGATCACCTTCCTCTCCTGCAATTGCTTCAAAATGGTTTCACTGAGGACCTGCTCCACTATCATATGGATTGAAAATTGATTTAAGAGCCATAAACCAAGATTCATGATGAATTTGGGAGGTATTCAGTAGGATTTGATAGAAATAAGCACAAGACATGGTTTCATTTAACCACTATATTAAATGGACAGTAAATTAGAAGGTGCTGCTAACAGCGGTGAGGACACAAATACAAAAGTGATCCAGAGAACTTGAAACCTGAACAGAAACTAAAATCAGAATCAGCTAGGAAAAAAATCTTCATATGTCTGTAACAATGAGAGAAAAATACATGTAAAAACATGGCATCCAAAAGAGACCAGGGGGCCACAATGGACCAGAAAGTAAGGTATCCGCCAGCAATTTAATATGGCAGCAAAGGTAGTCAAAGTCATTTGAGATTCCTTACTCAGAAGAATCACATCACGGAGTAGGACACAGCAGTTCACTTCTACCTGGCACTGGCAAGATCTCAGTTTGGACACAATAAACCACAAGGATGTTCACAAACTGAAAAGACATCAGAGGACAACAAATAATTAAGGGGGCTGGAAAGATCGGTTTGTGAGGGAAGGTTAAGAGAAGTTAAATGTATGTTTGCCGGCTATGCATACAATAAGGAGATACAATAAATACCTGTCTACAAGTGTGTGAAGAGTGTACACAGTGAAAAGGAAAAGAGAAAAAGAAAAAAGAAAAATAGAGTTTACTGTGGCCCAAGGATAAACAATTAGTTGTAACATGTATGCAATAAATTAACTTATATATTCAACAAGGGAAAAAAGATTAGGAAGTGCCACACATGTGCAATGTGGGTTTAACATGTGAAACAGTGGCAAGTTAAAGTTGCAGTCAAATCCTTATTTTGAAATGTCTTGGATTTAATAACTTAATGCTACTTCTTGCACTCAGTGTCTTTAGACAGTGCCAGGAAACTAGAGTTACGTTTTGTTCCAAGGGAAAGAGAGAGATGCTGTTAGATGTCTTTAGTAATACCTCCAAGTTACCTTTGTAATTGCAGACTCCCAAATATATTAACCTAGATGCTCAGATACCACAATGATGGGCATAGTACAAAAACCTGAACAGAAAATAATATAACCCACTCTAGGTAAACATAGAATCACAGAAATATAGGGTTGAAGGGGACTTTGAGACGCCATCTAATCCATCTTCCTGCACTGAAGCAGGACCAAATATACCTAGACCATCCCTGACAGGTCTTTATCTAACCCGTTCTTAAAAACCTCCAGTGATGAGGATTCCACAACTTGCCTTGGAAGCCTGTTCCAGTACTTAACTACCCTCATAGTTAGAAAGTTTTTCCTAATATCTAACCTAAATCTCCCTGGCTGCAGATGAAGCCTATTAATTCTTGTCCTAACTTCAGTGGACATGGAAAACAGTTGATCACCATCCTCTGTATAACAGCCTTAACATATCTCACAACCAGCTATCAGGTCCTCCTTCAGTCTTCTTTTTTCAAAACTAAACATGCCTCATTTTTTTAACCTTTCCTCAGAGGTCAGGTTTTGTAAACTATTATCATTTTTGTAGCTCCCTTCTGGAGTCTCTCCAATTTGTCCATATCTTTCCTAAAAAGTGTGGCTTTACCACTGCCAAGTAGGAAAATTATCTCCCATATCTTACATGAATGTATACATCCCAGAATGATATTAGCCTTTTTTCAAACTGCATCACAATGCTGGCACATATGCAATTTGAGATTCACTGTAACCCCAAGATCCTTTTCAGTACTACCATCTAGCCAGTTATTCCCAATTTTGTAGCTGTTCATTTGATTTTTCCTTCCTAAGTGAAATACTTTGCACGTGTCTTCACTGAATTTCACCTTGTTGATTTTAGATCAATTCTCCAATTTTTCAAGATCGTTTTGAATTCTAATCCTGTTCTCCAATGTGCTTGTAATCCCTCCCAGCATGGTACCATCTGCCAATTGTAGAAACATACTCCCCATTCCAGTCTACAAATCATTAATGAAAATACTGAACTGGACCCAGAACAAACCTCCTGCAGGACCCCTCTAGATACATTCTCCCAAGTTGACAATGAAGCACTCATAACTACTCAACCAGATATATATCCACCACACAGCAATTTCACCTAAGCCACATTTCCCAAGTTTCAGTATCAGAATGTCATGTGGGAATGTGTCAGAAGCCTTATGAAAATCCCCCCTGTCCACCAGGGAAACAATCCTGTCAAAGAAGAAAATTAGGTTAGTTAGGCATGATTTGCTCTTGACAAATCCATGCTAGCTCTTCCTTATAATCCTGTTAGCCCTTACAAATCAATTGTTTAATAATTAGTTCCAGTATCTTTCCAGGTATTGAAGTTAGGCTGACTGGTCTATAACTCCCTTATTCCTCTTTGTTCCTCTTTTTTTAAAGACAGGATGTTCTGTTTGTCCTTCTCCGGTGCTCTGGGATCTCACCCATCCTTTAGTTCTCAAAGATAATTGCTAGTGGCTCCAAGATTGCTTCAATTAGTTCCTTAAGTACTTTAGAGTGAATTCTGTCAGCCCTGACGACTTGAATACATCAAACTTATCTAAATATTCTTTCACCAATTCTTTCCCTATTTGAGCTTGTGATCCTTCTTCCTTATTGTTAATATTAATTGTGCTGAATCTCTGATCACCATTAACATTTATTATGAAAAACGAAGCAAAATAGGCATTAAAAACCTCAGCCTTCTTGACGTCACCTGCTGTTAGCTCTCCTGCCCCATCTAATAGTGGACCTACTTTCTTTCGTCTTGCTCTTGCTCTGTCTGTATTTATAGAATCTCTTCTTATTGCTTTTTACCTCCCTTGCTAAGTATAACTCATTTGGTCCCTTAGCCTTTCTGATTTTGTCTCTACATGTTCGTGGTAATCTTTTGTACTCGTCCTTAACAATTTGTCCACGTTTCCATTTTTTGTCAGATTCCTTTTTGATTTTCAGGTCATTAAAAAGCTTCTGATGGAACCATAATGCATCAGAAAATACAGAATTCTAACCTGCATGTATAAAAGTAGCAAATATTAATGTTCATAAGTTTAGAAGTTTAACAGAACCAGAGGAAGCTCTATGTTTTTTGCCACCCCAAGCACAGCAGTCAGGCGGCCTTCTGCTAGTCATGCAAATTCGGTGGCATTTCTGTGGGTGATCTGCCAGTCCCACACCTTCAGCGTACCCGCTACCAAATTGCCGCCAAAGCCGCAGGACTGGCGGACCTCCTGCAGGCACACTGCTGAAGGCTGCCTGACTGCCACCCTCACGGCGACCCACATGCTGCCCCCTGTGTCATGCCGCCCCAGGCACACACTTGCTGCGCTGGTGCCTGGAGCCACCCCTGAACATGACTCTTCAAACAACTTGTTTTTTATCTTTAACAAATATAAAACTAGCTTTAGTTTCAGCTGTTTCTGAATTCTGCAAGCATTACAATTTAAATTGAAGCCTGTGTAGAAAGGGCTGGGGGGAGGCTGTCATGCTTATATAACTCAAAATAATTGAACTGATGTTGCTTAAACTTTCCAAACAAATTCACTTTTGGGATGAACATAAATGTAAGCCTAGAAGTATTTTCTTTGAGAAAAGTAGTGAGAAGCAAAAATGGGGGAGAGGGAAAGGTTGGGAGTGGGAGACCAAACCCACATCTCATTCTTAACTATAATGTTTGCTACTGGGGAATAATGTAATAATACAGCAATAAATACATGCCAAAGACAATCAAGGAAATACTTTCCAAGTAATCAAAACTCTGGTATGTTTGTTCATTTTCCCGTAACACAGCAAATTTAACTATCCAATAATTTTCTAGTGTCATCAAAATCCATAAACACGTTTTATTCTGTCCAGAAGAACATTGAACTTGGCGGGATAAAAGTACCACAGCAGTGGCCCCAATTCAAGAAAAATCCTCTCAAAGAATCGAAATGTTTCCTAGGAATGAAATGAACAAGGTCTGGAAAATGTGTGTCTAATCTAAATACATATATTCTCTCTTTCTGTATAATAATAATAATACATATAAAACACATTTTGTCTTTGACTTACTTTATATTAACTAACCTTCACATAATTCAGTGAAATAAACAATTCATCTGCATTTTACAGATAGACCCACTGAGGCACAAAGAGACTCCATAACCTGCCCACGGCCACACAACGTGTCTGTTCAGAGCCAAGATCACACAATGGAATTTCTGGCTCCCAAGTGGTCTTCAGACCTCATGTTATTTTTTCTAACATTAATAGAATTTGGTTCTTACCACAAAATGAGGAAAACACCATGATTAATAGATTCATTGATAGGTTTTAAGGCCATGGAGTCACAGATTGCAAGGTCAGAAGGGACCGTTGTGATCAATCTCATCTGACCTCCTGCAATACACAGGCTTTAGAACTTCCATGAATTAATTCATTCCTGTTTGAATTTGAGCATCTCCTCCATTATCAAATTTCTGTTCTCCATATACGTAGTTAGACTGATCAAGTCACACAAACCTTTTCTTTGATTAAATAGATTGAGTTCCTTGAGCCCATCACTATAAGGCATGTTTTCCAAACCTTGCATCAGTCTTGTTCAAGATCAAAGTTTAAATTTTCCGAACTTTGTAGGGCAGTTTCATCAGTCAATCTAGAAACATTTACTCAACCTCAAAGAGGGCCAAGATTTCTATACAAGCGAATAATGTTAAGGAGGTATTGTGTTGCTGAACTGCCTTTCAGAGCTTAGAGCTTAAGAGTTAAGTTAAGAGCTTAACTGCTTGTGGTTATTGAATATCTCATGATCACTTTCCATAAAGGTGGAAGGTGAGGGATAGGTGAACTCTGAGTCTGGTGTCTCTGTCAAATTACAATTTAGGCAACAAAGCTCTGATTTTCTCACAACTGTGTAGTGGTTTGGAATGTAGAAGAAGCAGTACACCTCTGAAAGTTAGGACAGTCACACATAGAGTTTTTCCTCTCTCACTGGTCCTCACTTCGCATCCAGCTCTCAGCTGTTGCTCCAAGTAGCTGCTAGTATGCAAAAATGTCCACATCTCAGGACACTGCTTTGACTGGCAGATTAAATTAAGTAGAAGATAGCTATGTGGGAAAATGCCGAGCCCCAGCATAGTAACTCTGCTTTGACAGACCAGGTGGAGGAAACTTCTTAATGGTGGAAAGGCACTGCAATGTCTTATGGAATACGTAAGCTTGCAAAGGCACAAAATGATGAGTGGCTATCCACTGCAGCTACTGAAGTCCCAGGGCATGGCTACACTTGCAGGTGTGCAGTGCTGGGAGTTACAGCTGTCTTCGTACAGCTGTGTAGGGAAAGCGCTGAAGTGTGGCCACACTGACAGCTACCAGCACTGCAGTGTGGCCACATTTGCAGCGGTGTTGGGAGTGGTGCATTATGGGCAGCTATCCCACAGAGCACCTCGTCCCATTTTGGTGCCGTGGGTTGTGGGAAGGGGGCGGAGGGTGTGGGTCATTCTGCTTCCTGTCCCAACGCCCCGTGATACATCGCTTCACATCCCAGCAATCCATTTTTCCGTCCACGTTTGGTGCCATCTTTTCTGTGCAGCGCGATTTCTGTGGGAAATGGAGCCCGAACTGCTGAGGAATATGCTAACGAGTCTCGCCAGCACATCATGTTTGGCAGTTGAGCTATTCCTTAAGCTCCAAAGTGATGAGGAGTTCGACGATATCGAGTCGCCTGACACGTACGACACGACATTGCTCAGCACCGTAGAACGCCGCTTTTGGGCTCAGGAAACAAGCACTGAGTGGTGAGATCGCATCGTCATGGAAGTCTGGGATGACGAGCAGTGGCTGAAGAACTTTCAGATGAGAAAAGCCACTTTCATGGGACTGTGTGCTGAGCTCGCCCCCACCCTGCGGCTCAAGGACACAAGATTGAGGGCTGCCCTGCCAGTGGAGAAGCGGGTGGCTATTGCAGTCTGGAAGCTGGCAACTCCAGACAGCTACCGATCAGTCGGGAACCAGTTTGGAGTGGGAAAGTCGACCGTTGGAATCGTTTTGATGCATGTTTGCAGGGCCATTAATCGCATCCTGCTAAGAAGAACCATGACTCGGGGGAACATGCAGAACATTGTGGATGGCTTTGCACAAATGGGTTTCCCTAACTGTGGAGGGGCGATAGATGGGACACATATTCCTATTCTGGCACCACCCCACCTAGCATCCGAGTACGTTAATCGGAAGGGGTATTTCTCTAAGGTTCTCCAGGCGCTGGTGGATCACCAAGGGCATTTCATTGACATTAACACAGGCTGGCCTGGAAAGGTGCATGATGCACGCATCTTTCGGAACACTGGCCTGTTCAGGAAGCTGCAGGCAGGGACTTTTTTCCCAGATCGGAAGATCACAGTAGGGAACATTGAAATGCCCATTGTGATCCTTGGAGACCCCGCTTACCTGTTAATGCCTTGGCTCATGAAACCATATACAGGGAAGCTTGACAGGAGCAAGGACTGGTTCAACTACAGACTGAGCTGGTGCCGAACGACTGTGGAGTATGCTTTTGGCCATTTAAAGGGGCGCTGGCGATCTCTGCATGGGAAGCTAGACTCAGGGGAAAGCAGCATCCCTGCAGTTACATCCGCGTACTGTACCCTCCATAATATTTGTGAAGGGAAGTGTGAAACATTCAGTCAGGCATGGACCTCCGAGGTTCAACGCCTGGAGGCTGAATTTGCACAGCCAGAGAGCAGGGCTACTAGAGAGGCCCAGCACAGGGCTTCAAGGATTAGGGATGCCTTGAGGGAGGAATTTGAGGCTGAAAACCAACAGTAAAGTTTGGTGCCTTGCACGGGAGTGAAGTGCAGTGGTTATAATGTTAGTAGGAATCTTTTTCCTAAGCTGATTTGCAGTGCCTGTTTCTTTCCTGGGCTAAGGTGTCTTTGACTTTCTGCAATAATAAAGACTGTTTTCAAAGCCAAGAATTCATTTATTGAAAAGAAAATAACTTTATTGACAGACACACAACATTTTGGGAACCTAAAAGGGCAGGGGGGTGCGGTGGGGAACTGTACAGTCACAGCTTTGAATATGTCCTGTCTGGAGTGCTGTGCAACGACTGCTGCACTTCAGGATGCCTATACTGCATGGTGATGGGGGTTGAGTGCAGAGGGAAAAGGTCATAGTTCTCAGGGCTGGTTGATGAACGTACAGGTGTTGGAGGCAGCTGGTGGAGGTAAGAACCTGGATGCTGGGGAAGGGGATTTTGAGCTGACATTGGGGCATAAGGGAAAGAGCTTTGGGATGGGGGGGGCCGGCATGGTAGTGCTCTGCCTGCATGGCTACGAGTGCCTGGATAGAGTCCGCTTGGCGTGCCAGGATGCTTATCAGCTGCTTTGTGCTTTTCTTCCTGGCCGCTGCGTTTCTCTGGCGGATCCTGCTTTCCCTTTCCCTCCAGTCCTGCGCTTTTTGATTCTCTCTGGCAGAGTGATCCATAACCACTTGCAGCAGGTCGCCTTTGCTTTTCCACGGCTTCTTCCAGAGGTTTTGGAGTCTTTGAGCTGGTGATAACACGGGCAGTCAAGAACTCAAGGTTGCTTGTGGAAAGGCAAAAAAGGCAACACATAACAGAGGCAGCGTTGTTTATATCTCAGACAGTTGTTCACACACAGTGAAGGAGTTTACAGTCTTCACATTAGCATAATTTTCCCATACCAAAGAGAGCGCACATAACCCACAGGAGGCCCGAAATGGTGAGTAAGGGGGACTGATTGCTTCAGGGCTGAACTGGGGTTTCTGTGCGTTGGGGAAAGCAAACAGCTGCAGGGGGCACCTACACTGAACACTCTCCCAACATTTTCCACAGGAGTTGATCCTGGAAGACATCTCGCTGCTGCAGTTCACCTGGGAAGAGCGGGAGGGTCTTCTACAGCAATGCGGATTTCGCCCTGGCCCCTATGCAGCTTGCCTGTGTGCAGCAATGGTCCCCCCACCCCTTGTGGCACAGTGACGCGGACGCGTTAGCCTGACTGGGACAAGGACCACAGTGGCTCTCCCCATAAACTTGGCAAGCGCATTGCCCACGCTCTGGCTGAAACTTTTGAAGAGATTACCAAGGCCAATTACCGCGACGTGATAGACCACATCAATGGGCTATTCCACATCTAGGCATGCATGCATGCAGCCCTAACCCTCCCTCCTCTCTCGAAACATTTCCATCCTGAAAATAAAAGCCGCTTACTGGGAACCCGATCCTCTGCTTGTCCTTCACCAAGTACTGGCTGCTGCGACTGGCTACCTTCCTCCTGGCTTGAGAAGAACTCCTGGCTGCACGCCTCCTGGGACTCTGGGGAGTCTCCCCCCACCCCAGTACCCTCACTCTCGGTTTCCTCCCCTCCCTTCTTCTCCTCTCCCCCCACTCTGAAGTGTGCATCGTGGTCCTCGGATTGGCGGTGGGGTCAGCCCCAAGTATCGCATCCAGCTCTTTGTAAAAACGGCAGATTGTGGGAGCAACGCCAGAGCGGCGGTTTCCCTCGCGGGCTTTGCAATAGGCACTCCGCAGCTCCTTCACTCTAACCCTGCACTGCAGCGCATCCCAGTCATGGCCCCTTTCCAGCATGACCCTTGAGATCTGCCCATAAGTATCGTAATTCCCACGGCTGGAGCGCAGCTGGGACTGCACAGCTTCCTCCCCCCAAACACTGATGAGGTCCAGCAGCTCGCCATTGCTCCATGCTGGGGCTCGTTTGGCACGTGGAGGCATGGTCACCTGGAAAGATTCACTGATTGCACTCCACACTTGGCTGAGCAAACAGGAAGGGGATTTTAAAAATTCCCGGGGCATTTAAAGGGCAAGTCACCTGAGGCCAGGGCAGTAGAGTTCGAACTGATGAGCAGAGTGGCTGAGCAGGGATACTTTCGAATACCTCTGAAGGCCAACAACAGCACTTTTGGTGGCCACACTGGTGGAGCAGCGCTGCATCATCAGCACTGCAGTCGTTATTCCCCAGGCAGAGGCGGAGTACAGCCAGCGCTGTAGCTAGGGAGATACAGCGCTGGATGTGCCTTGCAAGTGTGGACGGTGAGTGAGTTGCAGCGCAGTAAAGCCACCACCAGCGCTGCAACTCTCCAGTGTAGCCAAGCCCCCAGTTTCTGCAACCTTTCATGCTATCAGTCTTTGACTTCAGCAGCCGAGAGAGTGAGATTGCCCCCGTGCAACAATCTTCTCACTTAAAAAAACCTCATGCGCAGGCATTCATGCATCATTAACAAAGTTCCATGGCAACGAGGGAGTGGGGAAGTGAGAGGTGTAAATGAACACTGTATGCAAGTGAGCTGGAACGTTGGTCGCTCAGCTTTAAATCCCGGGCAGCAAGGATGTTCAGTAACACCTCCGGTGCCTGAAGAGCACTTTTTCAGGACAGCACTCTTCACTCTAGTAAGGAAAGGGGCTAGGAAAGATGCCCTAACCATTGCCGAACCAACTTTAATCTGGCCAGTTCACTGCGAGTGGTGGAACATCCACCCAGCAGTCATTCTATAAATAAAATAAGAGTTGTCACTGTGGCAACACAGAACATACAGACCTTAATGGACATAGGTAACACATCAAGACTTGAAATACATACAGCATTAATTGCAAGGGAATTTGCTAGATACAGCATCCATATAGCTGCTCTCAGCAAAACCAGACTTGCAGACAAAGGCTCCGCAAAGGAACTAAGAGGTGACTATGTCTTCTTTTGGAAAGGGAAACCAGCAAAAGACAACAGAATTTACAGCATTGGTTTTGCCATTAAAAATAACGTTCCGAAATCACTAAAAGACTTGGGCAAAAATAAATGCCTAATAACCCTATGACCTCCCTTTGGAAAAATTACACTTTGAAATGCTTCTCAGTGCTTATGCTCCAACCATGAACAGCACAGAAGAAATAAAAAAACAGTTCTATTCTGATTTGGATGACATCCAGTAAAGAAAAACTCATACTTCTGGGGGAAACTATAATGCCAGAGCTGGAAAGGAGCATGGCTCAGAGTGGTGTAATAAAGAACAATGGAGTCAGAAAAATGAACAGCAATGGTCTGCTCCTACTCAACGAGTGCACCGACTGAGTTCATCATTACCGACTCAATCTTCAGGCAAGCCAACAAATATAAAACTTTGTGAATGCATTCAAGATCAAAGCACTGGCACTTCTTTAACTACGTCACTGTACAACAAAAGAGCCATCAGGGATATTAAGATCACCAGAGCAAAGCGAGGAGCCAATTGTTGGACTGACCATAGGATGATCAGAACCATTTTCAGTTACATGCTCTATCCCTTCAACAAAACAATGCTGAACAGATTGAATTGAAATTGAAAAACACAGTTGAGATGTCCATTTAATCAAGAAAACCTTACAGGAAAAATTTGATCGCAGTAAATCACCACTTAATAACTCACTCAAAAAATGGAATATATTCAAGTCAGCCATCTTTCAATCCTCAGAAGAAACTCTAAGCAAGAAATCAAAGACAGCACCAGGATTGGTTTGATGAAGATGATGATGAAATCAAAAAGATCCTTGAGGAAAAGAATGATGTGCTTATGTCTTGGCAAAACAACAAAGAATCATCATAAAAGTAGGACAAATTCAGGTATCTGCAACCAATGCTCAAAGATGCTTCATGTTCTACAAGATAATTGGTGGGAAAAGACATCAGAAGAAAAAAAAATACAGCATTACATCGATACTTAAAGTTGCCATTTATTGCTCATCAAAATCAGGACCAGCTGTACTAAAGAGCTCAGATGGATCTACCTTAATCAAAGACAACAAAGACACCTCTGAAAGATGGCTGCAGCACTTTACTGAGCTTCTCAACCACCCTTCCTCTGTCAATCCACAGGTAGTAGAGGAACTAACCCGGCAATGCAGACACGCGTTGGGATTCCCTCAGAGATTCTTACCATTTGGCTTCCACAAGTCAGACTTACAACATGAAGAAACCCTCGGTTGCCTAATGCTGAGGAAGTACAGAAAATTATCAAACAAATGGAGCCAGACAAATCACCAGGCAAAGACAGCATGAAATCTTTAAACTTGCAGACCCCAAAACGGATCTATATTAATAAGGCTATCTGAAATCCTGAGAAATTCTCTCTATTTCCCAAAGACACAATCCCAGTTACACTACACAAAAATAAAAGCAATAAATCTGACTATGGAATCTCTCTGCCATTTCCATGGTTATAAAATCCTCATTATGGAACAGTATCAGAGAACCTTCTTCCGGGGACTCAGGATGGAGTTCTCTCAGGTTGGAGCTAACAGACCATTTTCATTGTGAGACAGGCTCAGGGAAAATGCATCGAACTAAACATGGAACCGTATGCTTTCTTCACTGAAGCTAAAACAAAAGTGTTTGACACTGGAAGCAGAAATGGCTTCTGGAAAATTCTAGAAAATTTGGCTGCCCCACCAAATTTGTTAACTTCACTTATCAATTCCACGAAGACTTGACTGGTCAAGTACTCTCAGAGCGTGACCTTTGTAAAGCAGTCACCGTGTTTAATGGGGTGAAACAAGGCTGCATGTTGGCACCAGTCTTCTCTGGTCTCTTTCTTGCAGCTGTTCTGAATTATGCAGCTGACAACCTTCCAAAGGGCATGTACGTTAGATACAGAACTGATGCAATCTCCAAAGACTTATTGCAAAGACTACAAGTCCTTGGGAAGCGAATATGTGTAGCGCTTTTTACAGATGACCGTAGTCTACTTAGTCACAGTGAAAGTGACCTAAAGCCTATCCTTGACAGGTTCTCAGAGGCAACTAGACCCTGTGGACTCACCAACAGCCTGGGAAAAAATGAAGTCCTCTTTCAACCATCCCATCAACCACTAACTGAACATCACCGTCAGTGGTACAAAAGTAAAGAATATCAATCACTTTACATAATCAGGCAGTACAATCTCAACTGACAGATCAAGAAATATCAAACAGAGTAGGAAAGGCAAGCCAGGCTTTTGGAAGACACAGGACACTAAATCAGCATACCAGCAAAATGTTAACAAAACTGGTGATATACAATAGCAGCGACAAAATCCCTTTTATAAGGGTGCAAAACAGGGACAGTTTATTACAGACACATCAAGCAACTTGAAAAGTTTCACATGTGCTGTCTCGCTCTGTTCTGAAGATCCGCTGACAAGACAGTCTCAAACACTAACATCAAGGCAAAGATCATCAAAGCTCAGCTTAGATGAGCAAGTCACGTTGTCACAATAGGTGATGATAGACTCCCCCCAAAAGTCCTCTTTAGTGAGTTGAAACTTGAAAAACTCAGGAAGGGCAGTCAGCTAAATGCTTTAAAAGACACCCATAAGCAGAATCTTAACTCATTTGGCACAAATATTGATAACTTGGAAGACAAAACCAAGAACAGACCTCAATGGAGAGCAAATATCAGTAAAGGCTGTCACTGAGACAAAAACTGATAAAAAAAAGGGCCAAGAGTCATGTCAATTTTTCAGTGGAAGCTTCGATATTTCTATGTAACATCTGTTTGTGACCTTGCTCCTCAAAGATCAGACTATAGAGTTACAAGAGAACATATAAGATACCATGATGTCATCTTCAGACAGGACAGATACATGCAGTAGTCTACTTCAAAGCTGTAAAGAAGTGGCAGCGCTTTGAGAGGAGAAACTATGTTAAAAAAAGAGAAAGTTAAGCGCAAGTCACGTTTCCCCAGGGAAGCATCCCAAGCACTCTCCTTGCCACAAGGAAAAATTAGGTCCATCTCTTCCCATGTGATTTTGGCAAAAAGTAAACATGCTGATTTGGGACATCCCTAGGGCCACTGAAATAGAGTCCATGGCAATCAGAGCTTTGAATTCATGGATCATTGAGGCACTATTTGTATTGGTCAGTCTCTCTAGTTTAAAGGATCTAGGATAGTATTTCTCAGATTGTAGCATTTTGGGGCTTTTTTTAAACACGTAATCAGATCTACAACAGTAGTCCATTGTAATCCTGTTGACATGCCATGTTATCAATTTATTCACCACATTTTTTTCCATGCTGATTGGGAAACTTATACCAGGCTAAAAGAAAATGACTTAACATTTCAGAGCAGAGCTGTCCAGGACTTACAGCATCAAGTACTTTATCAACAACTAGCTACAGGACCAAATAGCACGTGAAATTGGCATAAAATTTTTTTACGACTTGCAAACACCCACAATATTTTCTTGCACACCTATCTTCCTTGGTAGTGGAATCAAAATGGCTAGTCCCAGGGTACATAAATAGTAAAGACAAAAAGTTGATCAGTTGTGCTCTCACTCTGCACACAAAGGAGCCAAAGAATGCAGTTGAACGTAGGGCCCAATCAATTTGCACTCCGTATTACAGGAGAATGAATTAATCTTATTTCACTGTTCTTTCTTTACTAATAATGAGACAATATAAACTGCACCAATCGCTCATTTAACTAGAGGCAGGCAGCTTTACCTGAACAACCTCTGACTATCACATAGGAGATATTTGAAAAACTGGATTGTTGTTCATAGAACAAGAATGAACACATCACTCCAAACCGAAATCCAGACAAAAGAGGAAACAAAGTATTTTTTCATTATTCGGCCTCTGGAGAGGTTCCAGACTGATTTCAATCTACCTTGTCCACATTTCTACCTTCAATAACAGAAAAGCTTAAGTTCAAAAAGTGTGACCCCAACTACAATAAATTCAGAGTTTCAGTCATGATGCCTTTAAACAATTTTCAATATGCAACATCCCCACGTCCCAAGGTATACGTGTAGACAAAGGGAAAGGGGGAGCATGCACAAGTTGTATAAGCAATCAAACAGCTTTTATCTTCCCTGTAGCTTCCCTTCCAAATCCTCAAGAGAAATTTCCTTCCCTCTCTGGCTACCCCATGTAACATCTCGTATACAAATGTTTTCCAAAATTCCTAATATGCCCCAAGAAAATGTTCCAAGGATCATGAATTATATCCATCTTCCTGCAATATCAAGATACAAAAATGTCAACACTAGGCTTACAATAAACTGGATTTTAGGATCATCTGTACGCTATATTCATCCCATTCCATTACAAAACCACCACAGGATGACTTCCAGAGATCTACCTCCCTGAATGCAATGACCTGACCCATGGTTCACAGTTGGTGAGCAATTTTGATAAACAATAATGGTTTCCAATTGGTTTTATTGTGGTTTCCAACTGAAATATAATTTTCCATTCTTCAAAGAAACTAAACCTCCTTTGCATTATGGCTATCCTTCAAGTTTTCACTAAATCCCGTTTCTACAGTAGCCTGTTACCACATCAGTCCTCCTGCTGCAGCAAAAAAATACTTTCCACTGCTATTTTTATCAAGCCCTGGAAACAGAATAAAACATAATTGTAAATAGAGAAACAGTATCTCTCTATTGGGGCCCCACAGGGATTAGTTCTTGGCCCTCTATTTAACATTTTATCAATGAGTTGGAAGAAAACAAAATCATCACTGAAAGTTTGCAGACAATGCAAAGATTGGAGAATAATAAATAATTAACAGGACAGGTCACTGAAAAAGAGTGATCTGAATCGCTTGGTAAACTGGGCATAAGCAAACAATACCATTTTTAATATAGGTAAATATAAATGTATGCATCTAGGAACAAAGAATGCAGACCACACTTAGAGGATGGGTGACTATCCTGGGAAGCAGTGACTCTGAAAAAGATTAGGAGGTGGTGGTGGATAATCAGCTGAACATGACAGCTGAACATGAGCTCCCAAATGAGATGCTGTGGCCACAATCTTTGGATGCATAAACAGAGGAATCTCAGGCAGACGAGAAGTTATTTTACCTCTGTATTTGGTACTGGTGCAACTGCTGGAATTTTGCGTCCCGTTCTTGTGTCCACATTTCAAGAAAAATATTGATAAATCAGAGACTGTTCAGAGAAGAGCCACAAGAATCATTAAAGGATTAGAAAACATGCCTTATGATCGATTCAAGGAGCTCAATCTTTTCAGTTTAACAAAAAGAAGGTTAGTTGATTACAGAGAAATGAATATTTGATAAGGGCTCTGCAACCTAGCAGAGAAAAGTATAACACAATTCAACAGCTGGAATTTGTAGCTAGACAAAAATCAGACTAGAAATAGTATGTACATTTTTAATAGTAAGGGTAATTAACCACTGAGTACAATTTCCCAAAGTGTTTTGTAGAGTTTTTGGCCTGGTCTACACTGGGGCGGGGGGGCTGGTCAGTCTAAGATACGCAACTTCAGCTACGAGAATAGAGTAGCTGAAGTCGACGTACCTTAGATCGACTTACCTCCCGTCCTCATGGCGCGGGATCAACGGCCGCGGCTCCCCTGTCGATTCTGCTTCTGCTTCTTGCCCTGGTGGAGTTCCAGAATAGATGGGGAGCATGTTCAGGGATCGATTTATCACGTCTAGCTGAGATGTGGTAAATCGATCTCCAATAGATCGATCGCTAGCCGCCGATCCTGCAAATAGTGTGGACGTACTCTTTATTACTGATAGCTTCTAAATCAAGATTCAACATTTCTCTAAACAATAATCTCCAGAAATTATTTTGGGAAAATTATCTGGCTTGTGTTATGTAGGAAGTCAGACTAGATTATCACAATGGTCCCTTATTGCCTTCTAATCTATGAATCTATACTACAAACTAAAAGTGAAAATACATCTTTATCATACGGGAAGGACAAAATGTTAGGTAACACACCGAAGGCTTAAATCAATCAGCCTTGCAAAAACAGTTATGAAAATTTACTAACCAAGGAAAAAAAGACTTCCTTATTCTATGAATGATGATGAAAGAATGTATTTTCACTGGACTTTTTTTTGAGGGGGGGGGAGGTTTGCCCCAGCAGAATGAACAAACAGAACACTGCAAAACTGAATCAACAGCCTTCATATTTCACACCAGCATTTCTCAAATTACAGTTTGGGAAGCCCTTCCTTGCAGTTCACAAAACCACGATAACAGACAGAGAATATCAAAGGGAAATAGAGGACTGGACAAAGGCCCAACAGATTCTCTCTCTCTCTTCCAAGAGATTCACAGAATGAAAAGATTAAAAACAAAACAAAAACAAAAAACTAATTCTCACCCCTGCAATTACAGTAGAAAAAAAAAATCACATTAGAAGAACAATAACCCTGACTTTTGACAACATCTAGTGGAATGAGGAACTAGGGCTGTTGATTAATCGCCATTAACTCACACGATTAACTCAAAAAAAGTAATCGTGATTTAAAAAATTAATCGTGATTAATCACAGTTTTAATCACACTGTTGAACAACAGAATGACAATTGAAATTTATTAAATTGTTTGATGTTTTCCTACATTTTCATATAGATTGTATTCTGTGTTGATTGAAATCAAAGCATATATTATTTAAAAAATGATAAACAAAAATAGTATTTTTCAATTCACCTTATACAAGTACTGTAGTACAATTTCTTTGTCTTGAAAGTGCAACTTGCAAATGCAGATTTTTTTTTTTTGTTGCATGACTGCGCTCAAAAACAAAATGATGTAAAACTTCAGAGCTTGCAAGTCCACTCAATCCTATTTCTTGTTCAGCCAGTCATTAAGACAAACAAGTCTGTTTGCATTTACAGGAGATAATGCTGCCCTCTTATTTACAATGTCACCAGAAAGTGGAAACAGGCATTCACATGGCACTTTTGTAGCCAGCATTGCAAGGTATTTACATGCTAGATATGCTAAACATGCCCTTTACATTTCGGCCACTATTCTAGAGGACATGCTTCCATAGTGATGATGCTCCTTAAAAAAATAATGCATTAATTACATTTGTGACTGAACTCCTTGGGGGAGAACTGTATGTCCCCTGCTCTGTTTTACACGCATTCTGACATATATTTCAAGTTATACCAGTCTCAGATGATGACCCAGCACATGTTGTTCATGTTAAGAACACTTTCACTGAAGATTTAACTAAATGCAAAAAAAAAGTACCAATGTGAGATTTCTAAAGATAGCTACAGAACTTGACCCAAGGTTTAAGAATCTGAAGTCCTTTCCAAAATCTGAGAGGGACGAGGTGTGGAGCGTGCTTTCAGAAGTCTTAGAAATACAATACTCTGATGCGGAAACTACGGAACCTGAACCACCAAAAAAGAAAATCAACCTTCTGTTTATGACATACAACTCAGGTAATGAAAATGAACATGAGTCAGGCTACGCTGTTTTGGATTGTTATTGAGCAGAACCCATCATCAACATGGACGCAAGTCCCCTGGAACGGTGGTTGAAGCACCAAGGGACATATGAATCTTCAACGCATCTGGCATGTAAATATCTTGCAATGCCAGCTACTATAGTGTCATGAGGACACCTGTTCTCACTTTCAGGTGACATTGTGAACAAGCAGCAAATAGTCCTGTGGCACCTTATAGACTAACAGAGGTTTTGGAGCATGAGCTTTCGTGGGTGAATACCCACTTTGTCATGAACAGGAAGCAGGTGGTATTATCTCCTGCAAATATAAACAAGCTTGTTTGTCTGAGCGACTGGCTGAACAAGAAGTAGGACTGAGTGGACTTGCAAGCTCTAAAATTTTACATTGTTTTATTTTTAAATGCGGGGGGTTGTACATAATTCTACATTTGTAAGTTCAACTTTCATGATAAAGAGATTGCATTACAGTACTTGTACTGGGTAAATTAAAAAATACTATTTCTTTTGATTTTTTTACAGTGCAAATACTTGTCAAAAATAAATATAAAGTGAGCACTGTACACTTTGTATTCTGTGTAGTAACTGAAATCAATACATTTGTAAATGTAAAAAACATCAAAAATATTTAAATAAAAATGGTATTTTTTAACAGTGTGATTAATCACGATTTTTTTAATCGCTTAACAGCCCTATGAGGAACTTTTCGGTATTAGTGTAGTACAGTGAATAAATGATGCATCTTACTAGCTCAGAAGAACACAGATTATCTAAACCCAATACAGTAGCAGAAGCAGCTCTGTAGTAGAAGGAAAATTCTACATCCAGGATTTAGTAACTCACCTGCTCACTAAGTCACCAGAAATACATTATCTCAGTTTGCTTCTGGATTCCCACTGAACAGAGCCCAGCTCATGCTGCCTTTCAAAAGTCTGCGTGGGATTGGCCCAAGCTACCCAAGAGGTCCCTCTCCTTCTTTGACAACTACTTCATGGTGCACATTAGCTCCACTGGTAAAATGGCGTTGCCAGCAAGACTTGTATCCACAGGAGACAGAACCTTTCACAGACGTGAGACCAAAACTATGGAATTCAACACCAGACAAAATAAAAACCGCCACCACTATTCAAAACCAAATGCAAAACCCAACTCTTCAACTTAGCGTGTCTGCAATAACCCACTCAAACAGAAAAGTATTGACATTTTATATACAGGGTTTTTTTGAAAATGTCTCAAAAATAGATTTAAACTAGTTCCTACCAGCTGAGGTGGAAGAGAGATTTTTATATATTTTTGTGCTTATGTCTCATGCAAGATACCATAGGGATGGGGGGCCATACAGAAAACCTCTAGGTAAGACAGGGGTATTTTCTGTTCATATGTGCAAGGATTTGGACGTTGATTTTAAAGATGCATGATTGCAACCACAAATAAGGCCTGTTGCTTTGCAAATGTCAAGGAGATATACAGTTTATGTTAAAGTTTCACTTTCTTGTCAACCAAATAGCCAGTTTAATAATAATGGGGATCCTTCAGATGGTATATTCAGATGACAGAATAGTCATCACAATGCCTGTTTCCCCATAAATCTGAAATACTACACACAACTTCAATAGTATCTCTAAATGAAAAGGCACAAGGAACTAACATACCGCCACAAAAAGCTGAATGAAGTGTATGTCTACATGACTACTGGGACAGCATGTGTTGCCATATCCGAGCTAGCTCCCTAAAAACAGCAATGTCGTTGTGATGGTATTAGGGTGACCAGATGTCCCGATTTTACAGGGACAGTCCCGATTTTTGGGTCTTTTTCTTATATAGGCTCCTATTACCCGCCGCTCCGTCTCGATTTTTTACATTTGCTGTCCGGTCACCCTAGATGGTATTAGTGGTAGCACAGGTTAGCTGCCCAAGTATATACCTAGCCACCCAAGCATGTATGGGTGGGACTGTACTTAGAAGGCTAGCTTGTGTTGCTGCAGCCACACTGCAATTTTTAGCACGCTACCTCAATCACAGCTAGCTCAGGTATGTCTACACAAGCTGCAATCACGTTACCCAACAGACAGACCCTCTGAATTCAGTGATACAAACTACATTTACAGGAGCAACAAGGAACAAGGATTTCTTGAGTACTGTTTCTGCATCTGCCACTGACTGATTACGTGGCCTTGGACTGAAAATGCAGATAAAACTTCCCGTCCTAGTATAGCCCAGGGATGTAAAGAAGGAACTAGGTAAATTCTTGCTTAGTGCTTTAAAGATGGAAAGTGCTACATAAACAAGTATTATGACTAGACCCTATTTAAAAGAAAAGACAATTTCTCCCATCCCTCCACTTTCTGGGATGGGATGGTCCAAAGAAGTTGTTTATTCTTAGTGCCACTGTATATACAGGAAGATTTATATTAAAAACCTAACCTATGGGAGGAATACTTAGTCACTGACTGGCCCATGTGAAGGAAAGGCAAGGGAAAAGGTGGGCATTCAAATAGATAAATCCTCTTAATAAAGTAATTTAACAATCATATGCAGAAAGTTTTGAGACAGTGTTGATATCGTGGACCATGAACAAGACAGGTGATTCTAATCATTGCTCTCCTACCCTGAAGAAAGTAAAACCTACATTTTACATAAGGAGAACAGGTCATTAACAGATACACAATGGCCACGGAGGGGAAGGACAAGAGTAACAATAAAGATCATCCTACGAAGTGGGTATTCGCCCATGAAAGCTCATGCTCCAATACGTCTGTTAGTCTATAAGGTGCCACGGGACTTTCTGTCGCTAATAAAGATCATATAGCACCTCAATAAGGCACATATACATCAACACTTCCACTATTTTATTTCGGTAAGATGACAAAAGGAAGTTTTTAGGAGGGATCTGAATGATGCAAGAGAGAAGGGTTGACAAATGTTTACAGAGGGTTTTCCATAAAGGAGGGACATCAATAAAGTTATTCAATGGAGTTAGTGCGTGGAGATGGAAGCCTGGTGGAGAGAAGAACTTGGAGGAATTTGGAAGGACTGTGAGAGATCAACATGAATGTTTATAAAGTGTATGGAGATGGTTAGATGGAAGACGCTGCAGATACTACTTGCCTCTCTCTCTAGAGTGTAGAGAAGAGATGTGTTTGGAAAGTGAAAAGTACTATAAACAATGCTAAGTAATATTACTCCTTGGTTTAGTAATTTTAAATATATGCAATGCACTCCAGCTAGAAAACATATTCAAACATCCATCTTCTAGGCAATGCTACACCAGTGACAGAGTACGTTTGATGTCTTACAAAGCACTAAGAGCTAGGTGGTGTTAGCTGTGCATAGCAATTTACTAGAACAACATAATAAGCACTCACGTTGCAATTCAATTTTTCAAACACTTTACAAACATTCATTAATCCTCCCTGTGAGTTAAGCAGGGGCAGCAATAGCTTTTTTGCCACCCCAAGCACGGCAGGCAGGCTGTGGGAGGTCCGCCAGTCCCGCGGATTCGGAGTACCCACCACTGAATCCATGGACCTCCCACAGGCACACCGCCCAAGGCAGCCTGACTGTAGCCCTCGCAGGGACCAGCAGGGCGCCCCCTGTGGCTTGCCACCCCAGGCATGCGCTTGGAGTGCTGATGCCTGGAGCCCCTGCTGGAGCTAAGGATTGGACACATTTTCAAGTTGGGATAGCTGAAGCAGAGTGAAAGAGAAGTTTTGTGCAAGACTACACAATAGTTTCCTGGTCTATAGCGCCATTCCTCATCTTCCAGGCTCCACTGATGATCAGCAGCTTCAAATTACAGCCAAAAAATTAACTTTTGAGTTGCAGTATTAGAGATTTACAAAGAGATCCATGCTTTATAGGGTAAGTCAGCCCTCTCTAAGAAGTTCTTCAATCTTTAAAATGGATCTGTTCTGCCAACATATCATCAGCTGTCTCAGAAGTCTGCTAAGCTTGGTTTGATTGCTGAAATCTTCTATGCTACAAACTGCAAGTTATTACATAATCAGGCAAGATCCTTTGATGTGGCATCAGAAAAGGGGGCCCCATCTAACGTGAAGAGCATTTAAAGCATTTTAGGTTTTCAAGGTCTTGAAATCAAATACAGAAAGAATTTGTGTTTTAAGTTTACCCCGAACTCTCAGCAACTTGAGAAGACAACTCCCCACATGGAGAGATGGGCACCTTTATATGCTTGGCAGCTGAAGAAAATGTGATCTGTAGAAACACTTATGTCTTTTATAAAGGTTCTGGGCACTGAATGAATTTTCTCCTTTTTTTCCTTCACTTCTGGATGAACATGTAAACAACAGACAAACTCACTATTCAAGACTAAATAAAATCATCGTGTTTCTCCTGTGCTTGCTGCTGCTTCCACTTATGTCTCAAGTCCCTTCTCTTCTTTCCCGGTAAAGCAAAGATCTTTTTGTAAATCTCTAATACTCTCTTAAAACATAGCGGGGGCTGGATCTAGAAGTTCATCTCCAGACAGTTTTGCTACAGGTGGAGAGAGGAAAAGATGACAGGCTTGGATGAAAAACAAACTTTGCTCGTAATTAACAAAAACTCAGTGCCACTGTTCATACATACGCGGGTGCACATTGACTATGTGAACGGACGTATATTCCAATTAACACACTTATATATTTGTAAATATACAAAATGTGAAAACTGTATATTTGATTTAAATGTGGTTTTAAATAGAACAGGAATTGCATCTAGCAGAATGGAGTCCTTAGCCTTATAGCAGTACAAAAAAACACCCCATAGCATTTTACATACAACCTCACTCTATGCCTGTGAAACAGGTAAATATTAGCCCCCTTTTACAGGTGAGGAAATCGTGGCAAGGAGAGGGATTATGTGGCTTCCAAAGCTGCCCATTAAGTCAGCATTAGAGCTGGGACTACAACGCACAAACACTGGAATATACAGCTTTCCTTTCAAGTATAGGGTTAAACATTAGAGAGGAAATCTATTAGAGGTAATTTTATCCAAGCCCTTTTTCTTCCCTCAAAAGAAAGTCTCTAAAGGATTGCTCCGAACAGTATATTTTACTGTGGTGTAATTGACTACCACCATCCTATAAGGATAGTGGGTTACTTGTAAAATGCTATACAGGCTGAGGAGACACAGTACATCAGCAATGTTGGTGTAAAAAAAAAAAAAAAAAAGACACTTTCGCTGCAGCTTCATCTCACATACGACAGTGGTCCGCAGGCAAATGTAGTCTAGCAGACTGCGAACTGGACTAGAAGTCAGGAGAGCTGGGCTCTAGTCCCTGCTCTGTTATTAACTTGTGAGAGCTGGGGGAAGTCACTTCAACTGTCTGAAAATGTTACTTCTCTCCTAGTCTTTATCTTTCTATTTAGACTGTAAACAGTTCGGGGCAGGGACTGTCTTCTCAGCAGGTATTTGTCCATTATCTAGCACGGTGAGATTCTGATCGGGGTCTCTTGGCACAGCTGTAACATAAATAAGCCATGATATTTGGGTGAACACTACTCTACATATGTAGCATTGTGCTTACTGTCAATTACCATCAGTAACTAAATTAATAAGCCACGACCCACAATGGTAAAAAGAACACTGGGGTTTGTGGAATCACGCTTATCAGCACCTTCAACACCCCACGCAGCTGGCTGGTGGGAAGTTCACAAGGAGTTTAAAAATAAAAAAGGGGGGGGGGGGCGGGAGGGACGCATCTCTTCGCTCATGGCCACCGGCAGAAAGTTGCGGCTTTGCAATTCCATCAGATGGAACAATTTACATGGGGCTTTAAAAAAAGCGGCCCAGAGCCATCAAACCAGCACAGAGAAATACAACCACCCCAATCAGACCTGCAGCTCTTCATCACTCCTTTCCCCAAAGACATGCTGAGGTTTCAGGCTTCAGGGCTGGTCCGGAGAGAAGTCACGGTTCCTGACTGGACCAGGAATCTTGTGATCAACCAAACTGGTCAATAGCAAGGCAGAGGGTTTTACAGTGTTACTGACCAACCTGCTAAGTTATATGCAAGGGTTTCATGACAGAACCAGCCTGTGCACCTGGATGGGTCACAACCTCAGGTCCTTAACCTTCCTGCTATGGGTTAGGTTCTCTTATTACTGCTCTGTCCACCTTTATTCAGTTTTTGCTGTTACTGTATATGGTTTCTCATTCTCTCCCTCTCTGTTGGAGGGACCCCAGGACGGAACCTGATCTCTGTTGGAGCCAGTATGTAGTTTCTCATAGTTTTCTGGCCCTAATTCGGCCCTCCACTATGGATTTGCCCCAAAAGCAGGTTCTGCTTTCTTCCACGACACTGCACGCTTACATAGCCACTTTTCATTATTACATCCAAATAGATAGTCCCTTACCAAAAATCCATGATCCAATGGAAGAACTAACACATGAGTTGCCACATCAGCTTACGCACGCTCAGAGGGATTAACATGTACTGGTGCTGAAAGGGGAAGGTTTCACTCATCTTTTGCAACTCATTTATTATTTTTGCATTCTGGCAGCACACAGACCCAATTTACTAGCCCTTAGGAGCATGTGTAATGACTGCCAGTGTGGCACCTCACAAGTGGACACAAGCACCTAGGGCTGAGCCCCACTAAAGGGAGCACAAAGACAGCACCCAGGTTCCCACCACAGTACGAGTTACCAGCACATGAGAGTTTGCATCAACTTCTGCCAAAAACTCCTGCCCAGTTTAGCTTTGCAGCTGGGGCCACGTAGAACCCCATACCACATGCATCTTTATTTACAACCTGGCATTTGGCAAAGGCCAAAAATACTTCCTAGCAATTAAAACATCTCCTGGACATCCCTACAGGCCTAACTCCCAGCACACCAAAATCCAAAAACCCAAATTGGAAAAAATAAAGAAAAAAAAATATACTGATTACCTGCCAGTAACCTCAAGAGTGGGAAAGCCAAGCCGTTCAGAATCTGTGTTACCATCTGGCTACCCATAGTATCTGGAAAAATATTATTGTTCTAACTGAGTTTGATTTACTTGTCAAGTTAATTGTTTCAGTATTAATTAAATGTGCTGCTCTGCAGCTGCAGAGAAAGCTCACATGGATAATGTACCAATCACATAGTATACACCTCCTTTCAACCACCAGAACCAGGGTCATGTTATCCTCTGGGTAGTTTAGAAATATTTAATTTTAACGTTTAAAAAATTTGATACCTCTGCAGTACCCATTTACTCTAGGGTGAATTAGGCACAGGACACACATTTAAAATAAACGCACGTTTCAAGAAGCAAAAGCATTTCCTTACTAAAAATTCAGTGCAAGAGTCACTACTGCAGACCTGGTTCAGTCATATCCAGGTATAACATTAATGGACAGCAACACTTGACATTCAGTGCTTTTCATCAGTAGATCTCAAAGCACTTTATAGAGTCATTGCCCCAAAGGGAAATTTTCTTGCAGAACTGAGGAAAGCAGCATACTTTCCGAGGGGCACAGATTCCACACTCACTCTCTGTTACGTAAAAAGAGAGAGACAGACAGAGGGTAATGCAATTCCTTCCTCTGGGTCGCCCAATCTGTTCTGGCTTTGCCTTCTAGACTTTTAAACTCTATTGGACATTAAATAGCAACCAGAAGAAACCCATTGAGGTTTTTTTCTGAAATACTAACAAACTAAAAACACTGAAGACACTCAAGAAAGCTACAAATTAACAAAATCATACACATGCTATGTGATTCACTTCATAATTAGTTATTAGTTTATTTAACTAATTTATTACTTTAACTATTTATATACAGTATTTTTCAATTCACCTCATAGAAGCACTGTAGTGGAATCTCTTTATTGTGAAAATGCAATTTATAAACGTAGATTTTTACATAACTGCACGCAAACAAAAAAATGCAACACTTAAAAATAGAGTCTACAAGTCGAAGCATAAAGGGGCATATGAATGTTTTTAGCATATCTGGCACATAAATACATCTCTACCTCAATATAACACTGCCCTTGGGAGCCAAAAAATCTTATCACGTTATAGATGAAACCGTGTTATACTGAACTTGCTGCTTTGATCCACCAGAGTGTGCAGCACCACCCTCCACCTCCCCGAAGCACTGCTTTACCACATTATATCCAAATTCGTACTATATCAGGTGGCATTATATCGAGGTAGCGGTGTATCTTGCAATGCCAGCTACAACAGTACCATGCGAATGCCTGTTCTCACTTTCAGGTGACATTGTAAACAAGAAGCAAGCAGCATTATCGCCTGCAAATGTAAACAAACTTCGTTGCCTAAGTGATTGCCTGAACAAGAAGTGGACTATGTGGACTTAGAATCATAGAATATTAGGGTTGGAAGAGACCTCAGGAGGTCATCTACTCCCATCCCCTGCTCAAAGCAGGACCGCCACCGACTTGTATGAGGTGAATTGAAAAATACTATTTCTTTTATCTTTTTTACAGTGCAAATATTTATAATAAAAAAATCAAAATGAGCACTGTACACTGTATTCTGTTTTGTAATTTAAATCAATATATTTGAACATGTAGAAAAACATCCAAAAATATTTATACTAAATTTAAATTGGTATTCTATTATTGTTTAACAGTGTGATTAAAACTGCAATTATGACTTTTTAAAATCTAGTTAATTTTTTTTTTGCATTTATCATGTGCATTAACCGCAACTGACAGTAATTAATACATACACATATATTCATACAGTAGTATGTGGATATAGACTAATTCAGTGGTCCCCAACCTTTTCGTCTGGCAGGCGCCAGACAAAGGACCACTGCAGCGGTGGAGCCGAAATTCAGCGGTGATGCCTCTCGATGACACCGCTTGCCGTCAACGAGAAACGTCATTGAGAAGTGTCCCCGCCGAAATTCGGGAGCAACGCCTCTCGATGACATCACTTGTTGGCGACAAGCATCATCGAGAGGTGTCCCCGCCGAAATGCTGCTGAAATTCAGCGGCATTTCGGCAGGTGCTTTCCTGGGGGCAGGATGCGGGCGCATTAAGATGCCCCCACGGGTGCCATGGCGCCCACAGGCACTGCGTCGGGGACCCCTGGACTAATTTATTTGCTTTCTTCAAGCTCCTACCCTATTATGAAATTTCAATCAGCCAGTCTGAATGTCCTTAGAACACACTATTCTGATGTTCGGGTCTTTTAAAACTGATCGAACCATTTTGATACAACAAACTGACAACCTCTTTCACAAAAATATATTTGGCGTAGAAGTTTAAAATCCTCAATTTTAAATACTACAAATGAAGTAACAAAATCAAGACTATGCTCCCTGAGCCAATTTCACTCTCTTCCTTTTGTTCTGTATTCAATTTATAACTATGTATTTGGATTAGAATAACCTGTGTTGTCAAGTAATGGAAAAGGTTCACAGCTCCTTGGAACTGCTTTTGATCTTTTCCTTGACTGGTTCTACTTCTTTGTTGTTAATTATATCAAGCCAGTTTTCCATTGACACTACAGGGTGATTACATTACATTTCAATACCACAACCTATAAGTTTACTGACTTTTCATAAAGTCTCATGCTACGTAAGTTTGCCCCGTGTTTTGATCAAAGTCATCCTCATGCTCAGAGCAAATTTCAACACTTATGGAAATTGGACTCTCTTACCAAACTCAAATCTTTGCCTTTCACCACTAACTGCTCTCTGGAAATTTTTGGGTTTGATCAGACACTGCTCCTAAGTAAATCTGATGTAACAAAGCTGCTTTAATGCCTGGGACAGACACTTATAATCATCGCAAATGTGTTTAACTATGACACTGAAAATGTCTCAGTTGGAGATCAAACTCAATATTCTGTTCTAACACTCAAATAGACAGATTTGAGCTTGAAGAATCTAAAGAAGCAAATTTACTGCAATTTTTCAGATAAGTGTGAATTCTATTTTACTAATTAAAAACTTTTGACAGTGTTTGTATTTTATTTAAGAATTATCTATTTTTATTACTTTAGTCCACTCAATTTTTTCTCTCATCATTTCTTTAAACTTCAGGCATGCTGAGCTAGATAAATTCACACAATGAAATTCAGTAATCAGTCAGCAGTAATCATGGCTTTTCAGTATTGATCAAAAGTTTCAAATTTACTATGATTAGCATAAGAAACAACAACCTAGTGAATTCAGCACTGTAAAGACTGAAAAATAAAATGAGCTTAGCCAGCTTTATAAAGAGACACTTTACCTGCTCAACCTTCCAAAAGTTTCTGAATTCTAACAAACTAGACCTGGTAGTTACTGGCAGCAGGGGAAGATGCTGCCTCCTAAAGTTCCTTCTAGTTGAAACACCCTCCGCAATCAGGATACCTTAATTTTCTTTTCTTTTAATTACAGATTGTGTTAAATACATTTGGAGAAAAAAGCACACAAATTTACCCTATTGTAGAGCATGGGGAATTCCTCCGAATGAAACACACACACATCTTTGGATGTCGATTTCCCGCTCTGTTCTGGCTCATCCTTTTGTCTTCAGAGTGGGTTGGATCTCCAGACCGCATTATTTGAAGAAAGGATATTTTCAGGTAAGCAAAAATGAATTTTTTCTATTGATTGTGCTGCAGCCCACAGACCCATTATGTGAAAGTCAAGATATGATCCAATGTAACATAACACTTAGGCTTTAGATTATGGTCCTGCCTGTTTCCATGCAGAAAGACGTTGAGCTGTTTATTAGCTTGTGTGTGGTACAGATGGAAGCAAAAGGAAATTGTCTTTTTGCTACTAAGTTTAAGTCTCTATTAAAGTAGAGGGCTGTCTCTTTCGTATCTGCCTCTGGGATTTCTTCTAGGTCATAGGCACCAACTTTCTCCGGCACCGGTGGGTGCCTGCACCCCCTACCCCTTTCCCTGCCCCTGGCCCCGCCCTGACTCCACCCCATCCCTGTCCCTAGCCCTGCCCCCATTCAACCCCCATCACCGAAGTTCCCGCCTAACTCCGCTCCCTCCCTGCCCCACTGGATCCCTTCCCCAAATCCCCACCCTAGTCCTGCCTCTTCCCCCAATGCGCTGCGTTACCACCTCCCTCCCTCCCTGCCCCGCGAATCAGCTGTTTCAAGGCGCAAGCACTTGGAGGGAGGGGGGAGAAGCAGGACACAGCAGTGCACTCACAGAGGAGGCGGAGGTAAGCTGGAGTAGAGGGGTGGGGCCACGGGGAGCTGCCGGTGGGTGCTGCGAATCCACCAATTTTTTTCCGTGGTTGCTACAGACCCGAAGCACCCACTGAGTCGGCGCCTATGTTCTAGGTGACTGAAATCCCTGTCCTGAACTACCAGACAAATGTTATTTGTATCGATAAATGCCTGTCAGTGGTGCTGGGAAGGTAATTTGTGAATAGGTTAAAAAGTGTTGGTACTACAACTGAGCCCTGGCATAAGCCATTATTTTACCACCTTCAGAGGCTTTTTCGTTTGTCAAGTAAAACTTGGAAACTGAGGCCTCTCAGCAACAGTTCTACAACTCTGACAACCCACTTCAGAAGGACCAATGACAGTTTGTATAGTAGGCCTGTACATCAGATTGTGTCAAATGCGGCAGTAAGATGTGTGGCGTGGAAGTCCTCAATGCAGATGATGAGTGCCAGCATTGAGCACAGACATTGTGGTTTATTCTGAACCTTGCATCATGTACACACAGGATAGCACTGACTGTGGAGGCAATTCTTTCAAGGTAAGACTTTCAAGTAATTTGCAAAGAGATGCGGTGGTAACTTGTTGCAAGTCAGTGGTCCTTCTCAGGTTTTGGTAGGGCTATTACTTTTGTTCTGTGCAACAGCTTCGGTATTTTATTCTCCTAAATGACTCAAGATAGAAAGATGGCTAGCCACTGTCTTATTTTTTCCCAGGTTCTTTAGGAATTTGGGGGACATGTTATCAAGCCCACAGGCTTTACCTGGATACTAAGGCATAGAGAAGACTTCTACAAATAAATGGCACTGGCTAAAAGCTGGATAACCAATATGTAAAATTTGGTGAATTTATATAAAGATGACCAGGTAGTTGCCTAGGAGATTCCCCTATGGAGAGGGTGACTTCTCTGCCTTGAGATTATGCATGCTCCTAAGAATTGGATTTTATACTTAACAGAAGGAAGAATATTTCTTGAATGTACTTTGGAAATCAATGCTACGACAGCTGTAAGGATTACTTGTCAATGAAAAGTACAATACTTGGTCTCATCAGAGAAAGTGCCCATCCTCAAAACCTTCTCTAATTGTAGATGGTAACCATCAGGAGGTCTTCGTTAATGCACAGGAAGTATAATGACCCCTCCTGCAGGAGTTATATTCTGAGTTCAATCTGGGTAGTGCTGAAAGGAGCAAAAAACAATTTCCAGATGGTGCTCTCTGTCCTTGTGCCGCAGAAATAAGGGTTGCAGAGGTAAGGAAGCATTTAATGTTGGGATTGGTACATAACTTCGTTTTCTTGAACACGAAATCATAGAAATGGAGGGCTGGAAGGGACCTTGAGAAGTTATCAAGTCCAGCACCATGTATTGTGTGCAGGATCAAACTGATCACAAACTACAGAGACTTGACCTTTTTGCTTGGACACTCTTATACACTCACATTAAGACCCGCCTGGAGGAACTCAGTTGTTCAGCATGGTAGTTAAGATACACCAGCCAGTAGAATAAATTATATTTTGTCAAATTCTGTTTTAGGGTCCATGAGATGATAATCACTTCATCCAAGTATCCATTTTGAATGTGTCTGGCCCTGGAAGTTTTTTGCAATAACAGACCTCCTCTGTGAGACAGAGACATCAGACGGTCTGATGATAATCAGCCTGAGAACCACAGGTGCTATAATCAGAAGGTATAAATAGTATAACTGCAGCTTTTTCCTTCCTTTTACCTATACCTATCTATCTCATAGATCTGGAAGGGACCCTGAAAGGTCATCAAGTCCAGCCCCCTGCCTTTACTAGCAGGACCAAGTTCTGATTTTGCCCTAGATCCTTAAGTGGCCCCCTCAAGGATTTAACTCACAACTCTGGGTTTAGCAGGCCAATGCTCAAACCACTGAGCTATCCCTCCCCCCATTTTGTATGGGCCTGGGGAGCAGTGAAAAAGCATCAACACTCCCAAACTCAGAGAGGTCATTCACCACCTCAAATCCTGGGTACTGAGAAAATGAAAGCCACAGGGCACTCAGATTCAGAGGTCAATGTCCAACCCACCATATTGATTTATAATGAGTGAAGGTATTTCTGGATATTTCCACTCTGCTTAATCCAGCTTCTGCCATGTAAACCGTGGTGTTCATCTACTCCTCAGTAGGCAGAACACAGAGATAGGAAACTTTGCTCTGCCCAGTACAGAGGCTGAGTTTCTCTGGAGTAGGGCTGATCGTGTTCATTCTAGTTTGTTTATATTTATGAAAACCCCATCAATTTGCCACAACCAGAACAAGTTTTATCTATGGAAGGAACAGTGCACAGGGACTTCAATGAATTGTGCTCCAGCCAGTGGATGCTGTCTTCTTTCTCTTTATGGTACCCATTCCCTGGATTGCACTGGAACCTGAATGGGACCCCTCCATTATCCAAGGTAGCATTTGACAAAAATCATTCTGCTTGGTTCGCTACTGGGTGGAACCCTTCAAATAATCTGATGTTCTGCATTCATGCTGCCAATGGAAGCAATAGGGTGAGATGCAGAGAGGAATAACAGGAATTATTGCTCAAGTAATGGTTTTCAACATGAGGTCCACAGACTATGTCTAAGCCGGGGTCCATGAAAGGCAGGCTCCTCCCTGCCTGTCCTGGCTCCACGCTGCTCCCAGAAGTAGCCAGTATGTTTGGCCCCTAGGCAGAGGCACAGCTAGGTGGTTCTGCATGGTGTCCACACCCACAGGTGCTGCCCCAAAAACTCCCACTGACCATGGTTCCAAGCCAATGGGAGTTGCGGAGCCAGTGCTGGTGGTGGGGTCAGCACGTGGAGCTTCCCTGATCGCCCCTGTGCCCAGAGACCGGACATGCCAGCCGCTTCCGGGGAGCTGCCCAGAGCCAAGGCAGGAAGGGAGCCTGCCTTAGCCCCACTGCGCCACCAACGGGACATTTAACAGCCCAGTCAGCAGTGCTGACCGGAACTGTCAGAGTCCCTTTTCGACCAGGCATGCTGTTCGAAAACTGGACACCTGACAATCTAGTAGGGGTACCAGCCACTGCAAACACCTCAGAAGGGAAAGCAGATCTGAGGGGA
The DNA here is from genome assembly GCF_025201925.1 of Gopherus flavomarginatus. Lineage (NCBI taxonomy): Eukaryota > Metazoa > Chordata > Testudines > Testudinidae > Gopherus > Gopherus flavomarginatus. The sequence continues at coordinate 283,267,220 of NC_066619.1, read as the reverse complement.
CAATGTTCCCAGAAGGTAAATGCAGCCCTGAAACGTGACTGGGAATGAGATGGGCACGTTACGGAGACAAACTGTTCGAGTTTTAAGTTTGGACTTTCCCTCAGAAAAGCTCAGCAGCAAGGAGTGCTGGGTGAGCTGCCAGCGACTGGCAAAGCAGAAGAAATGGAGGGAACTTCAGGGAGCAGAGGATTCCCCTGCTGCCAATGACTAAAAGAACTAGTTTTGCCCCCAGGCTGCAGGCAGACTGAAGTGCCCATTCTAACAAACCTGGGGATCTTACCATAATGAAAAACGATTGATGCCATCCATTAACCATACCTCCCGCTCCAATTACCAAGAACCCCACCCGAGCCCTTCAGGCTGCTCCACAGTTCTACAATATTATTTCCCAATAGATCTAATAAGAAACTCGAGGCTCAGCACCTCTCTGAACTTCATTCATTCACAGATTGAATTAGAGCCTAAAAACTTTCAAATGCTATTATTGTGTAACAATTCAGAATGGCACAGAAGTTCAAACAAAATGAAAAACTAGGAAAAAAAAAATCTCAAATACTTGGTAGGATCTTCTTCTCTAACATTAAAAGCAGAGCAAAGAGTTGCATTCCCCACAGTGTGTTAAATATCACTGATATCCGTTTCCCAGAGGAAAATTGACCATGAATTTGGACTTGAGTAGTTAAGTAAAAGGGGGCAAATTATTTAATGCTTTGTTTTAAAATGCATTTGTAGTTGTAAGGGACCATTTAAAAATTATGCATTGTAAATAATACTAACCACACACAGATTATTAAAACTGAGGATTTGAACAATCCAACTGACTTAGTAATATTGGTGGGCTTTTTGCATTTTTTTTTAAAAAACCTGGAGCACGAAAAACAACTAAGTCAATATTACTTATTTGTAGGATTTCCAGGTTCGCAAAGCTATGTGTTGGGGGGTTTATTAGTTGCAAACAATGCAGTAAAATGCTCTGGTTTTAAACAGTAGTTTTCACCTGAATTTAAATAATTATGGAAACACTGCTGGTGGTTCTAATGTTTTAGAAAACATTGCTTTCTGAAACAAAATCTAAACTCAGGGCCAAATCTGAGCTATTTTCCAACACTACACAACAGATTATAAGACCTTGGACTCCAATTCAGCAAAGCATTTAAGAATGTGGTTAGCTTTAAGCATGTGCTTAAATTTTTATTAATGTGAATGAGACATAAGGACATGTTTAAGTGCTTTGCTAAATAGGGAGGTATTGCTGTAGCAGGACCTTGAGCAGTTGTATTTCAGAACTTTACATTCCCTTTTTAATAGTGACTTATTAGGGTTTTGCTTCTAACTGAAAATGAAAAACTAATATGGAAGCAATGGTATTTTTCTTGGTAACTGGCATGTTTTTCCAAATTCTATGCATGTTATTGCACTCCATTTTACATATAAGCATTATTTATTCAGCTGAACTATTTCCAGTTTATCCTGTATGATTCAAACATTAATTTGATTTTTGGACAACGGTGACTCCTTTCAGAAATCAGTAGGGATTTATGTACAATACGCCAGATATTTTTACTGTGGAAGTACGCTTTTTTAAGAGTTACATTGATCTCAGATTAAAAATCAAATTTCAATCTGTTTTTATACCAGACCATCACCATAATATCTGAGCCACTGCACACTGCAAGAGGTTTAGAAAAATAAAATCTCTATTAAAGCCTCTTAGGAACATTGAAAACAGAAACTTAAAAGGCACTGTGTCAAATCCTGACCTCAGAGCTGCAAGACCAGCCCTAATTAACTTCAGTGGGAATTGTTCTGCATGTGTATCTAAGGACAGAATTTGGCCTAACAGCTGTAGGGTATGAACCTAATACAATCACTTGATGCTATTTAAGTCTATCAAAATGAAGGTAACATATTAAAAGTGTTTTCCAGTTTACAGTATTTCTAAATCATATCAAGTTAAAAAGGGACACAGTGAATTTGAGTTCTGGTCAATTTCTAAAAGAGTTGGAAGTGAGTCTGGTAAAAATGGTTTTGCTTTCCTCTTACTTTGCAAAAGACCAATGCAACAGTGAAACCATCTGTACACAAAATGGTTTTGAATGCACAAGGTAAACACACTGAAGTAAAACAAATACATGTTTTTCTTACTCTAAGCTGCTTCCATTACAGTCATCTTTGTTTTGTTACAAGAGGATATAACATTTTCAGACAGACGTATGTTTTTTAAATTGATAGTGTCGCTTTAAGATTGCAAATATAAACGGTACAGTCATCCACTGATACTTTGCATTTCTATAGCATTCTCCATCTAAGGCTATGTTTACACTGCAATAAAAAAACCACAGCACTGAGTCTTGGAGCTTGTACCCACTAGCGCTTACTTAGGTATAAGTCACACAGAGGGATGAAAAAGTCATCCAGCTGAGTGATGTAAGATACACCGACCTAAGCACTGGTGTGGACAGCGCTATGTTGGCAGAAGACGCTCTCCCATCCACATAGCTACCACCGCTTGAGGAGGTAGAGAAATTATGACGACGGGAGAGATTGCTCATGTCGGCATAGTACGTCTGCAGCCATGGCGGTACAGCTGCACCGTTGTAGTGATTCTAGTGTAGACTGACCTTTAGCGTCCAGGTCAACTGATTCAGGCTTGCAGGGCTAAAAATTGCAGCCTAGATATTCAAGCTCAAGTTACAGCCAAGCTTTAAGACCCATCCCCCTTGATGGGTTTCAGAGCCCAGGTTCCAGCCTACACTGCAATTTTTAGCCCCCACAGTCCCAGTCCAAGTCAGCTGACCCAGGCTAGCCACAGCCTTGCTTTTACTAACGCGTAGACAGACCCTCAGTGAGTAAGTACTTGACAAATTAATTCTCAACACTTGGCATAGTAAGGAAGAAGGGGGCAACCAAGGTAAGGAAAAGGGAAGTAATACACTCATCATGTGGGAGAGATCCGAATAGAATAGAAACAGAAATTCTGCACTGACCAGGCCCTAAGGAAACATGTAGTCTAGTCTCTGCACTGCCATTGACCAGTGTAATCTTGGGCAAGTTACTTCTCCTCTCTGTGCCTCTTTCTCCTCCCATCCTTTCTTTGTCTTGTCTACGTAGATTGGTGCAAGCACATGCATGTGTTTGGTGCCTAGAACAGTGGGCCCTCCAATCTCAGATGGGGCTTCCAGGTGCAACTGTCATACAAATATTTGATAAAATCTCTTTCCTCCATCCTGTGTTTTAATCTCAAGATTACCCCTTTCTCTTATAAATCCGCTGATATTCTTTCCTCTAATTATACAATCCAGGTTAAATTCAACCTCCTTATCCCAATATGTATGCATGATGAACTGACTAGTGGCAAGAGAAAATAATTCTATTAAGGTACAGACTGTACTCTGCAAGGAATAGGTTAAATTCACCTGCATCAGAGGTCCCCAAAGTGAGGTCTTCGAACCACTGGTGGTCTGCGGAGAGCTGGCAAGACTCATGACACCGGATCTTCCCCATGTCCAGCTACTGCTATATTAGCATTATGCAACAGCTGAGAGAGAGACTTAATCACTTTCGTAACATTACTTTGTCACATAAGCAATTACTGTAGATGTCATGGGGGTGTTGCATGGGGGTGTTGCAGGATTCCAAAAGGGGCATGTCGTGATCCACATGATCACAAAGTGGAGGGCAGGAATTCCATGAAACTACATCAGTATTAATGTAGTCCATGCTATGATGGGGCTTGGGAACCCTAGACCTAGATGCAGCAGCTCCCAAACGTTATTGGTTCATATACTACTGTCTTTAAAAAATATTGTGAAGTCAATGGATGGAACATCAACCTCACGGACAACTGTTTGGGACCTTTAACCTAGAGCATTCGCTAACATTTCTGAAGGCTTATATGCCTGCAGCAAGGAACACAAACTCAATCGTTTTTCCACAACTGCGTCACTCTGCAGAGTACTCTTAAAAATAGCACCTCTGCAGAGAACTCCGTATATTCCCTAATGGTAAGACATACGTCTAAAACCAAAGTTAATTTGTTAATTATGCTCTTGGTTAGGATTAGCTAGGTTAACCTAGCAGAAACCCTAAGGAAATTGTCCAAAATTACTTTTTTTGACCGGGGGAGGGGTGCTGAAGGGGAAGAATAAGGGGTTGAGTTGAGGAGACTTCTATCCTGCCATGTGGAGTCTACGTCTGGTTCAACGTTGTTGGTTTTGGCTCTTCAAAAGGAAGGAAATTAAATGAACGAGTTCTTTTTTATCCTTTCTGAATACGAGAACGTTTAGATGCAGAGCAAGGGGGAGGAGGGGTTGCCTTCTCTTTGACCACACAATTTTTTGTCAAAGCTCCTTTTAAATTGAGATGTCCCTCAAACATAATCCCTGCAGCTGTTATCACCCACACACCAGGTCTCCAATCAACATTCAAGCCACAAATCTCCCTTAGCAAGATTAGTGGGTCATAGGATATTACAGGTTAGCAACTAAGGAGAAGATAGGCTGTTCTTTTTATGGTAGCCAGACAGCACCTGAAGCCCCAATCCTGCAAGTGGACCTGCAAAGGCAGCCCCCCTTCTACGGTGCTTTATCCATGTGAATCAGTTTTCAGCATCTCAGCCCAAGTGTCCAGTCCCAAGTATTCCCGCACAATTAACAATCCCTGACTCTGGGGAGGGCACTGAGTGCCAACAGCACGTCCAATGCTCTGCAATCACAGATTGAGATGCAGTCCCTGCTCCAAGGAGCTGACAGCTTACTTCAGACAAAAACCAGTTCAGTCTCCTACAGGTCTGCAATAAGGATACACAGGTATAAGACGTAACAGTAGGGCTCAAAGACTAATGGGGATCAAAGAAGGCAGAGGAGGATGGTGACACATATAGGAAAAAGTGAGATGTAATAGCACACTCAAAGCCCTGGGTAAAGATTTAGGCTATTGCAGATGGAGAAGAGCTTGTGGAAGTTTAACACAGAAGATATGGCAGCTTACCTCGCTTGGGGTGTCTTCAAGGAAAATAAAATTGAAGTGTAAATGTATTTGGATTATAAAAATATGCACACGCACCCCGGTAGGTACACAAAAGATACACAGGCTATAGTTTGGCACCAGTTACTTATCAATGAAATATATTCCTGTTCTCTTGTATTTTACACCATTTATTTCTTCTTTCTGGCCTCAGTTCAACCTTTCCTTAACCTTCCCCTGTGTAAATATACTCTCCCCTTACTCCCCATTCCACCATCTCCTCTTCTTTCCCATTGGTAACTTATATTAGGAAAAACAGAAACAGAGGTTTAAAGATATGAAAGAGAAAAGCAGGGTGTTTATTAAAAATAGAGACAGACCTTAGCTCCTAAAAAAAAGAAAACAATTTGGGACAATCAGGTTGTGCCCACTATTAGACATATAAGGGCAAAAGCTTATTTTCATAGAATATTAGGGTTGCAAGGGACCTCAGGAGATGATCTAGTCCAAACCCCTGATCAAAACAGGACCAAACCCCAGATAAATTTTTATCCCATTTCCCTTAATGGCCCCCTCAAGGATTGAGCTCACAACCCTGGGTTTAGCAGGCCAATGCTCAAACCACTGAGCTATCCCTCCCCCATATTACTGTTACCCCCATGCTCTCTCCCCACACTGTTTGTTACACTCACTTGCTGAGTCTTCTCTTAAACTAGATCATAAACCTTTTGGCTGCATTTGTACAGCTCCAGCCTGATGAGGCCCTGACCTGAGCCTGTGGGTGCTATTGTACTCAATATTCCCAAGATGCCCCTTTTTCACATCAGCACCTACCTTCTTGCCCCCTGCGGCACAACCTACAACAATCCAAACTACATTTTTCCAAGGTCTAGAAATAGTTTGTGGGTCACAACCTGACAAACACAAAACATTACAGACACAGACCAGAGCCACACAGCCCAGCTCGCACACCACCCAACCAAACCGGGGTGGGGGTGGGGAAAGAGTACTCGTTTTATAAATACCAGGGAAGTCTCCTCAATCATTTCAGCTATTTTAACACCAACTTCTACCTCAAAACTGGGACAAGAATCGCTTTCCATGAAACAATGATTTGCATCAGCCCGATTCTGCCCCCCAATTAGAGTTAAAGGTAGCAGCATTCAAAGGCTAAATGTCCTCAATATTTCTGCAGGCAGAGATTAGAAGCAGCATTTTCAGTAGACACTGCTGTGGTGAGCAAATATCACTGTTCTAATATATGCATTTCAAGAGATAAAGTTGGAAATAAGTGGTGAAACATATCAAAGCGAAGACTGGCTCTCTTATTTCTCCCATGAAGGGTGTAGGAAGAGCAGGCTGTGAAAGACAGAAATTCAAGAGCCCGATGAGTAGCAGAAATGACAAGATTAATAAAATTAATCAGCTGGAAAAGGCAGAAGTAAACTGGGGGCACAGAAACAGGGCAGCTCACTGTCCATTAGACTAGTCAAAGTAGCTCCTCCTTACCCCCTCACAATACAAAAAAAACAAGGGGTGTATTCAATAACACAAAGGCTTCAAATTTATAGCTGATAAAATATTTTTTAAACTAGGGTTGCCAATTTTGGTTGGACGTATTCCTGGAGGTTTCATCACATGAGATAAACTTTAATTAAAAGATTAATCTTTAATTCCTGGAGACCCTAGGACAATCCTAGAGGGTTGGCAACTCTATTTTAAACACATCATGTGACAGAATCTGTAGAACTTGTTACCACTAAATGTCATGGGGACTAAGAACAAAAAAGGATTTGACAAGTGCCTGGCCGACGACAACATCCAGTTACATTTCAGAGGATTTGAATAAAGTCTAAAGAATACAAACTTTCAAACTTCAGGATTTAAGCCAACCTCAGGGTGGTTAGTAAAATTATTCCATAATTGTCCATTATGGGGATTTCTGCACCTTCCTCTGAAGCATTTGGTATTGGCCACCATCTGAGTAACTACACTGGTATGATCTGCTAAGGCAATTCTGACAAGCACCACAAACGATTTCCTGATTTTTCTTGGTTGATGGATAATTTTATGCTGTCACTTGAATAAAAGTTGTGCATGTTTTCACAGTTACAAGCGATGGTTAAGATCCAGCTGTGATCAGATAACATTTCAAGGCACAGAAGTACATGCAAGAGAAAATATTTCTGAATTCAAACAACACTCTTTGGTGTACAAAAATAAAAATCTTCTAAGAAACCTTCACAACACTCATTCCTCCAAGACTTAGAGAACTTTTTCAACTTTGTGTGCTGCTGCCTCTGTTTACCTTTTGGAGAGTTTCATAGTTTCCACATATTAATCTGGTACTAATGTGTTTGTAATTATGGATTCTAATACACAACACTGTATGATACCACATTTTCTTTAAACGACGACAGTAAGCTCACGAAGCATTAACAACAAAACTATTATTCTTTAGCACTGGAAGGACTCCAAGACTCTGCTCAATTGGGTGGAAACTACTCAAGTCATTCTGTTTGTGTGACCAACGGTTTGAGAGATTGTTCTCCCAAAAGAATCTGATTGATTCCTTCTGGAATATCTGAAATTAGCCTTGTAAACAAGTTCATTAAATTAGATCTTATGAGCAACAAACAAATTGTTGGCATCTGACATTATTGCAGTCTTAAAGAATTTATAACAAATCCAGGGCCACCTAGAACTTCTCACTGACCACAATGCTGCTCACCATGACTCAATTTCACATGGCAGAAGGGACAGAAATATGTTCCTTCTGCTCCAAAAGTATAAGCCTAGTACCACTTGAACAAGAGAAGAAACCCTGTTAGCTACGAACAATATAGGGACTCTAGGCACACTGCTGAGCAGCACTGACACTATCCAGTAGACGGCATTGCCATGCACACAAAAACCAGTTTGCTACAATCTATAAATGTGCAGCATCCTTTTTATATAATATTTTTCTGTTCATATGTCTGTTTTATAAAAAAAATGCCAAAAAAATTTAAACTACAAGAAAATAATTCTAGAAAAGAGATATGAGATCTACAGACCAACAATGGTATCTCATGCAGGAGTTAAGCTAAATGGAACTGTTCGCTATTGAGGTTGTTTTGGGAGTCACTTCATTACTAACCAGCATCAAAAATCTGTCTGAGTTATTGAAATGTCACTCCACCGATGCTGAATAATGTGGAATATAGACAGAAGCACAGTAAGCAGCAGCAGGTTCCATTTCTGAATACTTATTGATTAATGATTGACTTTCTGGGGGGAGGGGCAGCAGCGAGGAAGCTGTACTTGATAGATAACATGGTCTTCCTTGATATTACTCTTGTATAGTCAATGGAGTGTGATGTGGGAGCCTGAGATTGGAAAACCCATTTTTGTCTAATTTCCCTCCCCTCCAAGTCCTAAGCGCCTCCATTACAGCAGCTTTTATCACCTTTTGAAACCTAAGAATGTAACTCATTTGTATGGGTGTTTACCTGCTTTCACTTTGTAAATAACTCATTTCTTCTTTTTAGCTAATAAATCTTTCATTTATTTATTGTAGGATTGGCTGCAAGTGATGTCTTTGACATAGAATTTAAGGTGCAAGTGACCTGGGGTAAGTGACTGGATCCATTGGGACTGGCAGTAACCTGAATATTATTATGATTTTTGGTGTAAGGGACCATCTATCACAAAGGCAGGCTTGCCTGGGTGGCAAGATAGACCAGAGTCCCCCAGGGGACTATCTGTGATTCCATGTTAAGACTGTTATAGTGCCTGAGCTCACACTTGACACTTGGTTGGTAAAATCCGAGTACAGTACAGAACTCACAACCAGTTTGAGATTTGTGCCCCGCTTCTTAACAGTCTGCTCTGAAGTTGGTACTCATGCTCCTAAGCCACTCCAGACAACTTGAAACTAGGGTAGAGGAAGTTTGAACTCCTGTGATCCCTAAATCATTGTGAAACTTTCCCCCTATGACTGTTTAACAGGCCACTTCACCTTGAACAGTCCCTTGAAATGTTAACTGTGTTAACTGTTAGTGTTAACTTCTTATGCTAAACAATCTGTTTCACCTTGTACTTAGCCGTGATACTAAGTACGTTTCTCTAACTCGAAGAAGAGCTCTGTGTAAGCTCGAAAGCTTGTCTCTCTCACCACCAGAAGTTGGTCTAATAAAAGTTATTACCTCCCTCATCTGGTCTCTCTAATATCTTGGCACCGACATAGCTGCAATACCATTGCATATAACAAACAAATTTACTTGCATCTTTATAAAATGGCTATGAAGAGCATTTGCCTACTGTACCTGAAAGCTCTCAATATTGCCAGTTTTTTATCAACATCTTTGGAGATCCGCACATGAGAAGTGCAAACTATTTATGCTGCTGTCGGAAAAAGGAAAAAGTTGAAATGTTTCACTTCTGTGCACATGTATAAAAATCAAAATGTCAACAGTGCCCATTCTGGATGCTGACCTCTCCTGCAATCCAACACATTTGGGTTACTCCTCTCTTCTTGCGCATACCTGAAGTGGTTCAGACTTGTAAATGGGGCCATGAGATCTGGTCAACCCCCATCCATCTGGGGCAAGATTCTCTGCCTTTGGCAATGCAAAGTGTGCACACACACCCCCTTGTACATTGCAATCCTGGGGCTTTTATTGCCAGACTTTTACATGGTACGTGCTAGATGTGAGATTAGTGCTGCAGACTCTTTCAAGAACTAGCCAGTTTTGCAAAGGTGTATTTTCATGTGTTTCTTTCCATCCTACACACCTGGGCCCAAGACCATCCCTCCCTCCATTGCCAGATGGTTTGAGCGCTGCACCGCTGAGAGACACTCAGTCACAAACAGGTTTCAGAGCCCACTCAGTCCATTCCATGGTGATTTACTGGGAGGAAAGGGCATTCTGGTACCACCAAGCAGGTTTGTCAAGCTGCCACCTGTTACCCATCAACACTTATAAAAGCACTATGGGCTCAACCTTCATTCCTTTTAGAAAGCATCCCTTGGCAGGAAGGTGCTCCAAGAGGTGAACCCAAAATACATTAATGCGGCTAGTTTCAGGGAAGGGAGAACATTCCAATCTGAGCAACCTCCCCCTCCCTCCGGACTAAATTTTCACTACTGGTCACTGTCAGAAATCTCTCTTGGGGAAAAGAGGTCAGCAGCCAGAATGGAAAATTGGTTACCTGATTATTTCCTTCCAGAGACTGACTTCCTTCCTAATCCATCCTGCCTGAGGAAGGTCTTTGGGTACTGAGTGCCTGTATGTAATATGGCTGAATAAGCCACGAAAACATCTCAAAACTGCAAATCAAGGCAAATTATGTGCTGTAAGACAATTAACTAACGACAACGCACACTTCAGAAAATAAAAGAGATGCAACAACTGCATTCTCTGGCTGGGAAGTGACTTAATTTTTAGTGCCAAGAAATATATTTGATGGGGATAAGCAGGAATGGAAGGGGTAACCACCCCATGGCAAACAGATCACCGCTGCTATCACCCAATCGCCCCTTAAGGCCCATGCCAAGCCCTACCAGTGTATTCCCTGCAGACCCTACACTTCCTATCAGCACATCAGTGTCAATGATTCTTCTCCTTATCCAGCTAGTCTGAGGTTCTTGCTCACTTCCCAATACCTTACCCATGAGAAAGGGAGTGAGAGAAACCCATCCACAACTGCATTTCATTTGAGACCCCCACAAGCCTCCCTGATGATCTTTATCTTGTTATTCTAATGCAAACAGACTTCTGTGATTTTTTTTCACATCCAAAATTTAACCATTGCAGTAACCGCAATCCTGGCAGGCTCTTCCCAGCCTGGAAAGGGAACAAACTTTCAAATCATTTAGAAATAACCATTTCAAGAACACAGCTTTTCTTCTTTCAGCCCACAAAAGGCAGAAATTTCACTCGGAACCGCAAGCTGTCAGCTTCCCAGCAAACCCAAAATCCCACTTAACTCTCTATTGTAAACAGTGTAGTATTGAGATACCACATCAATAAATAAAATTCTTGAAGGAATTATTTTTGTGTTTGATTCACATTTATTCTGCATATGCCACTGAACCCAAGGTATTCGTAACATTCAACTCCTAAAAGCCTCAGCTGTTCCAAAGGACCACGCAAAAGGGAGAAGAAATAGCCTTTCCCAATGCTGTCACTTTAGCTTGCTCCAAAAACCGACCAGCACACAGTCAGAGATTAGGTTGATTTTACACCTTCTGCCCCCCCACCCCACACACACACTTTTTTTCAAGCTGGTTGAAACCTGTCTTTGGATTGAGATGTAGGGAATTCAAACGCTCAGTCAAACTCTACACCACCACCATGCACCCTGGGGGAGCACAATCATGTGATTACTCTCCATCCTCCAATCCGGAGGCCCTCGGTTTAAACTCTGGCATCACCACCACTTCACATTTGCTTTTTGATATCTGGTAGTAAGTTTACAGTTCCTCACCTTTTCAGAGAGAGGCAGAGGTTGCTCTGGGAAAGGAAAGCAACCAGAAGAAAATGACTCATGAAGCTTTTACTGTCTAAAGGCCAAATGAACCACTTCTGGTAGTTGCTGACCATCACCCAGCATGTGAGAGTTGGGCTACTGCATTCTATTGAACAACTACCCAGTTTCTCTGCATTGTATTTCGTCAATGAGTGAAGTGATTCCCAAGCAGCTTTTAAAGAGCTTTGCATGCCTGCAGAATTTAAGGTGATAACAAAAGATATTATTGGGAGAGGGCTGTACTCTAGTTACTTGAGCAAAGACCTAGGAATCAAGAACCACTCAGACAGCCTTGCTTCAGGGCACATTAGGAAGGCTCTCTCTGCAGACTCAAGCCGACAGCTCCGCATGAGGAAGGCTCTCTTCTGCAAGCTCAGACAGGTAGCACTACCCAAGTCATGCTGGGAAGGCTCGCTCCCTCTTGCCATAAAGACTAATTTAGGTTCCGCAGAAACCAATGGAAGTGGTCCTGCTACTTACACGCCAGGGAAAGCTTCTCAAGTAGAACTGGTGCCTGGACAAGTCATCCTTGGGAGAATTAATATCAGTTAAGTACTTCAAAATGAAAAATCCCCAAAGCAAAATACTTAATATCAGCCACCACTGTAAGCAGCTCAGAGTTCAGCAGTAGGAGAAAATTTGGGCTGACCATTTCAACTTTCCACAGTGGGCGTCTGTCTCATTGAAGTAATAAAGAATTCCTCAGGAAGATTTCGGAAACAGAAGGATTATTTAGCCACCCACACACTGACAAAATTAACCAGTCATGGAAATTCAAGATAATAAATGCCATAATTTTGCCTTTAACTTCGTGACCTTTTTCTTTCAAAAGTGAATGTTTCTAATTTATTGAGAGAGAAAATCTTTCATTAGTTTGTTTTTCCACGGGTCAGAACTCCCAAAAATATAAGAAATTAACACTCTAATGTAAACACACCACTAGCATCTGGTCACTGATCAGCCCTGCGCTTGTGTTCCTGGAACAGAGTTATATAGACACCAAAATTGGACTCTCCACATCATTTAGTAACCTCAAGCCAAAGTTTAAAAAGACTCTTTTTACCCATACAAGTATTTTATAAAATAATTCTATACATTTTTATAGCCTCCACAGAGCTCGAGTCATCATTTAATACTAGGTGCTTCAAAGCACTAAGCTCCAGCATTCAGTGCCCTAAACCAAAAACACCACCAAAGACTTTAGCATGCATTGCCAGGACCTCAGTGAAGCATTGCAGGAGAGTGTGAAAAGCCACTGAATCATAATTATTAGGGCCAATTTCAGAAAGCTGAAAATAATTATGAACCAAGTCAGATGAGAGGAAGAATTTAACAGAAAAATGTGAATGATAATTGGAAATCATTTAAGAGCACCCTACTAGGAGCCCAGAAAGACAACCCCACAATCAAGGAAGAAGGCAGAACTGTTTGGAGAAAAAAAAAAAAAAAAAGGACCTGGTTTGGAGGGGAAACAAAGGCAGCTATAAAAATAATACAGAACAAATGGAAGAAAGGGGAAGTCGATAGTACTTAATATCAATCAGAAGTTAGGAATCGCAGGAAATGGATCAGGGAAGCCAAGAAACACAAGGAGAAATCTATGTCCAGTAGAGTTAAGGACAATAAGGAGGAGTTTTTAAAAGTAGGAACAGAAAGAATCCTAACACAGATATTCGTCCATTACTAGATGGAAATGGTGGCATTATCAATAATAGTGTAGAAAAGGCAGAAGTGTTCAATAAATATTTCTGTTCTGTATTGGGGGAAGCAAATATAGTCTCATCATATGGTATTGATAACATTCTTCCCATTGCATTCATATATCTGGAGGATGTTAAACAAATTAATAAAGTTAGACATTTTTAAATCAGCAGGTCCAGCTAACTTGCATCCGGGAATTTTAAAAGAGCTGGCTGAGGAGCCTGACCATTAGTTTTGATTAAAAACGTAGAACAATATAAAATTAACATGACATGCATTTAGTAGATTGAAAACTAGCTAAATAAGTCTCTAAATGTAATTGTAAGCGGGGAATCATCAAGCGAGTGTTTCTCTAATGGGGTCCCGGAGGGAATGATTTTTGACCCTAAGCTACTTAACATTTTTATAAAAGCCCTAGGAAAAAAAACTACTATCACTGATAAAGTTTATAGATGCCACACAAATTGCAGGAGTGGTAAATAATGAAGAGGACAGGTCACTGACCTAGCGACGTGGATCGCTTGGTAAACTGGGTGCAAGCTAACAATATGCGTTTTAATTCAGCTAAATGTAAATGTATAAAGCAGGCAACAAAAAACGCAGGCCACACTTACAGGATGGGGAACTTTGTCCTCGGAAGCAGTGAATCTGAAAAAGACTTGGGGGTCATCTGAACATGAGCTCCCAATATAATATTATGGCCAAAAATCACTAATAAGCTCTTGGGATGCATAAACAGGGGAAACTCAAATAGGAGTAGAGAGGTTAGTTTACCTCTGTATTTCTCATTTGGTGCAAATGCTGCTGGACTACAATGTCCAGTTCTGGTGCTCACAATTCAAAAAACATGTTGATAAATTGGAGAGAGTTCAGAGAAGAGCCATGAGAATGATTAAAGGATTAAACAAACATGCCTTATGGTGATAAGCTCAATAGACTCAGCTCCTTGAGTCTAACAAAGAGGTTAACGGGTGAGATTATTAGAGTCTGTAAGTATCTACATGGGAAATAAATATTTAATAACAGGCTCTTCAGCCTGGCAGAAAAAGGTATAACAACATGATCCAATGGCTGGAAGATGAAGCTGAACAAATTTAGACTGGAAATAAGATGTAAATTCTTAACAGTGAAATTAATTAGCCATTGGATCAATTTACCAAGGTTCATGGTGGATTCTCCATCACTGACAATTTTTAAATCAAGATTAGATGTTTTTCTAAGAGAACTAGTCTAGGAATTATTTTGGGGAAGTTCTCTGACCTGTGTTATACAGGAGGTCAGAACAGATTAACATCGTGGTCTTTTCTGGCCTTGGAATCTATGAGTAACTTCATATGCAAAATACAATAACTGGATTTTCAGTTTTGCACTAACAATTGAGATCATCATGCTTCTCTCTAGCTATATTTTAGGTTGACAAACTCAAAATTGTCATTTGTGTCTCTGCTATTTACAAGTCACATGACTCAGTTTGATGGTCACCTGATGCAGAGGGGTCATGCAATGCCCAATAGACCACGTAAGCCAGCGGTTGTGTTGTGATGGCGGAGCTCTGGAAAAATGGTTGAGCAGGATGAGGTCCATGTGCCATCTCCAAATGCTCTTGCAGAAGCAGGATGGGGTGGATCAGAATAAGGGCTAAAGAGTTTGTAACTGCATGGATCCAATGGCCCAAAACCGTGGGCAGGAGATATAGGGAGCCTACAGTCACAATTCCAACCTATGTTTTTCCATACACAAAGGTCAATCATGTCCTTGTGACCAGGAGTTATTTTATTTTGGGGGGCGTGGGAGAACAGGAAAGAACAGAACTAGAGCCTCTGTGAAAGTGCACAGAGTTGTGTTTGCATGCCCAGCAATCTCCTCTGAAGCAGCTGCCTCTGAAAATGAAATAACTGCTGTCCAGAACAAACCTGCACTGGCAGAGGCAGATGGATGTGACTATGATGGCAAAGACTAATTTTTTTAAATGAATGAGCCTCATACTGTATGGAAGTGAAATAGTGATTAGGTGAACTTACTTCATGTAAGATGGTAAGGGCCTACATGTATTGAATGGATCATGTGTTAGCTTGTAATATACAAGCTCACGTGTAAGCAATATATAAGCAATATAATTGTTGGTCTTATTTAAAGTAGTCAATAAGAACTCTGAATAACCCTTTTGGGAAGGAGTGCAAACAAAGCCTTCACAGCTTCCTAAATATCCTGTTATTCATTTTTTGGAATGTCCCTAAATGTCCCTGACTTGGGTATAGAACAAAGAAGAAGTTATGATGACCTACTAAAAACCATCAGGGTAAACAAGGGAAGTCCCTGTCAAATAATAAGATTAACAGCTTTGTTACTGTTAATAAGCAGATCAACATGTTATTTTATCTAGCGTGTAATGCAGAATTTCATACTTGATCATAAATATTAAATTATTATTATTACGTAAATCAGAGAGAGTGTTGATAGAAGTAGGATGTCATCTTGGGTATAAGAGTATATGGAGACTTCAATCTTTGCCTTTGTTTGTATACAGTCTTTGTTCGTGTACATGCACCCAATTCATTGCACTGTTACACACTAACTGATCACTGGGGTGTGGTGTTCTATACCTATACTGAAATAAACCTGTTCCTTAGATCTGAACAAGGAGTTATCAGCGGTTTTTGTCTGCTACAGTAAGCAGCAGTTGTCTGCTTTGCAAGGTTCGTAAGGCAACCTGTGGTCCTGGTTGGTGGCCCTGAAATGTCCTTATATATACCGCCCCTCTATTGGGACCTTCTCCAACTTGCCAACATTTCAATCCTTCATGTACTTCACAGGATGCATGCTTCAACTGTATTTTCTGGGTTTAATTTAACATTCTTGAGACAGGACTGTGTTTTCCTCTAAGTACTATACTGAGGAGATCAGTAGTGCTTGAACCATTTTTAGTTTTGATTTTTTTAAAAAGATTTCTGGTTCAATTTTAAACAGCATGTGGCACTTTTCTGGGTGGAAAGTTTGTAGCAAAGACAAATTCTGGCTTCTCAGAAATCAAAAATTTAATCTCAGTTGTAAATTCCTCTTCTATTCTAATCCTTATTTCCTCCATATCTCTCCCAATACAGTAACCTGAAGGAAAATATTATAATTAACAAAATTCTCTCAAGAAAAAGAAAGATCACAGTTTTGTTTGAATCTTTAACCTATTGCTAGAGTACAGACAAAGCAGATGGAGTACTTCTATTCATAATCATAATTAGGGCCCTAACAAATTCAGGGTCCATTTTGGTCAATTTCACGGTCACGGGACTTGAAAAACACCAAATCAAAGAGTTTTGGAAGGGATATAAACTCAGCAACTGCACAGATTAAGTGCCAAATTCTAATGAGGATTAGGAATAAACTTTTCTGTTATCAGGAGTTCCTATAATCGTTTACTGCAGGATTTCCGAGAGGCAGTCTGGTTCAGCAGACAGGACTCTGGGCTGAGATTCCAGACACCTGGGTTCTAGTCCCAGATCCACTAATGACCTGCTTTGTGACCTTGAACAAGTCATTTCACAGGTATGTACCTCAAGTTTGATTCCATTTGTGAAATCAGGCCTCGGTTTTTGGTGAAATGGTACATAAGGGATTGATTGCTCAAGTCTGAGAGTTACTTGGGCCTCTACTTAGATAAGCTTTATGACTCACAGGATCCATTGAAGTGGGTTTCCAATAGCTAAATCCTCAGATCATGCTGTCAAATTTCAGGACTAGTGAACTCAGAGCACAAAAAGCAAAAATGCTGTGTGCAACTCTGCCTTCAACAAATACAGCGAGGACAAAAATAATACACAGTGGCACAATCACGCATTCTGCTTTCATGCAACCCTTGCCATAGGAAAGTCTCAACAGCAGAACTTCATTAAACTCACTTCTCTTACAGTAAAATTCCTTTTCATACGAAAATTTTGCTGTGAAATGAAATTTCACACATACTAAGCCATGAATGTATTTAATAAAGAACCCAAACATTTGCAAGAGTCACCAAACTCATGAACCAAGTGTTTCCTATAGCCTAGCAGGGATCAAAGGGGATTATTTATGCAGGGCCAGAAAAACAAAAACCCAACAACAGAACACAAGCCGACAACATCCCTGACCCCAAAGACTTTACAAAGCATCTCAGACAAGTACAATACACAGGGAGAGAAGGGCACTGTGGATCCAAATGTATCACAAAAATGGAGGCATTTCAGAAGGGACACAAAGGCATTGAGGGAGAAGCACTTGACACACAGGGAGCACAAAGCTGACACAAGCATAGGAGGGAGCAATAGGGTGACTGAAGAGGCCTTGTGACCGGGGATGTAGGATGCAGCAAAGGCAGAAATGTAGGCAAGAATGGATTTGAGAAGAACCTTTAAAAAAGTGGTTGAGCAAACGGGAAGATTCTCTGTATGGCACTTGCTTCAATCTGATGTTAGACGCAAAACTAGATTTTAAACCCAAACTCATGGTAGGGAGAAGTAAACCATTCATTTTTAGTATATTATTACTCATTCTGATCCTTTCTTAAGACTATTCTGGCATCCATGGACCCTGAATGTACCTTCAAATAGACATTAAAAGGATGGCTCCAACACTACAAAGTATTTCCTTCAGAGAAATGCACTTTAAATACTTATTCAAGCACTACCCACTGCATCAAAATGTCAGAGAAATATTGTAAGCATTATCCCCTGCATACCAGAGAACAATTTCAACTTACAACACTTCACATTTGTTTCAACAGTGGTTTGTTCTTTTGTCTGGAAAAGTAATTTTTCAGATGAATGGTTCAATTCTTTATCCCTCAGTACAGCACACTGAAAAAACATCTTTCTTGCACAAGTACAGTACACAATAGGCTTTGTCTTGTTAAACAAAAGAACATGGACTTTCTTTCAATTATTTCCAGCTGTTCGATCGACGTCTTATGGGATCAGAAGTCAACAGCAACTGGCATCTGGCTACCTGCACAAAATGCACACAGAAAAGCTGAAGAATTCAGTAAGATTAACTAATCTAATTCATAAGATTTGAAAGCCAGAAGGGACCATTATGATCATCCAGTTTGATCTCCTGTATAGCACAGGCCATAGAACGTCCCCAAAATAATTCCTAGAGCAGATTTTTAGAAAAACTCCCAATCTTGATTTAAGAATTATCACTGCTGAAAATCCACCATGACACTTGGTAAATGGTTAATTAATCTCACCATTAAAAATGTATGCATTATTTCCAGTCCACCTTTGTCCACCTTCAACTTCCAGCCATGGGATCATGTTATATCTTTCACTGCTAGATTGAAGAGCCATTATTAAATACTTGTTCCTTGTGGATACATACTTATGAACTAATCCAGTTACCCCTTAACCTTCTCTTTGTTGAGCTAAACAGATTGAGCTCCTTGAGTCTATCACTATAAGGCAGGTTTTTGAATTTTTTAATCATTCTTGTGGCTCTTCTCTGGACCCTCTCTAATTTATCAACATTCTTCTTGGGCACCAGAACTGGACACAGTATTCCAGCAGTGGTTGCAACTGTGTTAAACAGAGAAGTAAAATAACCTCTCTACTCCTACTAAGATTCCCCTCTTTACGCATCCCAGGATCACATTAGCTCTTTTGGCCACAGAGTCCTACTGGGAGCTCGTGTTCAGCTGATTATTCATCTCAAACCTCAAAATCATCACTCCAAAGAAAAACCTACACCAAATACTTTGTTCATAACAGAAGCTGTTGCCATCTGTCTAGTAGACATAGCAACCATTTCACCATACAATCAGATGAACTTCCTCAGCTTTTTTCTAACTCCTAGATCCGTGTTTAAGTTAGAATCACATGCAGGAAGTTCTCCAGTGGAAGGATTCCAAGGTAGATATACAGACATTTCCAGGAGGCAAGAATGCCAGTGTTTATTGGGCTATTAGTACTGGATTGGATTTAGATCTTGAACTTCTTAACTACTATGTCAAGGAGGGATGTGGAAGGATTCCTTAAGGAGAATGCATCTGACACATACCAGGCTACAAATCCAGACTAATAAACAGCTGTGTCATCCCCGCCATGCAACCCTGAGTGCCTTACAATGCTCTGATTAAAACAGCTCCCACCTGGGCCACTCACAAACAGCCTTCCAGCATGCAAGCTCCACACTGCTCAGCATTTGTGTGAAATTATAGCCTGCCAGCCACATCTGGATTACATTTTGGCTCTCACCAACCTGATTATATGGCAGGGTGACCCAACACACCCCCAGTCCTAGATTTTCCTCCAGAAACATATGTCCCATGCTATCCAGCCCTCTCCTGGGCAATATAAGTCTGTTATTTCTTTAATAGCAATAACATGCACACAATGTGCCACCACAAATGGAGTTTCACAGGCAGTTCAATTTTAACACACTAGATTAGATAAAACAATACAGCAAGTTTATTAACTACAAAGAGAGATTTTAAGGGAGTACAAGTTACGGGGCATAAAAATCAGAAATGGCTATAAGAAATAAAAATAAAATACAAATGGTTCCTAACTTACACTGTGTTAAATTCCAAGCAAAATTTTCTCACCACAGGCTTTCAGCAGTCTTACTGGCCAGTTTGGACTCCTTCTCCAATCTAACGATTGGTTACTTTGTCCCTTCAGGTGCAGCGAATTGATAGGAGAGAAAGAGAGAGGGTGCCTGGGGGTGTTTGTCCTTCCTTTTTATAGCATTGGTCTCCCTCCTGAAAGACATTTCCAGCTGAGATTCAGGAGACAAAAAGTCCTTGTGGAAGGATATTCCCTGCTGTTTTTTTCCCCATTTGAACTTCATCTCCCCTTCCTCCTTGATGATTTGTTTATAGCTTAAATGCAAATTAAGCAGAGCATACATTCCTTTGTTTAGGACAGACCTTCTGCCAACTTCTGCTTGGGCAGAGCTATGGTTTGGAACATGTGTAAATAACATCATACGGAGGCTGTTATAACATTACGGACAATGTTGCTGCACGTATTTTAGCAGGACAATACTGACCAGCAAATTATGAGTTTTCAGATGATACCTTGCAAGACATGCCTTGCACAAACATTATTACAACAGTGGGTAGGCTGTGAACACAGCAGTACATTCTGTCACAGCATCTTTAAGTAGTTTTGCACTAGTGCACTGGCTCTCAAACTTTATTACTCATGACCTCTTTCACATAGCAAGTCTCTGAGTGCAACCCCCCCTCATAAATTAAAAAAACACTTTTTATATATTTAACACCATTATAAATGCTGGAGGCAAAGCATGGTTTGGGGTGGAGGTTGACAGCTTGTGACCCCCCATGTAATAACCTCGCAACCCCCTGAGGAGTCCCCACCCCTAGTTTGAGAACCCCTGCGTTAGTGCCTTCAGCAAAGTTTCCTGTTGTTGCTCAAAACAAATAAGTCGATGAGAAGTTCCTCATGTCTGGAAGATCTCATTTAGGGATCCCTCAGTTTCACATTCTCCCACTGACTCAGTCTGGTGCGAAGTCAAGGAGTTAATCCTGGAATCTCATCCTCCCCATCAGGAGACCGTGTATATAAAAAATTTAATTTCTACATAAAGTTATCAACTTTTACATTAAAATCTTCCAAAGACCCCCAAATTCCAAACACAAGATTAACCCAACCTCCTCACTAAAGTTACTATTGAATTATTTCACACAATTTAACCTCCATCTCAGATATAACTCTATATTCCAGTCTTTCCCCCGCCCCCAAAAACCAAACCTCTCCTTCTGTATACATTACAGTGACCACCAGTGAAAAAGGTTACTTTGGAGTATTTCCCTTCTCACATTTGGAGGCAGGATCACTGCACTCACCGTGGAAAGTTATTGTCAAGGAGCATGGTGAAAACAAATCCCACCACATGTTAAATGTTCAATTGTTAATGACATCCATTGCACCTCCCATAACAAATGGTAACATCACCTTAAGAAAATTACTACAAAAAGCTCATCTGTACACAAAAGTGTTAGATCTACTTTTATAACGTAACTACTTATATTCAAGAAGACTTAAGAGAGATTAATTTTACTGCAGCAGAGGTTGGCAACCTTTCAGAAATGGTGTGCCGAGTCTTCATTTATTCACTCTAATTTAAGGTTTTGTGTGCCAGTCATACATTTTAACGTTTTTAGAAGGTCTCTTTCTATAAGTCTATAATATATAACTAAACCATTGTTGTATGTAAAGTAAATAAGGTTTTTACAATGTTTAAGAAGCTTCATTTAAAATTAAATTAAAATGCAGAGCCCCCTGGACCGGTGGCCAGGACCCATGCAGTGTGAGTGCCACTGAAAATGAGCTTGTGTGCCACCTTCAGCACGCATGCCATAGGTCGCCTACCCCTGTACTATGGTAATGACGTCTGTGTAAGTATCTGAACACGTCACAATCTTTATTGTATTTAACCTCAACACCCCTGAGAGGTAAGGCAGTGCTACTATCTCCACTGTCTCTGCCTCAGCTCCCCATAGGAAGAGACCAAATGACATGCCAAAGGTCACATTCCAAGTCTGTGGTAGAACACTGAACTGAATCCGGATCCCTCAAGTTCCAGGCTAGCTCCTTAATCACTGGACCACTCCTTCTCTCTGAATGACTTTCAGGGTTCCACATAGGGAACCAAATACTATCTTTACCATCATGGCAAATCCCTAAGAGACATGGACTCCTAGCAAGTCAAGTGCCACTGCGACGGGGTGAACTCACTCCACACTGGACAGCAAAGGGCAGGAAGCCATGCCCTCATGTGGTAGTCTGGCTACCCTACTGACTCTGGTCACTAGGCCATACAGCCACGCCCAGAAGGTGACTCTTAGCTCCAGCTGCTAGGCCATACAGCCCCGTTTGGAAGGGTATCTCCACTGACTCAGGCTGCTAGACCTGGCTGCCGGAGAGCCCAGTGGATCATTAATGACTCTGTCCTCTAGGCCTTACTGCCCTGTAGACCCAGGGTATCTCTATTGACTTTAGCCATCAGGCCTTACTGCCTTGCAAACCCTGGGGTACCCCTATGGATTCTGGCCACTAGGCCTCATTGTTCAGCAGAGAAGGGCTACCGCCAGACGTGGGTCACATGACCCTATTGCCCTGTGGAACAAGGTGATTCCATAGACTCCGGCCAGTGGGTCTTAAAGCCCTGTGGATCAGGGCATATTTATGGACTCCTGCCCTTAAGTCTCACAGCCTGGAGATCGCAGGCAGCTTGAAAGATGGGGTGAACTCACTCTGCACTGGATGGGGTCCTCCCACACCCTGTCACAGCCATCCAGATCAATCTCTGACAAGGTGCTTAAGGTAGTCTGATTGTTTATTCTGTTTATATCTATCACTGGCAATCCTGTCGCAAACCAATGCCTCTGACACTCATGTGATCACCAGCTGTATAGCAGCATTCCTTGGTACACACACTTCAGAATTCGCCAGTCTTTCATTCTGATAACAAGTCCATACCAAGAAACCCATAGACACCAAACCTGTGCTGGCGGAGGCAGCTGTTTGGGTTTGACTTTGAATATCTTCGTTTCTGATCCTGTCCTGCCGCTTGCTGGAGAGCAACTGATGGAGCCGATTACTGTTAGCAAGAACATGATCAATAATGGTCCTGGTGAAACCAGCAGACTGTACCACGTCTGCTTGAGAGTCTTTGGATGACAGAAAAGCAAGTCAGCAACCATCATGTCATCAGCAGTCACTGCCCAGTCCTATTCTTCTGCCCAAGACTAAAATTCCCAAGAGTATTTGCCCAGACATCACTTTCCTTTCCTACCCACGCATTAAAGTCACCCAGGATCACAATGACATCTCTTCCTGGAACTTCATTAAAAAGACTGACTGAAATTGCTGGTCAAAATTATCTGCAGCAGCATCATTGACTTTGGTGAAGGTGGAACCATACATAACAAGGATTATTAACTTGGGTGTCTACTCTTACTTGACACTTTTACTGAGGGCACAGTGCTGACCTCAAATCCACAGAATCTTCTCTCTATTTTTTAAAGAACCCTGTTATTCTACTAGTTCTTTTGGAGGCCGGACGAAGGTGCATGGAGAAATGAATACCCACTGGAAGCAAGGACTATATGTACTTTACAAAAGTTATATATACACGGAAACCTGCTACCCTCTCAAGAAAAAGAAACACAATGAACATGTTTTGAAGATATACACAGTTTACAATGAACCCTTCATCAGTATCTCTACATCAAAGACTCCTGGAATAGATAAATTGTTTTGGGAAGTTAACATGACTAAAAAAATGCAATTAAAATAGATCACCAGTGTTTTACCTTTCCCAGCTCTTACTCTGCTCCCTGGAGCATCCAGAGCCATTAGGTCAAATATGAAACCCAAGGTCACAGCTGCTAATATTTTACCTGAAAAATCCTTTGAAAATTCATATGCATTAGCAGCTGTTCACACTTTCTAGTTCTCTTGTAATGAAACCCGAGTTGCCGAACATCTGCAACTCAGTTGCCAGCTACCAATTGGAGGATCCAATATCTTTGCCACCACTTACCTACAGTCTAATTTCACTGCACAGCCTATCTTGAGTCATGCAAAAGAGCTGGTGATCAGGTACTAATGGAAAGTGACAGAAAGGAAGCAATGTTGTTTTACATGTGGTCAGGCCAGCTGTCAACTCTTTCAACTATTTCTATGTAGCGTACGATGTCCAGTAAATACCAGGGAAATCAGATAAGGGAGGAGGAAAAGTGTTAGTGACAAAGAAGAGAAGCTGTTAAGAGGTAAATATTTAGTGATTTCACATTTGGCCCTATGGCATAAAAAGTGTAACTGACCCAGGAAATCTCCATGAGGTGAACAAAAAGCCTACTACTGAAAATATTACAGCCTAAACCTTCACATCTGTACAACCCCAGTAACTTCTTTTGCAAGAGATATACATGTATTTTCCAGAAGCCTCTCTTAACAGTGGGGGAGATGGAGAATCATAAAGGATTGCAGAGTCCAGTAGCTAAAGAGAACTTTGTTCCAGAAGAGGATTTTAGTGGGCTGTAGGGGAGAGGTTATATAGATATTGGGTGATGTTTTGTAACAAGACACATGCATGAAAACGAAGTAAACACAAGGCCTCATTATTGTAACCCTTGTTGGCACAATCTACTGTATTCCCCCAGTTATCATTGAATTAGAAATAAATGGAAGGGCCTGGAAAATGAATTAGTACCATACACTGCAGTGATGGAGGATTAAACAACATCTTGAGTGTTAGCCTACTCTAGAGGAAGGATCAAAAGTTTGGGAGTCAAGAGCGAATTCCAGAGCTGAGAATGCCTTATTAGGAATAGAAGAATGACCATATCAGGTCAGATCAATGGTCCATCTAGAGCAGTATCCTGATTTCCAACAGTGGTCAATGCCAGATGCTTCAGATGGAATGAACAGAACAGATAATCATCAAGTGATCCATCCTATGTCATCCACTCCCAGATTCTGGCAGTCAGAAGTTAGGGATATCCAGAGCATGGATGACTCCCGCACAATGACGCCAAGATCTCTTGAGTGGTAACAGCTAATTTAGACCCCATCATTTTGTATGTATAGTTGGGATTTTGTTTCCCAATGTGCATTACTTTGCATTTATCAACACTGAATTTCATCTGCCATTGTTGCCCAGTCACCTAGTTTTGGGAGATCCCTTTGTAACTCTTCGCAGTCTGCTTTGAACTTAACTATGTTGAGTAATTTTGTATCATCTGCAAACTTTGCGATCTCAAGTTTTTCCAGATCATTTACGAATATATTGAACAGCACTGATCCTAGCACAAATCCTTGAGAGACACCACTATTTACCGCTCTCCATTCTGAAATCTGACCATTTATACCTACCCTTTGTTTCCTATCTTTTAACTAGTTACTGATCCATGAGAGGACCTTCCCTCTTATCCCAGGACTGCTTACTTTGCTAGTTGATCTTACAATTCTATTTTGGCCTGCCTAATTATACTTTGACTGGATTTGCCAGAGTTTATGCTCCTCTCTATTCCCCTCAGTAGGATTTAACATCCCATTTTTAAAGGATGCCTTTTTGCCTCTAACCGCTTTTTTTACTTTGTTGTTTAACCACGGTAGAACTTTTTGGGGCCTCTTACTGGGTTGTTTTTAACTGGGGATATATATTTAATTTGAACCTCTATTATGGTGTTTTTAAAAAGCATCCATCCAGCTTGCAAGCATTTCAGTTTTGTGACTGTACCTTTTAATTTCCATTTCACTAGCTTCCTCATTTTTCTCTAGCTCTCCTTTCTGAAGTTAAATGCTACTGTGGTGGGCTTCTTTGGTATTTTCCTGCTCACAAGGATGATAAATTTTATTATGTTATAGTCGCTATTACCAAACAGTTGAGCTATATTCAGCTCTTGGACCTCATCCTGTGCTCCACTTAGGACTAAATCAAGAATTGCCTCTCCTCTTGCAGGTTCCAGGACTAGCTGCTCCAAGAAGCTGTCATTTATGATGTCTAGAAACTCTCTCTACATCCCATTTTGAGATGACGTGTACTCAGTCAATATGGGGATAGCTTAAATCCCCCGTTATTACTGAGTTTTCCGTTTTTACGGTTGCTCTAATCTGAAAACGCCATGCCTACAGCCCCCTGCTACTTAAACCTGCAGACCCAGAGGGAGTTCTTATCTGCAGCATCTCAACTGATCTCAGCAGCCACATTACCATACAAGGTAGAGGTGTTTTTCCAAGGTAGCCAGAAACCAGCCTCAATTCTAAAATTCTGTAGATTGCTAGTCTCACTGAAAGATGAAGAGGCCATGAAGTTGGATCTCCTCCCAAACCACCAGAAGTGGTCCCTCCACACTTGAACATCAGCAGCCTTGCCACTTCCTATTTCCAGCTGTGCATAAAAGTATTCAGCCTTCAAGGTCAGCATTCTAGAAGATTTCAGCCACAGTGAATTCACATTAAGAGGCAGACACACACACCCACGTCTTCCAACATTTTATTCTGCCTTTTCCTGCAAAAGGAATAAGCAGCATCGTCTAACACAGTGGCAAGAAACCTTTCCAGAATACTGTACCTCTTTCAGAAGTCTGATTTGTCTTGTGTACCCCAAGTTACACCTCACTTTAAAACTACTTACTTACAAAGTCAGACATAAAAATTCAAAAGTGTCACAGCCACACTAGTATTGAAAAATTGCTGACTCATTTTTACCAGATAATTATAAAATAAATCAATTGGAATATAAATATTGTACTTACATTTCAGTATATAGTATAGACACCAGTATCAACAAGTCATTGCAGGAAATTTTAGTTTGTTCTGACTTTGCTAGTGCTTTTTATGTAGCTCGTTGTAAAACTAGGCAAATATCTAGATGAGTTGATATGCCCCCCTGGAAGACCTCTGCGTACCCACAGCAGTATACGTGTGCCCCTGGTTCAGAACCACTGCTCTAATTCCCCACAACTTTGTGTCCTAGCTTGACAGATTTACAGAATGTCAAAAGATATTAAAATACTCACTTTCTCTCTGAAAGGAAAAAACGTAGACCTATAAACAATGTCATCAGGGTATTTCAGCAGCTTAATCCACACAGGGCATGGGTTTTTTTAAGTCAGTCTAAGGCCTTGGCTACACTCACACTTTACAGCGCTGCAACTGGGGTGTGAAAAAACACCCCCCTGAGCGCTGCAAGATACAGCGCTGTAAAGCGTCAGTGTAATCAGGGCAGCAGCGCTGGGAGCACGGCTCCCAGCACTGCACGCTACACCCGTAAGGGATGTGGTTTACATGCATCGCTGGGAGAGCTCTCTCCCAGCGCTGCCGCTCCGATTACACTCACACTTCAAAGCGCTGCCGCGGCAGCGCTCCCGCAGCGCTGCCGGGGCAGCGCTTTGAAATTCCAAATGTAGCCATACCCTAAGACTGGTGGGTCTGTGAAGCCATAAATGACACAAATTTGGCTTAAGAGGGAGGAAAACAAATATGTTAATAGAAATCGCTTAACATTTCAAAGACTTATTTGTTTGTGATAAGGAATGCAAGGCTCAACTGTTACACAAGCAATCCAGCCCATACATAGACTACTGACATTTTATTGTAATGGTACCCCAGACTACCAAGCAAGGAGGGCAGTCAACATTTCCATCAGCAACAACTGTTCAGAGTTTTAGAAAGCAGAACAACAAACTTTCTCCAGGCTGGCTGAAGCTTAGCATTCAAGGCCTCTGCCTAGGAGGGGATTATTAGTATTTTTAAAACCACATCATATGCAGAGAGTGGTTTTGGTTTTGCTCCGGGAAGAGGAGGGAGAGAGAAAGTGACACCCAACTTTGTAGAACTGTAGGAGTGCAAATTCAAAGACTACGTTGTGTAGGATGCATTGAAACTCTAACAAATTTGGGCTCTGACAAACAAAGGTAGGGTGCAAGATGCCAGGTCTAGGATTCCCCAGTGAACAACCACCAGACAACAGGGCTTTCTCTTTCAAACAAAGGGACTGACTGTTTCAGTGCCACTTTATAGTGAGTGCAACTGTGGTCATATCATATGGAGACACAGACAATCCCAAACCAGTGAGAGCTTTATAAAGATCAAAATCAGATCACTGAACTCCACCCAGTCATTAATCTGAACCTAGTGCAGATCCCGGAGCATAGCATAACGTTCTACATGTGAAGCGCTGCTCAATAAGCAGGCAGCCACATTCTTCCTTGACTTAAGAAGCAACTAAATTTACTTCTTACACAAGATATTTATGAGAAGACTGGCCAAACCACTGGATAATATACTGTGGGACACAATCCTGCAATGAGTTATGGGAATAGACTCTGCCCTACAAACGTGGGTGGATTTTCCTCATTTCTAAATGTTAACAAGCCTACAAAATAGCCAAGCAAGGGATTACATCCCAAATTTCACACTGAGGTCCAAACTCTGGTCACATATACGTATGAACTACCATTTACGGAGAAATCATTGGGCATGCACATTCAAGCACAGATTTGGATCCAACATGTTGAGAAAGTTCACCAATGAGACAAAAGATAAGATTAAGAACATAAGAGCCTCCATAATGGATCAGACCCTCTTGCCCAGTGTCCTGTCCTGGTCTAGGGTTCTCCCAAACATTGCACCCCTGACTATCCTGGCTAATAGCAATTAATGGATGTACCCTTCATGAACTTATCCAGTTCCTTTTGAACCAAGACATACTTTTGGCCATCACACCTCTCATGTCAATGAGTTCTGTAGGTTAGCTGTGTGTTGCGTGAAAAAGTACTTCCTCTTGTTTGCATTAAACCTGCTCCCTATTAATTTCATCAGATGACCCCTGATTTTTGTATTGGGTAAAAGGACAAACAACACTTCTCTAGTCACTTTTTTGACATTTCAAAGCTGTATTAAGTCAATGTTCAGTTATAAACTTTTGAAAGCATCACCATAACGTTTTGTTCTGAGTTACAAACATTCCAGAGTTATGAACAACCTCCATTCCCAAGGTGTCTGTAACTCTGAGGCTGTACTATAAGTAATATCTAGCTCTTTTGTGGAGTCATTATGTGTTTTATAATTAGGGCTCCGTATCTGTCACAGAGATTGCAGAAGTCATGGATTCCATGACTTTCTGCAACCTCCCTGACTTCTGCAGCCACCAGTGGGGCTGACCCCAGGGCCACCCAAGCAGCTAACTCTGAGGTCAGCTACTCAGGTGGTCCCACGGCCACTGCTGGAGCAGCTCTGAAGCCAGCCACACCGGCCGTTGCTTGGGTAGCCTCAAGGACCGTCTGAGCGGCGGCCAGTGCGGCTGGCCCCGGGGATCACATGAGCCCCCGCCAGCCCCAGCTCCCCAAGATTTTTAGTATAAGTCATGGATAGGTCACGGGCATGAATTTTTCTTTATTGTCCGTGACCTGTCCATGACTTTTACTAAAAATACCCATGACTAAATCAGAGCCTTAGTTATAATCACTTACATGTGTATCATATAGTGTATACTGGTTAGCAAAAAACTCCTACATTTAGTGTAAAGGTTATATTTGATTTCAAATCAACGTATTTCACTGGTTATATCCACCAAGGAGAATGAATCTTTCTTTAGGAAAATAACTAAAAAATATAAATGCTAAAAAAGATTAAAATCAATTATTTAAAGCAAGGTTTACTGCTTGCTGATGTAAATCATGTTTAAAAATCAAGCCACTCAGCACCGATGTGACCTAGCAGCCAGTAGCTAGTCAATGGCCTTCATAGCTACTAACTAGCTAAGAAGGCAGCAGTGGCAACCAAATATTTCCTCTGCTGGGGGGGAAACTCATCAGAAGGGTCCCTTCCATGAGTCAGGCACTGTAGCTCCATGTAAATTAGTGTATTCCGTCATCTCCTGTTCTACTCATCTGATTTGAAATTGTATTTTATTCAGTGATTTTTGTATTAAACACGCAATAGGGTGAGGAAACAAAGATTCTAGGTTAACAGTTAAGTGCTGTTTCTAAAATGTCATATATTTTCAACCATCCGGGCTCACATTCAGTCTCCGAAGCGCCAATGGTGAGTGGATGTGCGTCACAAATGCCATACCTTGTTCAGCTTTTACTCTTGGACACACTTAACTGGGAGACTTACAAATGTTGTATGTGTACACAGTGCAAGCATATACAAACTTAACTCTGCAGTAGCTACAAAACCAAGCTATCAAAAGTGCAGCTGCAACAACACTGCTCTCAAAAGACACTTCAATAACATCTGATACATTCAATTTTTTAAAAGTCAGATTTTATAGGGCCAGTGTCCCTATTTAAAAATAAAACATGCACTGGTTGCTAATAAAACTGGATTTTAACAGCCATGCTTGCAAAAGAAATGTTTTTAGAGTTAGCAAAGCTCATAGCCTTTTAATCGCACGTCAAACACCGCGCTCTCAAGAACAAAGCCAGGGTTGTTTTTTTTTGTAGTCTCTGCCAAATGCTCCTAGATATTAGATCTCTGGCATCCATGCAAACCCCTCAGAACTGAAGAGGTTAATGCGGCCTCTAAAAGTCCACCAAAAACTTAGTAGCTTCAAGGCAATGCCACCAACTCTGAAATAAGATAAAATGGAAAACAATTGTGTTTGCCAACTTGGCTTCAAATAAAAAAGCTTATTAAAAACATTCACATTTACTGCTAACAGAAACAGTGCAAGTAAAATACATACAAGAACTGTTTTCACTTGTTATTATATAAAATTTATAATATACAACAAATTTATTTGATCCACAGAATCCAAATTCCTTTTCCTACAAATCTGTTCATTAATATTTTCAGCGAGCCACTGTTACAGAATTGCACTTGCCAGGAATTTTATGATGAAAATACTGAGGGCAACAAAAGGCATTCATATTTTGTAACTAATTCCTGGTAACTTCACAGCAGGAAGCAACAGCAGCATGCTTTACCACACAGAGATCCCGTTCAGGGACCTCAAATTGCTTTCCAAACATCAATTAATTATGCCTCCATACCCCAATGGTATAACATGGGTGGCATTCCCATTTCATGGAAAGGAAATGATGTCACAAACGTTAAGTGACTTGTCCAAAGTCATACAGCAAGGATCAGAGCTGGGAATACAACTCAAGAGTCTTAATTCCCAGTAACCTGCAGATCAGACCTAGGTTGCTTCCGCAAAACCAGACAACTGGAAAAGTAATCTAGTGCCAATGTCAGAGGCACATGCCCTATCACCGCATCGAGGGGCTAAATACAAGATCAGGGCCCCCACTGCGTGCTATCTGATATACAGACAGTAAAAAAACAAAGACAGGCCTTGTCCCAAACAGCTCACAATCAAAGTAATGACAAACTACAACACTTATGTGAGAAAGAAGCAGGTTGCAGAGGGGTTGGAGAGGAAGGATGAGTTTCACCTTAAGGCAAGCAGAGATTTCAACTAGTGACCAAGTTATCCAGAAGTAGAAAGATTCCCTACCACCAGAGAGAACAGAAATGCTGTAATATGTGAGGCATAAACCTAAGAGTTCTAACAAGGTCTCATCTGACTACCCCAGAATGTGTACACTATAGTAGGTGCTCCACAGAGAGAAATTCATCCCACATTTCATATATTAACTTGTACACATACTCCTATCAGGAGTTATACCACCACACTTACATATGCAGCACTTCAGTTGCTACTGAGAAGTATAGAAGTGACACCTCAAGTGCAGGGGACCAAATTCTGCAGTGTGGCCTGGACAGCACCCTCACCTTAATATGCTCCACCGGTGAATACTCTGCCCATACAGCCCACTTAGAAAATCAGAATATTGAAACTGATTGCATTTGACAAAACCTCACTGAAGGTGGCTACGTGTGGCCTTTAAACACGTATTCGCCGCCCTAGAATTGAAGATTAGTGGTCTAGGGAAGATGGCCTACCTCAAGAGACAATCTAACATTCCTGGACTGACTTCTTTCCTGTTTATAGTCACTGTTTCTTTAATTTTCAGGGTTGCAAAAGAGAACCATGATGCGTAATTCATTGCTCAGGAGGATGAATTGGAATTTATTTTAGGCAAATGAACTTTGAGTGTGGCTCATAGGGCACAATATTCTAAACATATGTAGCCCACATGTAGTAGCCATGACCCAATTAACCCCCTTTCCCTGAATTCTTCTCAATCCCGGGACGGAGGGGAAATCTACATTAGAAGGGAGGGAGAAAAGAGCGAAGAGGGGTTCCAAGCCACTGGGGGAGTAGCAGCCAGGCAGGGGGGTTGGAAGGGAAGAAAGGGGACAGAATTAGCAGCAGAGGGCTGGAAAGGTTAGGGCCAGGAGCAGCAAGTTAGAGCTGTGCTGGGAAGGGGGAAACCCAGGTGGTGGGAAAATAAAAGGAAAACTGAGCCACTGGAGAGGTAACCAGATTAAGACTAGGCAGGGTGACCAGCTGCAGAGAGACTCCTCATTTAATGTCGTCTTGCTTAATGTTGTTTCAATGTTATGTCCCTGCTCAATTAGGGAACATGCTCATTTAAAGTTGTGCAATGCTCCCTTATAACATCGTTTGGCTGCCTGCTTGTAAGATTCTGTGGAAGAGCAGTGACTTTATAAGGGAGTATTGCATAAGTTCCGCTTTGCTGCCTCCTCCTCTTCCCTCCCAGCGCTTCCCCCACAGCCAAACAGCTGTTTAGTGGCGCTAGGATTTTCTGGGAGAGAGGAGGGGAAGAGGAGATGCGGGGCTTCTCCGCTCCTCCTCCTCCCTCCCAGCACTTCGCGCCTAGGACTTTCTGGGAGGGAGGGACAGGAGCGGGGAAGTGCTGAGTCTCCTTTCCTCCTCCTTCTCCCAGAAAGTCCTAAGCGCCTCCAAACAGCTGTTTGGAGATGTGGTGTGCTCTGGAGAGGAGGTGAGAAGAGGTAGGACTGGAGTAGAGCGGGGACAGGAAGAGGCAGGCCTGGAGCATTCCCAGCAAAGTCCAAGCCTGTTCTTCTCCGGGGAAGCTGCCGCTGCAGCTGCAAAGGGGCTTCCTAGAGTCCTTGTCTGCAACGGGCTGTGCCTGCCTGTGTGAGGTAAGCCAGGGGCCCTTCCCAACCACAGTACAGTACAGTATACAATGCCTTTTGTCTGCCCCCCCAAAAAATTCCTTGGAACCTAACCCCTCCGCATTTACATTAAATCTTATGGGAAAATTGGATTCGTTTAACATTATTTCACTTAAAGTTGCATTTTTCAGGAACATAACTACAACGTTAAGTGAGGAGTTTCTGCACCTGTTAGCCCAGAGGAACAGCAGGAGCCAACTGGAAGGGCTGAGGAGGTAGCTGTGAAACGGTAGGAGAAGAATTTCTCTAGGAATAAGTAGATATATCCCTCCAGCTCCGATTTGTGCTGATTTATACAGCTCATCCGTTTTAAACCGTAGGAGGAGCTGAAACGTTGCTAATTGATCTGTGGTGACAAACCTGATGTATTTTGTGGTGTGAGGGTTTTCTCAACTTTTTTATTCTATCAAGAGCCTGGAAGGAGACACACAAAGTAGTTTAAATAAAGCACAGTTGAAAACATCATAGCCCTTACTCAATACAAATAGCCAAAGAAGGGGCGTTGGGCATGCCAGCAATCACACAAAAGAAAAGAGGACACGGCATGCCCCACACTTGCTCTTGACAAAAACTGAAAGGAAACACTGAAGCCTGAAAACAAAGGCTGGCGATCCTCAAGAAACTCTAGGAACCTCAAGAACAGAAGCCATGTCAAAAACAGCCAGCGGAGGAGGGGCGGTTCGGGCTCTTTTTAATGAGCTTAGAGAAAAGGAAGAATTTTGCTTATGAAAAATAGGCCAGAAAAACTTTACATGGATGACCCAACACTTCCTGTATGTTTACGGGAACTGGCGAGTTAAGGAAACTCACTTTCAGCCTTCTTTAAATACCACCTTAGAAATATAAAGCTGAAGATTAATTGGTCTCTCCAGTTTTGCAGCTTGTTACTAATAAAAAGACATTGTATATACAGCCTGGTACTTGCTGTTCACCTGCAGCAGTGGGCAGAAAGCATCATACCAACGTCCTGGTCTGGAAATCTACACATGCTGTTTTCCATTCACTGTCTAAAGGGTTAATATGCTATAGGTAAAGAGCTGCTGAATACTCAGGAATGGAAGTATATGCACAAGTGCTGTACTTATGCTCATACGTGCTGTCTTTTCTAACACCACAGTCATCCACTCCATCTCCCCAGCAACACATTTCCCAGTGTTTTCTCCAATTTGCCTCTTTCTTCTGATATTTTCTTAAATTCCCTCTGTACCTAGTGGTACTTGCTGTGCCCAAGAACCCAGACCTTGCCATCCTCCAAATACTACCCCCCACATGTCCCCAGAGCACCACAATCCCATTTCCCTATAGGCCACACATACAGCCTATTCTAGCCTATTGGCCCCTGAAAAAGACCACAAATTGGCCCCTTAACCTCCCTCAGCCATACTTCAATACTTCTGCTACAAATCATTGTGGACTGGGCACCTACTTACGTGAGATGTTGCTTCAGATTTCCAACAATAGTTGCTGTTGTAGTGCAATTAGATAAAAGTACTGAGCATGAGTAGTGATGAGAGGTGGAAACTGGATGTCAGGACTCAAGTTCCACTCTCAGTTCTGCCACTGAGACATGCTGAAACCTGGTCCAAACAATGAAACCCTCTACATTTCAGCTCCATCATCTATAAAATGGAAATACCAATCTTCACCCACTGTCCAGAGACCTTGTGAAAGTGAAGCTCAACTGTTTGAAAGGCACTTTGAGACCCTTATTTTAAAAACACCACCACACTGAAGAATATAAAGCACTCAGCCACTTAATCTCTTAAGGATTTGCAATCAGCCTGCACCTGTCAGGACCAGATCTCCTGTAATGACGGATTGCATACAAGGTCTGTTACTATCCTGAAAGATAAGTTTTGTTCTATCTCATCAGTGGCTCTAACCAGGGTTTACAGTACTTGTGTTCATTTAATCTCTCACTTTTTTACATCTGCTCAGTGGGAACACAAAGTTGAAGGACATGATAAAAAACCCTATTATTTCCATATGGGTTTCCAAATAAATGGCTTTCAATTGAAATACCATATGCGCAAAAGGACTCATGCAGGATCTGTACATAGTGCTGTGTACACAGTACACATACATGGTGTCCAGTCACTTTTCCCTCTTTAGTGTTTGATTCTGCTAAAACAAATACTTTAGCCCCCCATCTTGTAGCAAGACATTTCTTTGCATGTCATTTGGCAGATGCAATTGTGGGCCCCTGCCAATTCACCCTGAAGCCCTCCGTTTTAATCAGTATCACATAAAGTTTAACACATGCTTTGAAATATGCACCAGATTCAAAGCTTCGCCTCAAGGGGGTCCTGCTGAATAACACATACCATCCCAGCCGCTGCTCCTCTAGCAATTATCTTTCAACTTTGGCCGAACCATTCGAACTGTCAACGCCAGCACCCTGCCAACCAGAGGAAAGGTTGTGGGGTCAGAACTGAAAACAAGACTCCTAAAGGCCGGAGCGTACTGAGGACACTGTGGGGTGTTTGTTTATACTGCTGTCTGCTTATAAGGAGAACCCCCAGGGCACTTGTTTCATGGATTAGCAGAACTATAAACAGCGTTAAGAGGGGCGGAAAAAGGTTAGCGATGACAGAATTGTCACCATCTGCTAAGCCCCTCCTTCAAGTTTGAAAAGTCCAGGATGTTTGCGTATCATAACAGGCGGCCTTCTCTGGTGATCAGAGCATAGGATGAGCCAGGAACTTCCAAATTCTAACCCCAGTTCTATCACTGATTCCCTTTGTGGCCTTCGTTAAACGAGGAACCCCCCCGAAAGCTCAGAACTCATCACCTGTAAATAGCCGATAATGCACACCTGCTTCACTCTGCATTGTGAGGACTCCTGTTTGTAAAGAGCTAAGAGGACAGAAAGCACGAGGTGGTGTTAGGATTATTGTGGGATTAGGGGATTTAATAGAGTCAGAAGCGAGAGCAAAAACAGTGATTAAACAGCCCGAGCTTCCATCTACAGAGTGTTGGATTGTTAGTAGCTTGATTAGAAAAATCCTAATGCAATTCTTATCAGAGACTAACAAGGCAACCCTGCCCTCTCAACCGCAACTAGGAAGGTGGTGAGCTGGACTATTGTCTACCATACAGAACTTGCTTCATTTTACTCAATCCTCTTTCTTCCTCCCATGACATTCATTAGTTGTATCCACCGGTCACATCTTGCCATACGACAAGATTGCACACTTTTTGAGGCAGGGCCTGTCTTTTTGTCTTCGTGACAATGCCCAGCACAAAGGGATCTCAATCTCTGATTCTATTTGTAACACAAACGGTAAATAATAGTTTTGAGTCACAATTCTGTTGCTCCTCGCAGTGCAGCTTTGTCAATTTGTTTACATGCCCACCTTGTGCTAAAAAAAAAAAAAAAAAAAAAAAAAAAAAATCTTCTCTCCACTGTCTTGTGCCCTACAATCTCAGTCATCAATATGATCATATGATGCAGCTGTTCTTGCTTATTTTTATTCCATTTAAAAATTAAGATTGGGATTTTCAGAAATGCTCTTTGTTGGCCTACCAGCTCCCACTCACGTCCATGCCACCACCCTCACTGAACTCAATGCCAGCAGAACTAGGTCAATGCTGAGTGTTCCTGGAAATCCCATGCAAAGTATTAAAAAAAAAAATAAAGAGAGAGATCTCCATAAATGATTATATTTTAGCGATTGGGGAGTTAAAACAAACCCTGCAAACTGGGAAGGACGGAGGGGAGCAGTTTTTGCTATATAAATCTAATTGCTAAGCCAGGGAATTAATTCATCAGTCCTTCAAGCAAACTTCTTTTGCTGTAAAAAGAACAGGAGTACTTGTGGCACCTTAGAGACTAACACACTTATTTGAGCATAAGCTTTCGTGGGCTACAGCCCACTTCATCAGATGCATAGAATAGAACATATAGTAAGAAGATATATATACATACAGAAAACATGAAAAGGTGGAAGTTGCCATACCAACTCTAAGAGGCTAATTAATTAAGATGAGCAGAAAAAAAAAAAAACTTTTGTAGTGCTAATCAAGATGGCCCATTTCAGACAGTTGACAAGAAGGTGTGAGGATACTTAATATGGGGAAATAGATTCAACTTGTGCAATGACCCAGCCATTTCTAGTCTCTAGTCAAGCCCAAGTAAGTGGTATCTAGTTTGCAAATTAATTCCAGTTCAGCAGTTTCTCATTGGAGTCTGTTTTTGAAGCTTTTCTGTTGCAAAATTGCCACCTTTAAGTGAAGTGTTCTCCTATTGGTTTTTGAACGTTATGATTCCTGATGTCAGATTTGTGTCCATTTATTCTTTTGCATAGAGACTGTCCAGTTTGGCCAATGTACATGGCAGAGGGGCATTGCTGTCACATGATTGCATATATTTTGCTGCAGATTTCCTACTGCAAATTCCCACTGACAATAGAAATTACGGCAAAATAGCCCTCATCAGTGTAAAGCCAGAGTCACAGTGAATTCAGGAAAACATCAGCTGCAGTATGGGGGCGGCCACAAAGGTTTCTGTTAAACAGCAAGTTGTAAAACATAAAATCATATTTGTCAAAATTGCAGCTGTGCCTGCCAGCAGTGAATTAATTGGTGCTGCAAACTGTACCCTCTTTTCAGATGAAACAAAGAATCCCGGATTAGTGTCACTGGAAAAATGACTGAAGTGAGCAACTGAGTGAAGTAGCCAAATTGTCTCACGTTGCTTCCCATCCATCAGTCCACAAGCATCAGAGAAGCTTGACCAGTAACTACCAGGAGTAACATTATCTAATGTGACTTAAATGCCTAAATCCCAGTCCCAACAGTGATTTAAGCATTTAAGAGCCTAAATCTCACTGGAAGTTAATAGGATTTAGGCACTTACATCACTGTTCTCTCTCGGCTGAAGAGACAGGGGCAGCAAGAATGTTGTGTAAAGTTTGAACCGGGTATGAAAAATTATCTTCCGGACCGAGAAGGATTCATTGGGACAGGGAATGTTTAGATAGATGCAATCAGGTTTCTTTCTTTATTTTGGCTTGTGGGTTTCCTTGTGCTAAGCTCAGGTATTTTTGTTTTCTTTTGTAATGTTAAGCTGGACCCCAGGGAGCCATTCCTGGTGTTTAACCCCTTTTCAGCTGCTTTATAAAATCTAGCAATAGCCTGATTTTCCAGATGTGTTTCCTTTCTTCTTTTTACAACAAAATTTACCCTTTTTTTAAAAAAAAAAAAGCTGATTGGTTTTGTGTCTGAAAAGATCTGTGCACATTGTTTAATTAGCTGGTGGCAACAGCTGATTTCCTTTGTTTTCTTTCTCAGCTCTTCCCGAGGGGGGTGTGAAAGAGCTTGAGGGTATCCCACAGGAATGAATTCCCAAGTGCGCCTTTCTGGGTTCCAAAAAAGGTCTTTGCATTTGGGTGGTGGCAGCGTTTACCAAGCCACGGTCAGAAAAAAGCTGTAACCTTGGGAGTTTTATACCAGCCAGGAGTGGCCCCCACCTTCTGCACTCGAAGTGCCAGAGTGGGGAATCAGTCTTGACACCTGTAAAGACAAGCTTTAACCCTGTTAACCTGTCATCCTCCTTGTCCATCTGTGCATACTGTAGATTCAATATAACAGGCAGTCTAAATTCAAGTAAGGCACAGAACTAATAGCAGGCTGCTTATAGGTCATGATAAATATCACACAGTGCAGAATCGTGCAGGAAAGCTTGTGCTGTGACTGGTAACTCAATGCCTGGCTTTAGTCATTTCTAGTCATTCCTTGTTTTCACAACAGCTAAATTCATGCATAATTTTTAAGAGGAAAAAATGTAAAAAGCTGAAAACCCTAAACAGAACACTGTAAGGCTTTCTCGCCACTGACCCCTCTTGCTTGTTACTGCGTATCAAATGGACACTAAGCCACAATCAAAAAATTAACTGACACAGAGAAAACAGACCCCCCCCCCAAAAATCTTCCTTATTACACAAAAACTTTAAAAAGCTCATGGGTGATGCAGAAATCAATCTTGAGGTTATATATGAAATTAAAATCATGTTACTACCACATGATTTCTGGACCTAAATTCACTTCCCAATTTAAGATCAGAGTTTTGGGAGTGAGTTATATGTATTCCTCCTACTCATAGTATTTACAAAAGGCCATGCAAAAAGGGCTCTCTCCAGCAAGGAACAGATCTATCCATTGCACTGCACTACACTTTTGGGGGAGACCTGTACAAAGCAGGACCTCACTGCAGCGCTGGAAAGAGCCATTGGTTCGTGTACAGAAGGTTCTGGAAAAACATATCGCTTGTGATAAAGACAACAGAAGAAGAACCATCACCACACGACCTACAGGTTAGATCCTCAGCTGGTATAAACTCAGATAGCTCCTCAAGTTCAATGACTCTATAAACCAATGGCCCTACTCTTGGGTTGGAAGGATGTTTCCATCAACATAAATCAAAATTTACAGTTAAGCAAAGAAAATTCTACTTGGGAACTCAGAGCCTGATTTAAGGCTGTTGATGTTGGATATTTTGACATATGATGTTGACACTGTGTTTACTGGTCAGAAAGCTTTAACTTTTTGAACCTCAACCTCTATTGTCTTTAAAGAATTATTGTCTGACCTCTCAATTTCCCACAACTATGAAAATTCAAATCATTACAAACAAAAAAAATGCTTAAAAATAAATGGATATTATCCATAGAGGTTGTATAAATAAACGTGAATTCTGCCACGCCTACCTAAACTTAATTCCCTAAGGCTTGTTACCTTGAAATACCCTTTTATTGCTGTGTTCTGTGGATTCATCCTCTTTATGCTTCTGATCAATGGCACAGTACTTTCCAATTTTCCACCAGTTCCTGTATAAGAGCAATCAGTTGTCTTTTGCTGTAACCCTCACTCTCCTCACTTCTTCCCCACCTTTCAGTTAAATTAAAAACCCTAAAAAACTTAGTTTGCTGAAGGATTTCACTTTGTTTTGGTCACATACACCCATTTGTAATTTGTATAGTAGTGTCCTACAAAGTGTGCTCTGGGAGTTAGAGGCTATGGAGATCTTAATCAGTAAGATCCATTGTAAAGTGTAATAGTCCCTTAATATGTTCTATTATAACTCATTAGCACACCAGAGTCCAGAATTTCCCAGTGAGCTGAAATGCTCTTTTGTTGAGTGTTAGAGGGCGCACCTCTCCATATTACCTGTCATCTGCTCAGATCTCACTAACTGAAAAGGGCTGGCCCAGGTCAGTAATCGAGAACACCTCTAAAAGTCGCCTGGCAATGATGGTGCCCCAGGGTGGTGTTATGTACAGTGGATCACACGCAGCCAGAGGAGCTATCTTTCAGATGAATCATAAAACGTAAGTCTTGCCCACTGGTGGTCATTATAGATCCAATGCCCAGACCAAACTCCAACATATAGTCTCAAACAAACCTCTGCAGTTTTAAGTTTATACAAAATTCAAGGCACATCTGGGATCTATCCCTGACATTGCGAGACTTGCTGCGTGATCTCAGACAAGTCACTTAACCAGTCTGTACTCTACTTCCCCCATTTGCAAGTGAAATTAATAGTCATCCATCTTTGTAAATTGTTAACTTCTGCAGATGAGGAGTTCCATATTCATGCACAGTACTACATATTCTGCTGCCCTACTATGTTAACATGGGCTCCCAGAACCTTATCCACTTTACTTGTAATATCTACTGTCCACCTTGGTACAGTGACTAGAATATCCACCAGCTACAGACAGTAAAGGGAAGTTACAACATATACACAATATGAGCACCTAACACTGAAAACTTTTAAAGGGACTTTAAAAATAATTAAAGGTTGATTAATTTGGGAAACTCTTAAATGTTATTACATTAACACCTAGAGAGCCCAACCAAGCCTGGGGTCCTACTGTGCTAGGCAATGAGATAGCGTCCCAGAAGTAAAGTGATATACGTAAACTGAACAGTACCCCTTAACTCACTTGTGTGTGGTATTCCAGAATATCCCTTATAGCTACAGTTCTTTGGCACCACATGTAGACACGACCTAAGTTAAAAATGGCTGGTTTCAATTTGATATTTCTCTGCTTTTGTTAGACTTTTTCAGTGTAGTTTGAATGTTATGACAGTTGGAGGATGAAAGATTTATTTTGAGAAACATCCCTGGGTTTCAGGAGTTTAAAATGACCTAAAAAGCAACTAGAGGAGAAGCTGGTCCAGTACAGGGCTGCCCTATAATTAAACTTTTGAGTTTACTTATGAATGATGTAGACACGTCAACAAACAGTTCCATAGAGCAGCCTGGTATGCTACAGGAATACTATAGTCCCTGTGGCCATTAGTCATAGATACACTGAAACAAATAAACTCTGATTTAGCTGTTTAATTTTTGAGGTCATAAAAAATTCAGAAGAATCCCCATTAGTTAATAAAATTTCTATAAAGTATAAATGTTAAACACAGACTTAAAGGCACAGACTTCCTCTTAAATAAAACAGAAAAACTTTCCACAGAAAGCCAGGAAACATTAGAATAAAAGTTCTTTTATGATAATAAGCACATTTGTGCTCAAATCTTGTGATGTGGGAAAAAGCATAGGAAAGCATAAAGACCTCAAACACCATGCATCACGGGAACAGAAATGTGCTCATGTCAGCAGATGTACCTATCACCACCACCACTGCATGGCCCACATGTGCCATTGGCCTCCACCTCCAGTGAAATCCTCATCCATGCTTTCATCTCCTTCCTCCTTGGCTGTTAGCTTCCCCAAGTCCCAGTTCACCAGACTCCAAGCCTGGTCCGAATGCTGATGCCTACCTCCTCACATGTACAAGGAAGCCCTCCCACATCACATCGTGTCCACCTTTGGCCAACTCCATTGGCTCTTCCATTCGCTTCAGGATCCACTTTTAAATCATTCTTACAATCTTTCCTTTAGTTATTCCATCTCTTTCTGCTTACTTCCCTGTGTCATCTATTCTTGCAGCACTGATCTCCTATCTGGTTCTCCACACAATCCCCCTACTGTCAATGCAAGAGTCTTCTCCTCTGCATCTCCTGCTATCCTGAAAAGCCTTTTTACGTCTTCCTACTTCATCTCTTTTTCAATCTCAACTCTAAACAGATATTTCCCCATCTCAGCTATTTGTGTAAGCTCTAAAGCATCTTGGGTACAATTTGAATGAAAAATCCCACTCTTTGGAATGTATTACACCAATATTTTTGCCTCTGTTTTGGATGAAAATAATGTTCATGAGAGAGATAGACAGACAGACGGACAGGCTAGTATCAACACTCCAGCTCATCAGGGCTCACACTTCTGCTACTTGCACAGCTTAGCCAATGTACCTGTCCTAATTTGCAATAGCATCCAATCCTTTACTGTCTGTGGCCCCCTAATGCAGAGATGACCAGCCACAAGAGTGCAACTCATCACTAGAACATACCAGGGATGTGGTGGATTCTCAAACACCTGTAGTCTTGAAAGAAAAGATATTTAGAACCCAGAGAGTAATTTTCAACAGTTTCTAACCATTATAAAGAGGAACTGTAAACCTTTGAAGATCTCACCCTGACCGTAACAGAATGC
Organism: Gopherus flavomarginatus; assembly: GCF_025201925.1. Lineage (NCBI taxonomy): Eukaryota > Metazoa > Chordata > Testudines > Testudinidae > Gopherus > Gopherus flavomarginatus. The sequence continues at coordinate 283,224,905 of NC_066619.1, read as the reverse complement.
GTAGATCTAAGTTACAAATACAGTATTTGGAGGAAGACGCTTTACTGAATCTCTCCTAGGAAATGTTTTGATTAATTATATAGTGAATGGCAAGTGCTAAGTGATCAACTCAGTCAGTCGTAAAATAGTCAGAACACAATTTTACATGTCAAATCTTAAAGAGGTAGCAGCCTAAGATTAGAAGGAAAAATTAAAGATGAAATAAAAATGAATATTTCTTTTTACACAGGCACTTTGTACTGAAATAAAATGGAAAGCCTGTTTATTTTCTCAAGCTATTTCTAATAGGGTTGGGCTGGTAGCAGAAAGTGAGTTGGCAAGAGGAGATTTTATGATGGCTTGACAGTTTAATGAATATTAATCCATTCAATTAGTCTCTCTCTGTCTGCAAACATGTGCATTACATGGTTAACTAAAACATTTTAAGTCTTCTCAAACTAGTCCTTTTTAAAATGGCATCTTTTGATTAAACAGCTGTTAACAGTAAAATAATCTACTACAGAAAGACCTCATGCTGTTTCACTGCTTCCTTGTCAAACTCTTTCCTATTTGTCTGCTTCATGCACCTGCTGCCTCTTGCCACAACCCTAGACTGCAACAAGGACTGTCTTCATAGCATTTCTTTGAAAAGCAGCTGGCACAGGAGAGTCCCCGAAGATATCAGTTTAATATAAACAACAACAACAGCATCCAAACTACGTTTCTATTGCAGTTACAGTATTTCAGAAAATCAGTTCCACGTTACCAAACTAACCAGGCGGGGAGGAACAAGAGTGAAATTAGAATAGCAAAACAAAGTAGATAGTTTGACATTGCGCCATCACTAGGTGACTTTGCTGGTCCTTTTAACAGGGTTTTTCCCCTTTAAAGTTACCTTGATTTTGTCAGACTCAACATTATTTTAATTGATTGTCGTTTTTGTGCTTGTTAAAGAAAACATCTGGCCTGGGACAAGATTAAAGCATTCAGTGGAATGCTCTGAAACCTGAGGAATACTTGATCAGTGCTCGGCCATGTCTGTAAAACAGGGTCCCATAGTAATAAGCACGATACAGGGATCTTACAAGCACATTCAGAACTAACCTCAAACTTGGCATTGGTGTACGCAGCCCACGTGGCAGGGGATCCTAAGACTGAAACTAGGCAAGCACGAAAGGCAAAGCACAAGAAACGACCTTTGGAATAGTTCTGCTCTTGCCAAGAGTCTGACACACAGTAGAGCGGGGACATTCTCCGCACAATGCATTCAGAGAAGTACAGTTAAATCTAATTTACTATAAAATATACATACAAAGAAAAAACAACTTCCATATGTGTTACAGAAGATTATACAAAGTTTAAAAATCTTGGGGATGATGATAATTAAAAACACTGCACAAAATGCATTTCTTAACATTTTTCCCGGGCCATCGAAAGGCCAGCAATCAGCATCTGGAGTTCCAGCAGCAGTCTGAGAAAATGTCATTCTATCCTCCTTTCCAGAGAGGAATTGCTTTGCTCATTTGGCTCAGGATGGTGTGCATGTGTTTACATTTAAGACGAAGCACAGGGACATAGCAGGATTTCCCAATAATACTGAAATTGCCACATGCCACGTCTCTACTTATCACCATCAATTCAAATAAATTAACTGACAAGAACGTCCTCAGATGTTTGGAAATATGTCAGCCATCGTGAAAGCAACCTGAAACAGAAAGCCGAATAGATTCACACTAGGTCCCAACCAGCCTCAGATCAGGGTTCTGGAAACCAGCTAACCCTTTACTAAGCCAGTGGTTCTCAACCTATTTACCACTGTGGGCCACATATGTGGCCCATACTGTGTTATGTGAGATGCATCTAATACCACCTGTATGGCCCTGAGGATGTCACATGGGTCACAACTTATGCTAATTGTGCTGCAAGTAGCCCACAGGCTGCAGGTTGAGAACCACTGATTAGTAGCACCCTATACAACAACTCGTTCTCTCGGCTTCAGTGGAATCACACACATTAGGTACTATTCAACCTAAGGGCATCACAGTGTCAACAGTGTTTGTACCTCAAAACTAAGCACTATAAATCCAGGGAATTCAGAGTTCAGATGAAATTTAAAAGAAATCCAAACATACTAGGGTATGGAAATGCAATGTTTGAATGCCGTAACAACCTTAACTTCACCCCGTAATGATACCACAAATAACCATACAATTATAATTAAAGTATATTAGCAATTATGGTCTCAGATTAAAAGAAGTTAGAAAAATATGAAAGAAATCTGACATCTGTGCTGACATTTCCTTTTAAATAGTAAGTGTAGCATTATGATAGCAGCATATATACTTTAGTGATCTTTGTCCAAACCTTAGCAAGCAATGAGGTGCTGTATTATATCTAAAAAGTATGAAGCCTAGTACAAAGCGATTTCAGAAAAAGATGCAGTCCGGAGATCTGTATTCTATTCTAAGATCTGCAGATGATACTTGCCCACTGTCACACAACGTAATTTAATCTTTATCAGTTTCTCCCTCAGTAGGATACTTGCTTTTCCCACAGGGCTGTTACGAGGCAGTGTTTGTAAGTGCCTTGTGTTCCTCAGATGAATGATATCAAGGAAGTGCAAAGTATTGTGTGAAAAGACATTGCACGCCTATCTAACACAGATTAAAATTGATTAGGTTCGTATATCTCAGCAGATTTTTATGAGAGTATATTCATTCATTTGGATGGCTGATATGTTTTACCACTTTCTAGGAATACCTATCCCCAAGTCACACTTTACACCACCTGAAAGATGTCAAAAAATGTTATGAGTCTATAATTTTCACCATACAATTGTTATATCTGGCTTGAAATAACAGGATCTGTCGCTAAAACAGTTAAATATCACCTTTTAAAAAATGACAAGAATACCAGCACATTTAGACTCGTAACAAGAGATCACTACCTACTCAACATAAACTGGGACAATTTATCCTACAGATGCTATGAAAAATACGCCTGTTTCCATCTGTCTCTTTGAAAAGCAGGCTGAACGTTTGTGGCCATCCAGACAAACTGTATCCGATAATGACTTGTGGATTGGTTATTTTTGGCCCCCGTCAAAACGCTCCCAGTGCTCACACTGGATACTTAGCATGCAGCATCATTTTAAGCAACCTCTTTCACACGCCTGAAGTATTTCAGATGTTAAGCTACAGAATACAAATACATACTGGATATCATCAAGTGTTAATGAGATGTAATTCAGTCCCAACAACCCTATAACTCAGATTTAAAAAAAACAAAAAAAAAAAACAAACAAAAAAACAAACAGTTCACAGGGCCAAAGTCTAAAGCAAGTTCAACACTGAGACTCTTTCATCTGCCTGAGTGCTGTATATTTAGTAACAATATTTGGGGCAGCAGAGATTCCCAGGGGACAATAGGTAATAAGGTTCAGAGTTAAAAAAACACACACGCATCAAAGGAATTCAAAAACAGTTTCTCAATGGAGCAACACAAAAGTCTCCTGGTTCCTTCGTAAGACTGACCCCAGGAACTCTGACTTGACTTCACCCTCTACTCACAGTTTCCTGTCCAACAGAGGGAGCCAGAGAACTCCCAGCATCTTTGAATGCCCGCCAGAGACACAGCTACAGCTTCCTGTGTTCCAAGACAGATCATTAAGAGTATCACAAAATGAAATGTTCAGCTCTTGTCATCATTGGCCTCAGATTCGTAATGCTACAAAAACATCGTTTCCATCATATCAAACTCTTTCTGCTCCCCACTGGCAAAATCAGAGCGTGGAACAGAATGTAGGCTATGCTAATTTAAACCCAATGCATAGGCCCTATGGCAGCCCACTAGAACTGCCAATCGCTGTTCAACACTCTCCCAGGCCAGATATTATTATGGAGTGACTATCAAGCCAGAACCCAAACAGATTAAGCAAAAGATACAGCGATGCAACAAGTGGTGTTGTAGGGCAGCAGGGGGAGTCTTTCCTTCAGTTCTATCAATATAATATGAAGGGACACTGCTGCTGGCAACACAAAATTTACGTCCCTGGTCATTTTTGATCATTAAAGATCTTTTGCCAGAGTAAACCCAATGAACTGGTCAAATTCCAACTTCCCTGGCAGTTTCGACTGGAAGTGACATTCTTTGCATCATTTCCTAAGCTGCTATTTAGTGCGGTTGTGCGTTTAAAAAAAAACAAACAGCAGGCCCCAACCCAGAGACAGATGCACTTCAGCAGTGGACGAAGCAATCCCTGTTCAACAGTTTGCATCTCAGTTTAATAAACCCGCAGAAATCTTTGGGATCCTTTTGCACAAAAGGTGCTATAGAAATGGAAGCTAGCAGTAGAGTATACTCAAGATTTCTAAATATTTGATACTTAGTGAGTCGGGCTGTCACATCTCCTTGGTCCAATAGTCTGTTTCACTTAGCATTTTATTAGCTTCTGCCTAGAAAGAAAAAAATTCCTTCTTAAACTTTTTCCCCAAGTAACCAAAAGATACTCAACAGATCCTGTGCAGCCTAAAAAGGGTCATTGGAAAAAAAAACCCTGTAATCCAAAGTGATGCAATTCAGTTCAGAAGCCTTCAAGACCAAAGGATGGGGGCGGGGGGTGGATGAACAGGAAGGCAGCATGAGATCAAGCACAACTGAAGCATATGAGGCAGTGATCAGAGAGAAGATTTTCAAAGGGGGCAAAAGAGACAGCAGTGCTTAGTGAAGACCAGATCCAGGGAGTGACCGTAACAGTAGCCAAGAGACTTTAACTAGGGCTGAAGATCAAATCAGAGAGCTAAGGGTGAAGAAGCCAGAGGCAACAGGGTTGTATGGGTCTGTCACAGCTCCAGTGAGGAGCACCTCCATCTTGGAGACTCTTCACATTGCTGGGAGGGGATCCAGCCACAGAATCCCTGGGGGATTTAAGCCTCTGGAGTCTAAATGAAGCACAAGTGCTGCCCTAGATATAGCCTCAAAGCACAAATGCTCTGTCTAGTATGCTCCTTGTGAGAGATGCAACCTTACTACACACAGCCCAGTCCACAGAACCAGTGCTGATTCCTCAGGTTCACCACACAGGTCAGCCACACCCTTCCCCAGAATCCCAGCCCAGTGAATGTTCTGGGCCTACAGTTTAATGAAAATGAAATTTAATGTGGATAAATGTAAAGTAATGCACGCTGGAAAAAATAACCCCAACTATACATACAATATGATGGGGGCTAATTTAGCTACAACGAGTCAGGAAAAAGATCTTGGCATCATCGTGGATAGTTCTCTGAAGATGTCCACGCAGTGCACAGAGGCAGTCAAAAAAGCAAACAGGATGTTAGGAATCATTAAAAAGGGGATAGAGAATAAGACTGAGAATATATTATTGCCCTTATATAAATCCATGGTATGTCCACATCTCGAATACTATGTACAGACGTGGTCTCCTCACCTCAAAAAGGATATTCTAGCACCAGAAAAGGTTCAGAAAAGGGCAACTAAAATGATTAGGGGTTTGGAGAGGGTCCCATACGAGGAAAGATTAAAGAGGCTAGGCCTCTTCAGCTTGGAAAAGAGGAGACTAAGGGGGGATATGATAGAGGTATATAAAATCATGAGTGATGTGGAGAAAGTGGATACGGAAAAGTTATTTACTTATGCCCATAATACAAGAACTAGGGGTCACCAAATGAAATCAATAGGTAGCAGGTTTAAAACAAATAAAAGGAAGTTCTTCTTCACACAGCGCACAGTCAACTTGTGGAACTCCTTATCTGAGGAGGTTGTGAAGGCTGGGACTATAACAATGTTTAAAAGCGAACTGGATAAATTCATGGTTGCTAAATCCATAAATGGCTATTAGCCAGGAAGGGTAAAGAATGGTGTCCCTAGCCTCTGTTTGTCAGAGGATGGAGATGGATGGCAGGAGAGAGATCACTTGATTGTTGCCTGTTAGCTTCACTTCCTCTGGGGCACCTGGCATTGGCCACTGTCGGTAGACAGATACTGGGCTAGATGGACCTTTGGTCTGACCCGATACAGCCGTTCTTATGTTCTTAGTTCACCTGTTCAAGGGCACATGAATAGTGGAACACAGCACAGACTTTGCAGAGGATTCTAACACCATTGCTCTTTACTTAATTATATGAGAAATACACAGCTCTTTACTTAATTATATGAGAAATACACAGCAAAAAAATAAACCCCATATGCATTTCCCTGCCTTCATTTCCTTACCACTCCAGAGCATTCTTTGGGATGGGGAGAGGGTCCACAGGAGCCATCCAGGTTCTTCCTGTTGTGATGCACAGCTTGTGTTCTGAAACATGGAGCCTTCTCCCCCACAGCACAATCTCTCTGCCTTTGCTGGTCCATCCCCATCTTCTCTTCTGCCCCATGTTTCCAGTGCGGCTTACCCTGTCTCTCCCCCGCCCACCTCAAGAGGACCCTTTTAAAACTCCAGCTTTGTCACCTTTGTCTCTCTCTGGTTTGGGAATTTTCCACTCTCTCCTCTCCCTTCCCCTGAAACAAGTTGGAGGAAGTATCTTCACCCAGCTTCAGCCAACCTATTGTCATTCAAGTGTTTCCACCTGTTGACATCAAATGACACATCATCATTAAGGCTGCATGTCTGTCATGGAGGTGACAAATTCCATGACTTTCTGTGACCTCCATGACTTTTGCAGCAGATGGTGCTGCTGGCTCCAAGGGAGCAGCAGTAGTATGGGTGTGGGAGAGGGCTTAAGGCTGGGAAGGGGGTTGGGGTGCAGGTTGGGACTTACCTAGGGTGTCTCCCCAAAGCGACTGGCATGTCCCTGCAGGTCCTAGGCGGAGGGGCCAGTGGACTCTGTGCATGGCCCCTGCCTGCAGTTCCCAGCCAATGGGAGCTGCACAGCCAGCACTCATAGCAGAAGCAGAGCCCCCCGGCCTTCCTTCCCACTAGGAATTGCAAAGATATACCTGCAGCTTCCGGGGAGCTGCAAAGAGCAGGGTAGGGAGCCTGCCAGCCCCTCCAAACTTCCCCCCTCAGCACCAGCAGGGTTCCCAGACCCAACACACTCCCAGCACTTGCAGTGCCCCCAGACCCCCGCTTCCTCCCGCCGAGCCCCAGGCAAGTTTTAGTCAGGGACAGGTCAAAGGCTGGGCAGCAAACAAAAATTCACGGCCCGTGACCTGTCCATGACTTTTACTAAAAATACCCATGACTAAAACATAGCCTTAATTGTTATCCCTGGCCTGGCATGGATGTGACACAGACTTGTCAGCAAGGGTGGAATCTACATACATACAGGGGCATCCCATGATACAGCAATTTCATAATATCAATCAAAACTCCCAAGTTATACAGGCAGATTCCCCAAGTCATCACAGGGTCATCAACATACAAGTTGAAGGAACCAAGGCTGAGGAAGGAACAAAAAGTGACACACACATCTAAATCACAGAAGAAAGAGGAATGTGATGGATAATAACTACCTGGAGGGGAAGAGCATTGGGAAAAAGAAGGACTGATCATGTGTAGTTTGAACAGACTGAAGATGGAACAAGGAAGTGTTGGAAGTGAGAGGAGGGAAGGCGTGAGAGAGACGAGGAGACCCCACCATGAGAAAGGCTGTACTAGATGGGATGAGCCAGGTTTCAGTGAGTGCAAGAAGCTGCAACGTATGTGTTTGAGGTGGCCCCAGGCACTCCATTGCAAGTAGCAGAAAATGAAAGGGAAGGTGGTGAGGATGAGACTAGTCCATGTATGGGAGTAGAGAGGGTGCAGATGAAGGTTAGGGCAGAGTAATAAGTGTCCTCACCAGAGACGGAGAGACAGCAGAGGATGAAGCAATGTGGGATGCAGATATGTGAGGATGAAGAGATGGATTCATCGGACTCTTACTCTGCCTCCCCATCCCACAGGGGAAGTGTGCACCTCTCCCATGTCAGCTCTGCCCACAAGACACCAACGCATACTGCTATGAGCTTTCAATATGCATTAACTAGCCTCACCCCTGCCCCCAATGTCACCACAACGACAACACTGGAAACTAAAAACTAAAACAATCAGACAGAACATCTGCAAGCCTTTATGTTCCAACCATTAGTAAGCCTCCTTAGCTAGACATGGAGCATAGCTGAAGAACAGCACATTCTCTTCATTAGTTGGACCCCAAAAAAATGACTGAAAACTATTACTTCTTTCCACGCACACGGCAAAGAATGACCTTTCAAGAAACTGGGTTCACTTTCATGGCCAGAGGAAAAAAAAAAGTCTTTCCATAAACAATTAGTCTTCTAGTAACTGTTAGCATCAGGTAAATTCAGAACAGTTAATAAGACCAATTTAAATGCAAGGAGACAAAAAAACACTTTCCAGACATTGTTACTACGTGTGCCTGAGTCTCTGACAGGATGAGATGATCAGAGCCATTTTCTTTGCAGATTCAGAGATGCTAACTTGACTTAACGCAAGTACTAGGTAGAATGGAAAAAAAGTTTGCTCAGAGTAGAAAGCCTATTCTATATTATGTTGCAGGAGGGTTTTTGAAGAAGGACAATAACACAGCAGACACAACATGAAGGAAACCAATTAATGGAAAAGATTGTAGAAAGAATGGCATTTAGAAGATAAAGAAAAAATCATTGAGAAGTTTTAAAGAACAGTGAGAAAAGTCATATTTCCTGGTTGTAAATAGTTTTGGGGTTTTTTTAAATACACATTTATGTACAATTAACCAGGGATCGCTTTCAAAGTCAATGCAACGAAAGCATAGTGCATACTAATGTTTTACACTGACCATGGGAAATAGACACTGGCTCTTTCAGCTCTGTAATTTTTCACTATGCACAGCTCAGCACAGCAGCACAAACGCCAGGTTACACTGCTAAATGAGAGATCTGGATTATACAACGCGCCTCGGCGTCCTAGACTTTGGGCTACTAGAAGTCATGGGCAAAGTACAGAAAAACATGTCAGCACTTTGCAGCTGCATCAGAAACAGAAAACAGACTCTCCTAGCAGCTGTGGAATAAAGGATCATTCAGTTTCATATAGCAATACATACCTAACAGTTAAAGCAGTTTTTGAAACACTGAACTATAATCATTAGATACCCTAGCATAGAAAAGGACAGTTAAAACTGAACAGGCATGCTAAGCTTATCAGCAGAATGCAACACAAGACCCTACCTGTTTCATCGCCGTCTCTCCAATCTTGTCAGAGTGCTTACGAATACTCTCCAGGAAGTCTTTGAGGTCTGACATGGAAACGTCTTTTATCTCTTCACGCAGTTTAGGGATATTATCCACCATGATCTTGCAGAAGCGGTAGTGGCTCACCTGTGGTAGGTACGTATGCTCAAGGTGCTCTAATGTCTTCAACGCAGGGTAATGTCTGGGAAGAGTGTAAATCAGATTCAGAAGTATACAAGATTATTCTGCTGTTCCACTTGATGATGGCAATAAATTAGCACTTCTGTACAGTGTTTTGAGATCTGGGGGTATATAGAAGTACATACACCTCAATGCTCATGTACAATATAGGGGAGAATTATTCTCACATTTGCAGATAGATAAACTGAGGTTTAGCAAGGTTAAAGTGTGGACATACTCTGATAAGCGACTGTGTAAAAATGGCTCTGCTTCACTAAAGAGATGTCTGTCTTGCGCATACCGAGAGCTGGATCTGGCTACCTGTCTAATTCGTTCAATATTGCCGAGCACTGTTAAAAGCAAGAAGTAGCTGCATTTAAGTGGCGGATCAAGTAATTCCTATATATCCCTTACCTACCTCACAGGGGTGGCATAAGACAGTGTTTGAAATGTACTTTGAAATCCCTGGCTAAAAGGCGTCATAGAAATGCAAACTGTTATTCGTATCCAGCTTTTTCATTTATTTATTTCACTATGGTGCCCCTACAATCCAGATTAGGTACAGCTCAGGATACAATGGCCATCGTTGGCCCAGAGAGTTTTGCTCTGATGCTGTTACTTCCATTCCTTTGTACTTCATATTTGATCGTAAACTCACATTTACATAGCACTCACCTTCCATCCAAAAGGACTAAGCTAAGCTAGCTAATTGTGAACATAACATAGATCTGATGAAGGGAAAACCATCAGAACATTGGCTCATCTAGCCCAGTATCCTGCCTCCAACAGTGACTGACGCCAGATGCTTCAGAGGAAATGAACAGACCACAGCAATTTATCGACTGATCCATCCAGTCATCCAGTCCCAGCACGTAAACCTTAACTACGGAGCTGTTAGCAATATCTCTGAAAATTTATTTTGATCAGCACAAACATGTCTCTAGGGTGAAATAAGGCAACCATAACAGGACACAGTTTTGGAGAAGTAATACAGAATACCATGTCCAAAGGGAAAAGTCGGGGAGGTGAAAATTTAAGTAGGAACACAGCAGAGATGAAATTTGGCCAGGAGAATGTGAGTAAAAAACCTCAACTCAAACAAAATGTGTGTGCAGGCATAAGATATGCACTACCATATCACTTTAAAAAATAACACTCAAATCTCTTTTCAAAACAATTGTTAGGTAAACATACAGTCAAGTCAGGGGAAATTATTTTAACTAAAAATTGAAAGGACCATTAAGAGCAGCAGAAGTCACATAGTTTAATCTTGTAACATGGGGCACTATTTATATTACAGTGGGGTACAAAAAGCTATTTGCAATAAAATGTAATCCCCTCTGGAGAGAAAAACTTAAGAGTGGACAGAAAGCCAGAGCTTAAACTGGAGGAATAAACACACATTGGGGTTTTGTTATATTTTAGGATATTGTTTATTGAAGTAGAAGATGCTAAAATATGGCCTGCAGGGACAGCGTGTGTTCACTGATGAGGTCTACGACTGCCTGCAGAAAACAAAGTCTAAAATATCTGGAGCAGGGAGTAAGTGCAGAGGCCAGTGGTTTTTATTAATGAAGTAATGCAGCTTTAGCCCCACAGTCCCTGGTGAGTTCTTAGCACAAGCAAGGCTTACAACTGCGTTCTGCTATCTCGGACAAGAACAGCGGCGCCTCAACCCACTACAGAAAAATGATATGTTTGTATCTAATATCATCTTACATTAGGTTATCTTTCACCCCAAATGATCCCAAAGTGCCTAACAAGCTACGCGCACAGAGGGATCATTTTACCAATGAAACGCAAATGCTTTGGGGGTGAAAGGATGGCAGCCAGGTACACAGATAGGCAAGAAGGCATTTTTGGCCAAGAATATCTGGGGACTACTCTTACGAATATTGCCCTGGTAATCTTTCACGTACAAACACAGAGCCAAAAGGATCTCATACCTTACTGTCTTGTCTAACTGGTCACATATAATTTAGTGAGACTTTATTGGCATAAAAAGCTATGCAAGTGTTACCAAAGAGGACATCCCTCAACTGTCAGCCAGTGGTCGGAAAAATCCCCTTAGATCCGCACACTGTTTTGGGGGTTTGTCAACAGTATTTGTCAGCAGCGTTCAATCCTAATGCAGTGACAGGTTCATGTATCAAGCAATACCTCCGTTATCTCTCTTTCTCCCAGTCTCAGGTACAGTTTTTCCTCATCACTTTATGAGACTAATGAGTTCTGATCATCTGAGGAAATCTCTCTCACTTCCTTGGATTTTGGAGAAGGAAGCGTTGGGTCTCAATGTCTCCTGTACTCTGGGTTGTACAGTCAATCCTCTCTGGGTTTCGACTGTACTTGGCTCTTCGTTTCCAGCACATCAAGCACAGTGAAAGAACTGAGACTGGGTATTCAAACCTGAAGCTTAGACTATCAACCCATCCCCTATGGGGAGACAGATGCAAAAAGGGTTTAATCTGTTTTGCTGCTTTAGTAAATAGTTTTTGTCTGGATTTGATGGCTCTAAGGGTTCAGACTTTACTTAAATATGGCCCTCAATAATAATTTCTATACAAGTCAAAATGAATCAACCAAAAGAAAAATTGAAGTGGTTCCCAGAATCAGTTCATGAAAATGCTATCTAGAATGAGCGAATCATATGGCATATGAATTCCTTTCAGTTCACGCTACTGTGATCAGACCCAGCTCCCCCCACAAACACACCACCAATTGCTAAAAATCCCAGCTACGATTAACATTTTAATGAACATCTCATCGGTCAACAGACAAGCCCATCACTGATGCTATACACACAGTCAAAAATGGACAAACTAGTAGGCTACTTTATACCATGCTCAGACATTCTAATGGGGGAAACCCCTTCTTGAACCGCTAAATAATTCTCTAACTTTCCCCCTCTAGTCTGACTTTCAGGAGCAAGGTGTATCCATTTACCCAAGGCTTTGGGGGATCCAGAAGCACAGGGGCTGATAGTATTTGTTGGGTAAAGGAATGAAGGGGGAGGTGTTTCATGTCTGGTTAGCTATTTCTAGTTAGGAGCAGCTGCTAGTTCAATTTTTTTATGTAACTGAATCGTGAGTCTAGGAGCGGGGGCGCACGTGTGTGTGCGCGTGTGCAAAACTGAAATATATAAATAAAAATGTAAGTTGCTATGAACCTATTCACTAGAAAAACCTGGTACACGAGGAAAGATTATACATTGTTACAGCAACTATTCTAATCTGCACCTGCATTTGGATTAGACTGAAGAGAGGGTGAGAGGAAGAGTGCTTTGAAAGCTACTAATGAGAAATTAGATAGTTTCGAAGCTGAGCAAACTGCGGTATAGATCTCTCAACTCCTGAGAATATCTTTCTTTGTTGAGTTTAACTTAGGTCTCCAGATGGGTGTTTTGTGATTCTTCAACATGCATCAATCTGTAAAATTTACCTTTTAGAAGTCATTTGCTCTCTCAGTTTGCTGTACATCTCCAGAACTGGGGAGAAAAGAAAAAACATACAGACATTAAGACAAAAACACATGAAATTAAATCTAGATGAAACTGTACAAGTAGCAATGATCAATTTCAGATTCCTCACCAGGAAGACATAATGTTAGTTTATCGACGGTAGCAGAAATATTTCTCTGTTGTAGTCGACATTGTTTCAGCTCTTCCATTGCTACTACCAACTTAAAGAGAAGAAAAGAAAATTAAATTATGCCAATAGCGGTAAAAAACATGTGTCTCCATGGTGTACTCATCTCACCAAGTTCCCAACAGTAGGTCTACAACAATGCCTGCTAAGAGAGTTAAAGAGCTCATTATTCACTCATGGAGTAGGGAAGAATTTCAAACCCACAAGAAGCTATTGAGCAAACTTCTATGTCTGTGTAGTGGAGTAGGTTAGACTAGCTCATTGTGTTCCCTTCTGGAAACAAATCTATGAACTGTACTCCACTCCACATACGCAATAGGTCTTTTCCTTTTCCATTCTACGTAGGTTCTTATACTGCATTCATCTATTGTCTATCTTAGCACCTTTCAGTAGTACATCAAGAAACGGAACTAACATGCCCAAGGAGAGAACTGTGTGCAGGGAAGTGTTTTGCTTCTAATTTTTTTTTTAAATCCGCAGGCACACACACACTCACTGTTATACATTTATGTTAGAGTAGATAAGGGCAAAGAAATGCACCTTGCACTTAGCTCCTGAGGGAGTTCATTTCACAGCCTTGGGCTGACACCCAAGGGAAGTTCTGTCTCTCGCATAAAAGAGATTTACCCTTATTGCAGTGAGTTCCATTGTGCCTGAAGAGCAGAGCTGTTGGCAATGGTCTTCCTCCCATAGGCAGAGTCTCTTTCTATCCTGATATCAAGTCTGACTTTTCCTTTTCTTAATCACAGCCCTTTATTCTGATAGCTATGCCTCCCTGGATCAGCCTAAATAATCTCCCCCATTCCCTGGTACACCTCTACCTTGATACAACGCGACCCAATATAACACGAATTCGGATATAACGCGGTAAAGCAGCTCTCCGGGGGGGCAGGGCTGCACACTCCGGTGGATCAAAGCAAGTTCGATATAACATGGTTTCACCTATAACGCGGTAAGATTTTTTGGCTCCCGAGGACAGCGTTATATCGAGGTAGAGGTGTATTTACCCCATTCAGACTCTTGTATACTGATGTCTTCTCGGCCGTCACAAAGTTATTACTTGGCTATCTTCCAGAGCCAGTCCTCAGGATGTATGAACAGTGCACTCACCAGCAGCACACTGTTGGAGTCACCATTTTTCAAAACACTGATATTTACCACAGGGAACTGTCCAATACCGGCAGGAAGATGGAACAGATCTTTTCCACCTCTGAAGCTCATAAGCCAAAGTACTTACTTTGAAAGTACTGACAATCAAGTGAATTTCTTTGTGAACTAGGAAGATGAAAGAAGTTCTATGGGAATAAGGAGCAAGTGGTGAGAGTCCCTCCCGGAGGATGAGAAGAGTTGCAGGAATAGGCATTTCTAGACACTTCTCATATATTATATATATGTACACAACTGGCACTGATCTTTCTTCATATATCAGTGCCTCTAGCTCACTAACCAACTGTGTTGCTATCCAATAATTTCCCTTCAATTTGTCAATATCCCTTTCGTTTTAAGATGCAGAAGACTGAATGCACTTAAAGGGGAAGCCACACCCAAAACATATAGATCCCCACTTGCTCCATGGTTCAGTGCCTCCACATATGCAGCTGAAGACCACATTGACTTACTGCTGCTGTACTGCTCTGCAAACTGGGAGCCTGATCCTTCAGTGTTTATTGACACTAGTAAGGGGTGGAGGATCGAGCCCACTGTTTGCGCATTATCACTTCAAAGTCTTCATGCTTTCCAGGTTTCCCCCTCCATTGAGTTTTAATCCACAAATTATGGAAAGGGATGGTCGCTTCATACACATCCTCACTGCATTAATGAAAATTAGGTACAAGGTATCACAGTATTATACAGATTTAACACTGTGGTCACACAAGTGATCAAGAGTATTGCACACGCAGCTGTGGACTTCTGAAACAAGAAGTCTGTGCATTCTAATAGTATTATAATACATTAAAATATTCAAAGTTAATAGATCATATAAGGGAGGCTTTTAAAAATACAGGGCTTACTTCCTTCCCTTCACTCTGCAGTTTTCTATTCGTGTCTGTCACTTGATGCTGTTGGAGGAAAAGAAAAAAAAACAAATTAATTTTAAAATTTACATGTAATCAAGATTTTTTTTGGCTGCCTTTACTATAGGTTTCACCAGCTTCCATGCAATTTCTTACAATTTTCTTCTGCGCCCCATAAAATAGATGTGGCTAATTTGGCTTTTTGTTCATCAAAAGGCATTCAGTGGATTTTCTGACATAAGGAAAGATCCTAGGAGCAGCACAGGTGATACAAAGGTGGCCAGACAAGAGTTTCTTGCCAGTTACTAGACACCAGTGAAAAACAGAAAGGGGTAACACTGCGAGATGCCACCTTTGAAAAGCTGTGCCTCATAGCACAATATTCTGCCACTGCTATTCATGAAAAGTTGTACTCACTACTTGAATTCTATTCTATATGAGTAAAGGAGGCATAATCTGGGTCAAATGCATTTTTTGTCAGCAAGTGAATGGCTTCTTATAAACTGAATATCAATTAGCTCACATGCTGTTTCATATGGCAGTTTGTATGAACCATTCAAAGTAGTTAACATGGATTCATCCACTTCTCCCCTTCCCCGTCAATGTGATACCTGTTCTTGAAACAGTGATGTTCAGTCCTGCAAAGTCTAAATTCTCTAGATTAACAGTTATAAAGTTATATAATGTTTATAGTTATAAAGGGCACTGTGCTTGCTCCTGTACAACACACAAAAATTAAGACAGTTCCTGCCCCAAAGACCTTTCAAACTAAGGGGTTTACTTATTGTAACAGGGCCGGTTGCCTCACATACATGCCTGTTTAGTACAGGGTCAAACTACAGGCAGCCTGCCTCAGTTTCCCCTCGTGGATTGTTCAAATAAATTTCATTTCAGGCTTTTTTTTTAATCAAAAATTACCCCTCACTGGGGATTGAGCTCATTAATATAAAATAAACTGCAAATACAGTTCAAACCCCAAAACAAAGTCCATTCATAAGTCCACAGAAAAAAAGGTTTCTCTTCCTCCTCCCAGAACTTGCTGCCTGGAGCCTCTGACATCCTTCCCTGGCTTGGTCAGGTTTTCTCCCAGGCCTCTCTGACATGGAGAGCCTCTCTCTCTCTGTAGACACTATCACAGCTTCCTGAGCTTCCCCCTTCATTGCAGCCACTTTATAGGGAATCATCCAATTCACCTCAGGTGAAAATCGTATGGTGGGCCATGAATGCTCACAAAACTGAGGGCTGGGGTGTGGACTCTGGGGTGAGGCCAGAAATGAGGAGTTCAGGGTGCGGGAGGGGGCTTCAGGCTGGGGCAAAGGGTTGGGGTGAGGAGGGTGAGGGCTCCAGCTGGGGTGCGAGATCTGAGATGGGGCTGCGGATGAGTGGTTGGGGGTGCAGCAGGGTGCTCTGGGCTGGGATTGAGGGCGGGAGGGGGATCAGGGCTGGGGCAGAGTGTTGCTGTGCAGGAGGGTGTCGGGGTGCACGTTCTGGATGACGCTTACCTCAAGCAGCTCTCAGAAGCAACGGCATGTCCCTCCTCCGGTTCCTACACGGGGGTGCGGCCAGGTGGCTCTGCACACTGCTCTGTCTGCAGGTGCCGCCCCTGCAGCTCCCATTGGCCACGGTTCCTGGCCAATGGGAGCTATGGGGGCGGTGCTTGGGGTGGGGGCAGCGTGCGGAGCCCCTTGGCTGTCCCTACATGTAGGAGCTGGGGGGTGGGGACATGCCACTGCTTCTGGGAGCCACACAGAGTGGGGAAAGCCCCCGACCCTGCTCCCCAGCTGGAGCAGGGCAAGCCCCAGACCCCGCTCCCCAGCAGGATCTCAAGAGCCAGATTAAAACATCTTGTGGGCCAGATGCAGCCCCCGGGCGATAGTTTGCCCAACCCTGGCTTATACTCAACTTTTCACCCTGTCATGATTCCCTTATATCAAACCATTACTCACTACAAACTCTGGTATCTTGACCAATTGCTGCGCCTGCTATAGAAAGGATCTGCTGCTGCAGCCATGCTGAGGAAAGAGCACCAACCAAGATTTCTGAATGAATTAGTATTAGTGAAAAATGTCAGACTGACACCCTAGAAATGAGGTCCTCTGCTTATCCACTACAAAATGTATGGCAGTGAAAACTTCCGCTATATTGCCCCACAATGTACCTCAAACGTGACCTGGAATACTCTAATTCTAGAGGTGGGAGGATCATTCAGTCTCCATAAGCCATTCAATCCTTTACAGCTCTCACAAGAACGCCGACAAGACAGTTATGATGTTGTGTGGAGGATCTGTGATATAAAGAGGACCAAGACGCAACTCATTCCACAGTGGCCGCTGACTGGCCAACAGACGGCAATGATTTCTGGCCACTTCCAACTTGAGTCAGATTTAAACTAATGACCTAGCAGTGAAAGGCTTTAAAACAGCCACCTCAATACCAGTTGCCTGAACTGTCCAGCCCCCATGACTGTCAGACTTTAACTGCTTGTGCTTGTTACCATAAATTTATCACATTGCACACAAGAAGGATTCACCTCTTAACTTTTTACAACTTCACCCGAGTGGTCACATAGCAGTGCTCCCCCTACCTCCTGCAGGAGGTTCAGTCCTCCTGGCTGACTGCCCTACACAAAAACTGCTCATTTCCTTTATGATGTACTGAGATATTTCAAGTACGAGCATGGTATCTCCTCTGAAGATTATTTTATTTTATTATACCCTGAAAAATCCTACTAGGAAGAAGAATTCACGTAGGCTAATTTATACCTGCTCCAAAAATTATGCCAAGTCTATACAAGTCTTCTGTTAAAATGACATCTCAATCTCAGCTAAAGCAAAAACCAACAGGAATATGTTCCGTCCTTGTACATTTTCAGTTTTTTAGCACCACAGACACACACAGAAGATCAGATGATTATTTACATAGGAGTTCCATAGACACACACAGAGATTTTCAGACAAAGAGATTTGGAGATTTTATAATCTAAGACAGACAAGCACAGCAAGGGGTAACAAACAGCAGGTGGGGACATGGGAAGGATGAGGATATGGTAGTGAAGGATCATGAGAGGGGCTTACTTAGTTCATTCTTCTCTATATGGAACATGTGGTACCAAGCATTTGTTTAAATTAATTATAACATAGGGACAATCAGATGGAGGGCAGGAGAAGAGCAATGAAAGGGCAATTGAAAGGAGTTATGAGCAGGAATATGAAGGAGAAGAGAGTGCAGTGCATGGTACCAAGGACATTCATGGTGCAATATTTTACAAGCCAAATAAGTAAAAGGTTCTTTAAAAAAAGTAAAACTAGGAGATTAAATGTAAAAAAGTGAATTTGTGTAACCTTAAGTCTGCACAGTTACAATCAAAGAGTAAGCAGAAGTTTAAATGTTGCTATGATTAGAAATTTGTCCCGGTGAAAGTGACGCCTTTTTGAAGATCTGTTCCTGTGACTGTGCTTGCTCTTCTGGCAAAATGTAAGTTGCTACTACTGTTAGTACAGCAGAGCCTACACAGCTAAGGTAGGGAGACCATAACGAACCATTGTCTCAGTGGAGAGATACATTGTTGGGAAATATCTTCTGGATGAGTTGTTTTTTAAAAAAAAAAAAAGAAAAAAAAGAAGGAGTTCCGGACTATGTGTCAGCCTTAATAAGCACACAGTATTCCCTGAAAAAGTTAGAGGACTTAACCCTGATGTTCTGATGCAAATTTCAACTGGAATTCTGACACCTAAAATGGACACAGCATTCTTCTTCACTTTGTATTGTAAACAGTTAGTGTTGTGCCATGTTTCACCCCAGTGGTGTTTGCGCTTCAGTGGCGTGCGGGGGGGTGGGGTTAAGTCCTGCTATCTAGAGTGCCTGAAAGGAAATACTGTAAATATAAGATTACACAGGACTCTAGAAACTTAAAGAAAAGCCTATATAAATGAAAAATGCTGTAGGTGAAATACTGAAGATGTAGATTTAATGCATATGCTATGGAACTATGTCAGGCTAAAACTATTGAGGAAAAAAACAAAAACAAATCCTGTAGAGAATGAATAGTTGGAACATAATGAACACTCTCCACTGGATCCATGGATGAGTCTCCAGGGAAACCCTCATGAGAAGGATTCCACTACTTTTCACAAACAGATTTCTGCATATTCTTCTCTTGGGCCATTTTATAAATCAGATGGCTTTGGAAATTGAGGGATCCTTAAGGGTACATGAATGGACTTCACAGTTGGCCACCAATAAAGAAGTGATTTGTAGATTCAGAAACCACAACAAATCTTTTCAAATAATGTTGTATTCTTGTCTAGAAACAATGGTATAAGAGTAAGCTATTCCTTTCATATGTTCTTTGGCCTTAATCCTGCAATCGGTGTTGCCTGTCAATGGGCCTCCAGGCGAGACCTGGCGTTTCCCTGCATGCATAACTGCAGGATGGTGGGCCTGTATGAGTAAAATCCAAAGTCCTGGTAGGATATGCCTTACACATGCACTGCGATAAAGCAATGTTATGTTACTTTTAAAACCTCAGCATATTAGAAGATGAAACTTTTCTTTACTCTCCAAAGAATTTTTCTGGGAAATTTTTAGTATTCTCCCCTCCCACATCTTCTGCACTTAGACTTCCATACAACTACCCAAAAGGTCCCACCTCAGGCTGCCCCGTCCTTCCAAGTGAGAAAGGCTAGCTGTGTTACACTCCGGAGATAATCACGGTGTCTTTGGGGGCGGGGGGTGTCATTGTCACTAAAGAGCCAGCCTATTCACTGTACCTGGATGGTTTCTGTTAAACTATCGGTGACTCCTTGCTGTTGAAACCTGTAATGAAACTAGGCCTCAAGAACACACATCTCCACATCAATCATGCCCCAAACCACTCTCAAGAAAATACCACAAGAAAATGAGGCAGCTTCCCCAATTCCGGAAACTCAGAAGAGGGAGGGTTTGTTCTGATGTTACATTTTTTAGAACTGACAAATTTGTTCATTCCTCACATTTTAGGACCAGGGCCAGCTCCAGGGTTTTTGCCTCCCCAAGCGGAAAAGCAGCAAAAGAAGAAGCCATGATCGCGATCGGCGGCAGCTCCACTGCGCCGCTTTCTTCTTTGGGGGCAATTCAGTGGCAGGTCCTTCCCTCCGAGAGGGACCAAGGGACCCGCCACCGAATTGCCACCGAAGAGCCTGAAGTGCCGCCCCTTCCCTTTGGCTGTCCCAAGCACCTGCTTGCTGAGCAGGTACCTGGAGCTGGCCCTGTTTACGATACAGTGTCTGAGAGACAGTTCCGAGGTCACCTGTCACTCCACCTGCCCCCTATATCTAGAACAGACTGTCATCTGGATTCTCCCTTTTCCCTCAGAGCTCATCTCTAGGTTGCTTGCCACTGTTGATATGCACTTAAAGCTTATTTCACTCAGGGAACTGGTATAAGGTATACTGGCAAAAGTGCAGTCTTTTGCTGGTATAAGGTGTGTCTATACTAGAAACGTTTGCTAGTATAGCTATAGTGGTGCAAATGACCAGGAAAGCTTTTCTAGTTTAGACAAGGCCTTGGTCCTTCTGATGTTTCTCACAACCCTCTATGTTTCTACTAGCCAAAATAATTTAGTATCATTGTCAAACTTCAACTCACAGCCTAGCTCAAATGAGAGCAGAGTTACAGGGTATGGCTACACTGTACTGAGGGGGCAGGGAGCGATTGCAAAACATGAAGGCATAACCGAGCTAGCTTTAATCTAGCCAGCTAGGATATCAATAGCAATGAAGCCACAGCAGCAGATAGTGTATACATATAATCCATGTGACCCAGGTTATATACTCAAAGGACAAGACTTCACTGAAGTCCATGCTGTTGCAGACTCACCACTACTAGTATCAAAGCTAGCTCACGTATGTCTACATGTGCTGCAAACACACTTCCAACTTCAATGTAGACCTAACCCAGAGCGATCACACTGCAAAACACTTGAACCACACAGAGTGAATGGATTAGCAGCTGATCAGCTGTAACATGAGCTACTGCATCACCAGCTTGAAGCTTCAACCCATCCCTCCTGATGGACCAGTTAGCTCAAAGTTAAAACACCCCTTAACTCAAGACAGATTTCTGTGGGGGACAGGAGTCATGTTAGGAGCAAAACTCAAGCTACACCTCAAGCTAACAGTGGAGTGAAGACAAGCCCTAAATCAGAAACGAAAATATTTCACTGTGCCACAATATTACCCTTTGATAACAAAGTTATGTCTTTGCTAAATTTCTGTCTTACCTTAAGCTTCTGGGCTTCTCCCCTAACTTTCAGGAGCTCCGTGATAGAATCTACAAAGCCCTGGTAATGGAAGTTGCACATTTTCTCAATCTCTCGGTCGTGGTTTCGAATTCGGGCTTCCAGCTTTTCCATGAAACGACCATGCTCTTCGCCATCATAGACAGACCTAAAGAAAGAGTTTCCACAGAGGTTAGAAGTGTGTCACCTGTTTATATAATTACTTAGAATAAATTCACAAAAATCTAGTCGTTAAACCATAACCAATAGCCTCTGGACCAAGTGGTGGGATGGGGAGGGAGGGGCATGTAAACAATGTTCTTTTTGCTCCGTACATCAGAGACAGAAAACACTGTAACAGGATCATCACCGACAATTCTGTGGGGCAGACTAGATTACAACTCATCCATCGGCAGATACATTGCCTCTGTAAGCCTAGCAAACTGGGTCTTGGCAGCAAAACAAGCAGTTGTTATTCCAGAAAGATAAAAGAGTGATGTAAAGTATGAAAGATACTTTTTTTCTGATCATAAGCACATTAATTTTCTAGCATGAGCAGAAAGGTTTTAAATACAGGCTTACAATCCACAGGATATCTGAAGACTGAATTTTAAGACATCTAATTCTGAATTTAGCCTTCTTGACTGACTCACTGATTCTCCTGCAAACCCCAAAGTTTACAGCAAGTGTGTTAAAAAGTGCCGTTATGTAGTTTCAGAGACCGACTACCTTAATTCACTACTGCTGTCCACTGATTTGAAAGGGTGGGGGTGAAAAGAAACTAAAGAAATACAAAAAAAACACTCAACAGATGTATCAAGTAACCCTTTAGAGGAGGTGGTCAACTAGATGGCTCCTAGTGAACATTTTAAGTAATGCTGGGGGAGAAAAGTACCTAAGTGATTTAGGAACAGGTCTGGCTTTCAGTGGCATTTGTGCTCCTAAATCACTTGAAAATTTCACTTTCTGAACCCAAGATAGCATCCCTCTGTGTCTACAGTAAAAATCAAAATGGGACTAAGCACTGAGGGGGAAAATGTTGATTAATTATCCTTATGATATATTCTTACAACTTGAGTTATGCACTTTCAGTCTCCCATTCTCAGAAGAGTCATAATAGGGCAGAAACCCTGCATATTTAGGGTCTTTACTTATTTTGCCTTGATTGCAAAAGAAAACTTTTAAATAAATCTAATTCTACGCACATTTCATGGTCATTGACAAAAAGCAGAGTAAAAAGGCATGCAATTCTTTGAAGTTCACAACACAGCCTTCTTCAGTGCTATCCAGTTTCTGCCTTTGGAACAAGCATCTGAAGAGACAGCGACCTGACATTCACGAAAGCTAGGATGTTGCCACAGTATTGATTATGGCAGTTTTTATTGCACTGTAATCAGGTAGAGAGTTTTGCCAAGAAACAACTATTAAGAACTTAGAGGAAGACTGCCATCTAGTGATGGTCTATTTATTTGCAATGCTCCTTATGTATATCCTAAATCAACACTGCACATCCTTTCTAATTACCTGCATTTAGCTACAAAATCCAAAAATGAAAATATAATAGCATATGTATTATTCAGCTATATAACTCCTTGGTGGATGTCACTATAAATTTAAAAGAAAATGGAAACACTAATTGAAAAAGTTCCAACCTGACATAATGCAGTCCCATCAAGGGAAAAATACTGTTTTGCATTTATATGACACCTATTATCCAAGAGTCTCGATATAATATATGAAAATTAAGCAAGCCTCACATCTCCCTAATTTTACAGATGGCAAAACAGATACAGACATCCAGTGACTTATTCAAGCCAAAGAATTAGTCAGTGACAGGAAGTAACAAATCCTAGGAGTCCTAGATATCAATCAACTTAAACTTAACACAGCTAAAGCCAAATCCCTTGTCTTCCCTTCCAAACTCTCCCCTTTATCGATCACTGTCTACACCGCCACCATGCTCACTTGCCACTATGGCCCATAAGACAGACATCTTCAACAACACTTGGATCTCCAACACCCAAACACGCAGACCACATCCAAACCTTGCAGTTTCTTTCTCTGTAGCATCTCAAAATTCCCACCAGACTGACACCATACACGTTTGTAGCCCAAAGTCCTGGCCCTATAAATGAACTCACTGTAGGCAGACTATCGTGCCTGCGTGGTGACCCACTGATTTCAACAGGACTCCATATGGGTGAAGGGACCCATACTGGCTCACTGCAGGATCGGGGCTCAAATCTTATTTAGGATCTTAAAAATCAAGACTTCATGGATAAAGGGAAAAGCTTCTTTTTCCGGTGACAGCCTTTAAACCAATGAGGGCCATTTTATTTCCTTCTGACAATACATCTGCCCCATTTTAATTGATGAGTCACTAACCTATCGCCATCATATCATCTTGAGTATCTACAGCCGTTTCTAGGTTTTAATAACAAAGAACCGTTATGATCATCTAGTCTGACCTCCTGGTTTATGCAGGCTATAGAACCTCACCCAGTAATTAATGCATCAAGCCCATAACTAGAGCATACCTTTTAGAAACACACCAAAGTCTTAACTTCATATCCTCTAAACTCATTGCTGTCATATTTGCCTAGCGACCACCAATTCTGACTCAATACCAGTTCCAACACTCAGCTGTTCTTCTCAATTAAATACTCCCATTAACTCATTCTTGCCATTTAAAATTACTGCAAATTATGAAAGACAAGATAGAGGAGGTAATATCTTTTACTGGACTAATTTCTGTTGGTGAGAGAGACTTGTAGAAGAGCTCTGTGGAGCCTGAAATCTTGTCTCTCTCACCAACAGAAGTTGGTCCAGTAAAAGATGTTACCTCATTCACCCTGTCTCTCTAATACCCTGGGACCAACACGGCTACAACAGTGCAAATTAATAGGTATTTTGGCCACACTACACTCTGCTGTTCGATCACCTTTCTCCTCCTACTATTTGCATTACTCCTGCATACTCTGACTTACTCTCTTACTTGCCTACTTAAGCCTGTAGGCATCCATTACCTAGTCTACATCCATTTTAACCAATTCATAGACTTAAGGTCAGAAGGGACTATTACGGTCATCTAGTCTGACCTCCTGCACAACGCAGGCTACAGAA
Organism: Gopherus flavomarginatus; assembly: GCF_025201925.1. Lineage (NCBI taxonomy): Eukaryota > Metazoa > Chordata > Testudines > Testudinidae > Gopherus > Gopherus flavomarginatus. The sequence continues at coordinate 283,200,537 of NC_066619.1, read as the reverse complement.
TCTCACCCATCCACTTCAATAACAAACCCCTAACCTATGTCTGAGTTATTGATGTCCTCAAATCGTGGTTTAAGACCTCAAGGTGCAGAGAATCCTCCAGCAAGTGACCCATGCCCTATGTTGCAGAGGAAGGCGAAAAACCTCCAGGGCCTCTGCCAATCTGCCCTGGAGGAAAATTCCTTCCCGACCTCAAATATGGCCATCAGCTAAACCCTGAGCATGCGGGCAAGACTCACCAGCCAGCACTCAGGAAAGAATTCTCTGCAGTAACTCAGATCCCATCCCCATCTAACATCCCATCACAGACCATGGGGCATATTTACCTGCTAATAATCAAAGATGAATTAATTGCCAAAATTTGGCTCTCTCATCATACCATCCCCTCCATAAACTTATCAAGCTTAATCTTGATGCCAGATATGTCTTTTGCCCCCACTACTCCCCTTGGAAGGCTGTTCCAGAACTTCACTCCTCTGATGGTTAGAAATCTTCATCTAATTTCAAGTCTAAACTTCCTAGTGTCCAATTTATATCCATTTGTTCTTGTGTCCACATTGGTACTAAACTTAAATAATTCTTCTCCTTCCCCAATATTAATCCCTCTGATATATTTATAAAGAGCAATCATATCCCCCCTCAATCTTCTTTTGGTTAGGCTAAACAAGCCAAGCTCTTTCAGTCTCCTTTCATAAGACAGGTTTTCCATTCCTCAGACCATCCTAGTAGCCCTTCTCTGTGCCTGTTCCAGTTTGAATTCATCCTTCTTAAACATGGGAGACCAGAACTGCACACAGTATTCCAGATGAGGTCTCACCAGTGTCTTGTATAACAGTACTAACAACTCCTTATCTTTACTGCAAATACCTCACCTGATGCATCGCAAAACCGCATTAGCTTTTTTAACAGACATATCACATTGGCGGCTCAGTCATCCTGGGATCAACCAATACTCCGAGGTCCTTCTCCTCCTCTGTTACTTCCAGCTGATGTGTCCCCAATTTATAACCAAAATTCTTTTTATTAATCCCTAAATGCATGACCTTGCACTTTTTACTATTAAATTTCATCTTGTTACTATTACTCCAGTTTACAAGGTCATCCAGATCTTCCTGTATGATATCCCGGTCCCTCTCTGTTAGCAATACCTCCCAGCTGTGTGTCATCCGCAAATTTTATTAGCACATTCCCACTTTTTGTGCCAAGGTCAGTAATAAAAAGATTAAATAAGATTGGTCCCAAAACCGATCCCTGAGGAACTCCACTAGTAACCTCCTTCCAGCCTGGCAGTTCACCTCTCAGTATGACCCGTTGTTGTCTCCCCTTTAACCAGTTCCTTATCTACCTTTCAATTTTCATATTGATCCCCATCTTTTCCAATTTAACTAATAATTCCCCATGTGGAACCATATCAAATGCCTTACTGAAATCGAGGTAAATTAGATACACTGCATTTCCTTTGTCTAAAAAATCTGTTACCTTCTCAAAGGAGATCAGGTTGGTTTGGCACAATCTACCTTTAGTAAAACCATGTCGTATTTTGTCCCAATTACTATTGACCTCAACGTCCTTAACTACTTTCTCCTTCAAAATTTTTTCCAAGACCTTACATACTACAGATGTCAAACTAACAGGCCTATAGTTACCCGGATCACTAACAGGCCACACTACACTCTGCTGTTCGATCACCTCTCTCCCCATATTATTTGCATTACTCCTGCATACTCTGACTTACTCTCTTACTTGCCTACTTATGCCTGTAGGCATCCATCACCTAGTCTACATCCATTTTATCCAATTATTCCTGTTGCCCTCACTTCTAATCCTCTCTGGGACTCTATCCCATTTGCATCCAGGCTGAAACCTTGTAAAGCCCTTGGAAATGTTCCGACAGAAGTTCTGTAAAAGTGTTCCTTCTTTTGTCTGCCCATTGGAGTTTTTGTTTACTGAGCACATAAAAAAAGCAACTTAAAAACAAAAAATTCAAGACTCAACATGACCTTGGATTGTGTCACTGTGTTTCATAATGCTCATGTTCATTAAAACAAGCTTTGGTTTTGCAAAGGTCAACTGGAAAAAGCATTCCAGGAAAGTTATAAAAGGCAAATGATGTACCAGAGGCATAGCAGTTTCTGTCCGACAGTCTTGTTTTTAACAAAGTTTATCCCATACAGCAAGGCAGCCAAACTTCACGCATCAAAGGCCCATACTGTCAATCATCAGGGCCCTCAAGGCCCCATCCAAGTGGCATGAATTGGAGCACTATGAAGCCACCTGTATCTTTAACATGGCAGTGAGGATCTTTGTGACAGGCCTACACTGCACTGCTTCATCCTGATCCACTGCACCTTGTTGTCTCTAAGCTATATCCTCATTCTAAAACCTGGATGGCTATGACCTGCATACGGCCCTTGGGATACACTTTGACCACTCCTTGCCATACGTCTTAGTAATTCATTAAAATGCATTCAGGCACAGGCTGGGTGGCTGTGGGGGGAGGAGGAAGAGGTGAAATGGTTTTGTGGCTACCGCACAAGACAAGCCTGGAAAATAGGAGTCCAGGGTTCTGTTCCAAGCTCTGCCACAAGCTTCCCGCATGTCCGAGCTAGTCACTGAGGGAAAGGGCATAGAAAAGCTGTGTGTAAAATTGGGAAGCATTATCCCTATCTCACAGGGGGGCTTTGAGAGTTCATTCATTAATATTTGCAAAGGTCTTTGAGATCCCCAGATGGAAAGTTCTATGTAAGTTCAAAGATGACTTATTCAAGCACAGCAGAATACTAATGCAACACTACAAGAAACACTTCCCAAGACAGCATTCAGCCTGAGCAGGAACGTCTATAGGTTTGTTCTGCATCCTGAAAAGAGTGGGACTAATGAACGTGGCTACCAGCACTCTAATCCGTTTCAAATAACGATAGATTAGGAGCCTGACCCTGCAACCTTTACTCCAAATGGGAGTTTTGCCTGCTTTATGACTGCAGGATTCGATCTCTAACAGAAAAAAAAGAAATTGAACAAATTACAGAAGGAGGAGGAATGGGGAGAGAGGCAGGAAATATCTCCCAAGGAATCTCTGGGGACAAAATGAAAAAAAAAAAGGATCTGGAACAGTGCAAGGACATTCTGGGGACAATGAACAGAAGTGTCTTGCTTTTTGTTTTCAATTAATATGTGGAAAAAGTTCTTGGGTCTGGTTCCGGACTTCAATTTTTTTCTTTCCTTCTTAATCTTCTGTAGTGGTTTTAAGGCCTCGGAAACATTTCTTCTCATTCGGCTACATAAAAGCACTAGCATTTTGTTTATTCTGAAAGTTAAAAATGAGATGAAAAAAATTAATTACTGCATAATATTAAAAAAAAAGATTAATACAATATGCCCATGGAAGGGGTCAAACAAAGTTTGACAGGCTCAGATCTGTTTAGCACACAATGTGAAACACCAAAATCATTGAGTTCCTCTGTTCATATTCTTGTGGTTTGCAAAACGTCTGTGTAGCAAAGGGACACCAGCAGATCACACTTAAAAAAAAAAAAAAAAAAAAAAAAGGCAAAACAAAAAACCTAGTTCTCTTACTCGTGTTACTAATACCTGACATTTTTTCAACTGAAAATCTTAAGTATGAAATTTCCTTTTCATCTTGTATGCTACTTTTATTTGTGCACTTCACTAAGTTTTTGCAGTGATGATCAGTCAATCCACTTTCAGGCTTTCCTGAACCAGCAGAGTGTTCTGACATTTGGGTTACAAACACTGCCAGGAAACATTAAAGCCACACCACTTTTGCGTACTTTTAATTAAAAAAAAAGTTTGTAATCATGACAAATTTTGTATTAACAGTCTAGAAAGTGGTTCCTTTATTTGTATAAACCCAGAACTTGTATTTTCAACTTACATTGACAGAATCCCTTTAACAACTGTAAACATTAGCAAACTACTAGGGGAAGTGGTTTATGTTGTCATTAGATTCTATACTAGAAAGCAGTTCCTGAAAATAAATCCTGCTCTTTGCAGACTCTAACATGACTGAGCAGCAGTTAAAATATGGTTAGACTCTGCCCTTACAAGCAAGTCCTAATCATATTATAAGGAGGTCAAGAAGCTATCCCATTGTAACCCCAATCCCCACAATCAGTTTGCTTGTGTAGCTAGGATGCTGATCTTTGAATCTAACCAGCACAACATTAGGTGGCACCGATTAACACCTTTCATGAAACATGGATTTCCTTAGCGCCTGCCTTCACCACTTACAGCAAGATATGCTGTGACTGCTAACTCTGTCATAGATGATGGTTCCTGCATGGCTTTGCTGGAATAGGAAATTTAGGGAAATAGGAAGTAGATACAGGGCCTTTAATGTTCCAAAGGCGTCATTTAAGAAACAACAGTACACAGATAATGCAAAATTCAGGCAAGCTACGACCCTTCCCACACTTGTCTAGGTGTTACACACAGTTCACAGGTAAATACTGTACAGGTGAGTCTCATTTACGTGGGGGTTCCGTTCCACAGTTAGCGCGTAAAGCGAAAACCGCAAATAGTCAAAATTACATTGAATTGAATGGTGGGTGGAATCGCCCGCACTACAGGTACAGTATTAAAATTATTTGTCTTTTTTTCTTGTGTGTTTTTGCCGACCGCGTAAAGCTGAAATCGCGCATGTTAAATGCACGTAAGATGCGACAGACCTGTAATACCACACCACAACCGGGAACATCTCAAACACTAAGGCATATCTTAGTGATAATAGCCTTGGGGCAAGGAGAAGACTGTAAAGAAGATAACAGTATGAGGTGTGAATGCGTGTTGTTTTTTTATTCAGAAAAACACTGATTTTACTAATTTGTTATGGATCTTTATTAATATGCTAAACTTCAGTAGCACTCTTCGTTTAAGAATCTCAAAGCACCTTACAGCCATGAATTATGTCTCAACACCCTATTAAGTAAGAAAGGGATACATACAGATCACTTCCCCCGCATAGAAGTGGGGCCATTTCTGGAGTGAATACAGCAGCTGCTTAATAAAATTACTACATAAGTTTAAGACAGAAAATTAAGAAATTGTAGGGAAAAATTTAGTGAGTCTGAACAATAATACGAGCAGGGATTTGGCCAAGAAACTACCATTAATATCCCTACTCTAACAAAAGTGCTATGGGCCTGCTAATTACCATAAAAAGACAGGATCTCAATATTTACTTGACCCCTTCGGTCCTATCTATACTAAAAAAATTTCTAAAATTCCTTCCCTTTACTACCACTGGGTCAAGCTCTACCAGTGGGTGCTGGCAGCAAATTAGAGCTTGACTGTACAAATTATTCTGGAATAACTTGAGGTGTGAAATCTTTTATTCCAGAATAAAAGTACTATTTTCCCTAATTAGCTTAACGGATTTTAGAAGTAGATCCTGGAATAAGTATCCACACATGAAGTTGTTCTGAAACAGCGATTCCACTTTAAATTCCCACCCTACATTACTCCAGAATACCTCGTGTAGACTAGCCCTTAACCACCCTATTGTGGTTCCCTGTTCCGAACAGGGTTAGACAGCACAGAGCCTAAAATACTAGCGTTCACTGTCCCTGTCTAGGCTAGCTCCCTTACCGTTAAAGTAAGCAGGAAGGCTAGTGCAGCAACAACTATAGCTTCTCAGAGTCACACTGCCAAAGCAGTACACTTTGATCAGTTTTGGATCTCGTTAGCATGCAGACACGTAACAGGATACTGCAATTAATCTCACTGCTGTCAGTTAAAATAATAATAAAAACAATAATTGGAGATATACTTATCTCCTAGAACTGGAAGACACCTCGAACGGTCACTGAGTCCAGAACCCTGCATCCACTAACAGGACCAAGTACTGATTTTTGCCCCAGATCTCTAAGTGGCCCCCTCAAGAACTGAACTCACAACCCTGGACTTAGTAGGTCAATGCTCAAACCACTGAGCTATCCCTCCCTCCGTGTCAAGAATTTACCAAGGCCTTGTCCACAGACAAACTGTCCTTGGGTTAACTAGATGTGTGTTTTAAAACTAATTTAGTAAAATTCGTGCAAGTTTAAATTTAGACACTTATCTTGGTTCATGTGGCTCAGCTTAGTCTTATAAAAAAAGAAAGTCAGAAGCCTCTTTGTTGACAGATCATGGACATAAGCCATCTCAAACCGGTTGCCACTCACATGTGCCACAAGTGCAGATTCTACAGAGACAATGCAAATGCACTCTTTACTAACAGGGCTTTGGAGCTGTGCTCCGGCTCCACTCCAGCTCCAGGCAAAAACCTGAAGCTCCACTGCTCCAGAGTAGCTCCAGGCTCCGCTCCAAAGCCCTGCTTACTAACGTTAAGCCCTGCATTCCTAAACATATCACACTGTGGCAAGACCTATGGAATTACTTCACACAACGATGAATTAAGGACAGAGGATCAAATTTCCTGGCATTTTGTCACTGTTTTATTTCCTCACTATTTTGTATTTAATGGGGCCCCAATCCTCCTATCTTTGTTTTTATTTCATTTTTCACAAGGGGACCTACCCAAGCTCTGGCCACTGTGTAATCATAGAACAGGAGGGACCTCGAGAGGTCCTCTGCACTCATCATGATAAAACATACAACAAATAGTGATCCACAGCAAATTATCTCAAAGTAATTTTTCACAACACTCATTTGAGGCAGGGAGTGGGTCAGTACCAGAGCCAAGAACATAAGTTAGAGATTCTGGGTTCTACTTGGGCACCTAAATGAATTAAGTGCATATTTATTCTGGTATTTCTAGATGCTGGAAAATAATTCAACTAGCTGGTTGATCTGCTTCATGGATTTTGGTTTGGAGATTTCTGAGACTCTGTACAGTACCTCAGAGGCTCTTTATTTGTTCTGAATAGTCAACTAGCAGTTTTTCTCAACCAGTTTTTCATGCTCTCTCTACTGAACCATTGACAATTCTCTTACAAAATCCAGAATAAAGATTTTCAAATCAGGGAAATTGTCCTAAGTCTCATTTAGATTTGTTTTGGAAGAAAATGTGGTCTGTCTCTCTCTGATGCAGACCACAGAGACCACGAGTGGAGCTGAGCCTAGAGGGCACACCTCAGCATCTGTGATACTGTTCTTCTCCTTTCCTGCCAGTCACTGATGTGAAAGCAGACACCCAGGCAGGAATTTTTCCTCTTTCTCTCTTGAAGAAGGACCCCAGGGAGCAAGATGCAGCCCCAGGAAATGAAGTGCAGCCTCTCATCTCCTTTGCTTGCTGCAAAGAAGACTATCTGCTCCCCAGACACATCCTCTCTGGCATGAAGCAGGTCTTGTGCCTTCCTGTGAACCTCCTGGTAGAATCTGCATGCCTGCAGCCAAGTAGCTTGATGCATGGATGCCCCCATGTCAACTGCCCCGACTACCATTTCACCTGAGTCAAAGGATATCCATATCTGGTACTGAGCTAGTCCTGCACTCTTGCAGACTAGCTTTTTAAGCTCCTACCATTTTTTTTGTGGGGAGGGAATCAACCAGAATGGAGGTTTCTATCCATAGCTCCATCCTTTAGCTATGCAAGCCTGGTATCCAGAATGCAAAGAGCTTCAGAGACCACTAAATTCTTCCTCCAAATGAATCCCAGCACTATAGCTCAGGATCCTGGAATGCAGCACCACAGGTGAAGCTCATCTTCCCGCTAGCTACAGCTACCTCTGCTGCCAAGGTCTCTTGGAGCTTGTGGGAGATAAAGACAGCAACATCCTTGGTGAGGGTGTACTTTTATACTCAGTGGTGTTGACATGCACAAAAGCCAGTAGAGAGTCTGAATAGCATTCTCCCCTGCTACCTCTGCCCTCAAGGGCCAAAGACTAGTTGAGTTCCACAGGTGTCACACTAAGAGGCTAAGACCTAGGAGTGCAAATATGCACAGTTTTTTTTTTTTTTTAAAGCAAACAGCCTAATACATGAGCTACGTAGGGCCCAATTCTCTTTCCACTAAAGTCAACATCAACCCTCCCATTGGCTTCAGAGGTGTAGGATTGGGCCTTCTGTTAATATTTATTAAGTGCTCTGAAGCACCACTCAGTTGCTTATTTATAAGAGCAAAGCAATTTAAAGAATGTAATGCAGAGATCCCTCGGCCACATCTGGGATGGAACACAGGAGCTGCTGTGTGCCAGCAAGTCCAAACAAGTCTTTAAGAAGAGGATGTCAAGAATAATGACTCCAATTTAAATTAAGTTTGAACAGTTTGGTTACAATCTTCCCATTAGGAAAACAGGCCTTTTATCATCTGCAACTAAGAGGGAGAGCTTGAAAAAAGTTAACATGCGGTGTTGCAAAGCGCCAGGAAACGTAGGGAGCTACCCAAAGCCAGGCAACCAGCATAGCTACAGCCAACAAGAATCCCCCCAACTGAGGCAAATATGAAGAGAACTGGCCATGAGCAAAACTTTTAATTTCCCTCCTTTTAGAGAACACAATGGAAACAATTCCCCAAGAACAAAAGCGATGCGTCAGTGGGTCCTACTGTCTCAAGCTCTTTCAAGTTGGAAGGACAGTTGATTTGCACCATGTGTAGGATAGGAATGCTAGCTAGAACCAAGCGAGATCAATTCAGCCCCTCCAAGCTGGTTAATATTAAAACCGAAATGAATCATCTTTACAATAATGGTAAACAAAAACACCAGTTTACAATGGAAGAGATTTAGCAATGTGCCCCAGTCACACTTCCTTTGTTGAGAGTCTCCGAGTTCATACCTCATGTACTATTGTTGGCAAAAAAGTGTTGAAATATGGGTCAGTCACATGCATAAATGCCAGAGGACACGGTATTAAAGACAACACAATGTCCTCAACTCACCTCTGCTTGGCCTACCACGGTATTCCAGCACATTCAGTTCTTTATTAAAGATAAAGCAAAGGGGAACATAGGATGGCTTGGATGCATAGTGTATGTGCTACAACACAGAGAGAACACACTGAATTATAGATATCAATGTTCCTGTTTTGGTGGGCATAGCTCTGTCCTTTAATAAAACTACTACATAAAAACTGCATTGTTTAAAATGAAAGTAGCTATAAATTAATTGGAATGCAATTCAGCTCTCTCTCAAAGCGTAGGGAGGTGATTTTACCTCTGCATATTGCACTGAGAGACCGATACTGGAATCTTGCACCCAGTTCTGGCATCCACATTTTAAAAAGGGTTGAAAATTTTGGAGAGGCTGCAGAAAAGACCCACAAAAGTTATTTGAGAACTGAGAAAATTCCTTACAGTGACAGACCTAAAAAGCTACATCTGTTTAACTTATCAAAAAGAAGATCAAGAGGTGACTTGTTTACAATATAAGTTACCTTTTTGGGGAGAAAATACCAGGTATTTAGTGGGCTCTCTTTCCTAGTGGAGAAAGGCACATCAAGAATTAAAGGTTGGAAGCTGAAGCCAGATAAACACCAATTAGAATAAGGTGCTAATTTTAATAGTGAAGGTGATTATCCACTCAAACAAAACTAGCAAGGGAAGTGGTGGATTCTCCATATCTTGGTGTCTTCAGATGAAGACTGAATGTCTTTCTGGAAAATATGTGTTAGCCAAAAAAGTTATTGGTCTCAATACAGGGATGAAATGTCATATACAGGCAGATATCTGTGGTATACAGGCAGATATCTAATGGTCCCTTCCGGCCTTAAACTCCATGAATCTATGAAATGCAGGCATTTTTAGAAGATCAGCCTTCCTGTACCTGCACCTCACTGAATCTGTCTCATTTTCAAGTCTCAGATAAACACCTATTTCCCCACTTGCCTTTATGTGTTAATTTCACTCTCCTTTATTAACTGTGTAACTGTATTTGAAATAGAGATTGTATCCAAGATGCCACTAATTCAAGGGCCGAACAAACTGTATGGCCACCAAAATGCGTGGTCTGCTTTTTTAAAAAAAAATTGGACACACCACCACCTGAAGGAAAATCTTCACTAGATACAGTAGCATTTGGGATTCTATTCAGGTAACATTGGCAATGGTGCACAAATGCAATCCAATATGTAGCAACACGGTGCAAAATAGTTGCATTACAGTGAATTTATAGTTGTGGCTAATTCTCCACTGTTCACACACACTATTAGAGGATTCAAAATGACATCCCTGATTCCTGTCCTTGGAGAAGTTGCCCCTTTTGCTCCCACCCAACAAGCTCTCTTTGTTTCCTTCATTGCCTACAGAAATGATTTACCTGCTAACATCAGCAATAACTAGCTCAACCCTTTTCATACAGTTAAGGGTAACCTGAGCTCCTCTTTCAGCTGGCTCTTCCGCAGCTAAGGACAAACAAACATACTGCGTTCTATACAAACCATTGTTCTTGCCTGCAGAGAGTTGGAAAGGAAAATGGGATTATTTTATATACAATAAGGTAGAGTACAATTCCCATTTGATAATTGTTAAAGCTGACAATAGAGATTAAGACCCTAAAATCCAACCTACCATATCTCAAGATTTACAACCTACTATAGAAAGTCTTGCAGCAATCATTGCTGGCAAAGAAAAACTATTCTCAAAGCAGTGATCAGTCACTGACGCTGGGGCGTAAACACTTACGCTTCAGCAGAGTCAGATGCCCTACAAACTGTTGAAAATGCTGTGCAAACAAAGCTTCCAATTTCAGATGCATATAGAAAAAACTGGAGCAAACAGTATGCAAAAATATGCTCTGGGTTCAGAATATTAATAACTGAATAAAAAATAGTTTCAAAAACTTTTTAAAAGCGTTAATATTGTAGTCACTACACCAGTGTTTCTCAAACTGGGGTCACCGCTTGTGCAGGGAAAGCCCCTGGCGGGCCAGGCCAGTTTGTTTACCTGCCCCGTCTGCAGGTCCGGCCAATCAAGGCTCCCACTGGCCGCGGTTTGCTGCTGCAGGCCAATGGGGGCTACTGGAAGTGGCAGCCAGTAAGTCCCTCGGCCCATGCCGCTTCCAGCGGCTCCCGCTGGCCATCTTCCCATAACAACTGGAAAGTCCCCTACTTAAAACACGCCCTAAGTTGCAAGAGCCCCATTCCCCGTGTCCTGGACCAAGTCCTTGGAAGAATCTGTACAGTGGCAATTCTCACTTAGAGAGACACCACCAAAGATAGTTATCAGAGATTGAGAAATAGCGAAAAGTAAAAAAAAGTGCAGCTTTCCTTTAAGCACCAAAAAAAAGCTACAATTTGAAACATAGCTGCCAGTGAAATTATTCCAGCTCTATAAATAATTTGTAATACCTGCAAGGCACAGATTGATGGAATGGATCCAGTTTGCTTTCAGTCTACACATTCAAAACAATCATAACATCCTCCCCCTTCGACATTTAAGATTGCCTAATTTTTAAAATCATTTATCATGCAATTCATCTTTTAGCAACAGACTATTATTTATTCTTTGTAATGTGGTACCACCTAGTGGTCCCAATCACAGAACAGGGCCCCGTTATGCTAGGCTCTATATAAACATAACAAAAAGACAGTCTCTGTCCTGTCTCCCTCTTCCCCAGTAAATAGATCCAGAGCTGCTTTCACAGTGGTTCTAAACTCAGTAACTATTTCATGCATTTAAGGCTCAGCTTTGCTTACATACAAAAAGGACAAGCCAGCAGCAAGATCAACAGGTGAGACATCTAGAGAGGCTTCTGAATGCAGTAGCTAGAACTTCTGCTGTCGTGCCTTCCAGAATCTAGGGCCAGACCATATGTGAGGTAAAAAGGACCATGAAACTAGTCATTGTCAGAATTCCTTCATCAGATTAGGATTTCTCAATTTCCCCCCCCCCCCCACACACACACACACACACACCCCGGAAATTAATCAAGTTATGCCACCTTCATGTCAGGAAGAGATGGACTGGTATTGTTATTTCTATTACTGAATAGGCACAACGGACGGGAGTAATGGAGTAAGATGTAGTCCTGGGCACGGTGAGAACACTGGCCACTCTACATATAATTGTTTCATGCCTCAAACATCACACATTCGTACAATACAGTTCAAAAAGCATCCAGACATTGGGAAATGTCTCACTCCACTGACAGCAGCTTTGCATTAATGGTGGTTAGTTACTGAAGATGTAACTTATTTGTAAGTGTAAGTGTATGTCTATCTAAGGCATACCTTTAATCCCCATTACCACAGTAGGGGGAGGTGGCCCACAATCATTAGGGTATTTATCTCACAATGACCGGTAGGTAGGAAAGTACAATTACTCCCAACAATCTTTTAAATTATTTATATATATTTTAACCTACAGCAAGGAAACTGAAGCAACAGAATATGCAACTTGCCCAAGGCAAAACAGGAATGCAGCACAGGGGACTGTACTGGGGTCTCCGAGTCCCAGGCTAGCACCACTGGATGATGAAGTCAGCTCTCATGTTGACTTACTGTGTGGCCTTCTTTGGGTAAATCACTTAATTTTTGTGCCTCGGTTTCCCCATTTGTAAATTGATGATACATTTGATGATGATATATTTACATTAAGAAAGCACCCAGAGGCTCTAACTGGGATCAGCGAGTGCTGGAGAAACACAAGTTAAAGTCCCTGCCCAAAACAGCTTACAATCTAATTTAAGACAAGGCATAACAAGTGGGTATAATACACTAGAAGGGAAAGGAAGAGATAGGTGGGAGAAATAAGAATGTGTGCTAACCCCGGGGTCCTAGAACCCTACAGGGTCCAAGTTCGACTCACGCCAGGACCTAGAGGTCCAAGCCCTATTGCTTTGCAATGTAGTCACAGTCCTGCTTGACGCAGGTCCAGGAACTCATCCAGAAGCATCCCACAATTCCATGAGGTGGCTATGCACATGACTTGACATTTCTGAAATCAAAAGTAGTTTATGGTTGTTTTTTTTAATTGGGTAAATACCACTGGCCCTCTCCCCAGCTATAGCCAGTTGGCAGCTTCCAGCAGCCATCAAAGTAGAGGTAAGTCATGGGGAATGATCTGAAGGAGAAGGTTGTGGTTTTTCATACTAATTTAGGAATGGTGTTTCATGAGTAAGGGGAAGCATGGAAGAGAGTGACACTTGTGGGAGAAGTGGACACATGCTGACAGAGCCGTAACTCAATAAAACAGAGACACTGAGAACCTGGTTTGCTCCTTAATCTGAGTCAACTACATCATCCCGTTCTTCAACCAGACATTTTCAGTGACACCACCACCTAGTGTTGTAAATTCTAAATTGCATTTAGTTTAGGCTTCTCTTCAAGCAGAGTCACTCTGCCAAACAACATGCAGCTTGATTTGGTGTGAAAGTGACAAAAGTGAGTCCAGACTGATTACCTGGAAGACCCCAAGTTGAACTTCAAGTACAGAGCAGCTGAAGCCAGGTACTTCAGCTGGTGAGCAATCCAGACTCCAATTGCATTGGATTTCATAAGAGTTTAAGCCAGACACAGAATCAACAAAGAGGAAAGTTCTCAGAAAACAAACCCAAACAGCAGTTACCAAAAGCAATTTGGAAATATCATAACACCTTTTCCCTGAATAATCTACTATGGTCACAATTTCACAAAGGTTATACTGTACTGAAAAGTAGGGCAGGAGCCTGCAAACTTTACTCCTGAGGGAATTCAGTGGCAAAAAAATAAAAATTCTGTACCCAAAAAATTAAAATTCTGCAAATTTTAATTTGTCAAACAAATGTGGAGGCTCCAGCATGGCAGTGGGGAGGACAGGCCACTGGCTGCACAGAAGTGGGAGATCACTCTGCAGCTTGCCCCAAGGACATGGACTCAGCGGAGAGGCTGCACCCAACACTGACACAGCGCAAGGATGAGGCCTGCCCCTCCATGGCAGGTGCGAGCAGGCAGGATCCAAGTGTAGAGGGGCTGAGTGTGGGGGGAGCCAGGTGTGGAGTGAGAGAGTTCTGTGTGGGGCAAACTGGGTGTGCGAGGCTGAGTGGGGGATCCAGGTGCAGGGAAGAATCTGGATGCACAGGTACTTGCTGGGGCATTCCAAGTGCAGGGGCAATAGCACTCCGCAGCACTTCATCAGATGCATTGATTGGAAAATACAGCAGGAAGATATATACACACAGAGAGAACATGAAAAGATGGGAGTTGTGGTGTTCTGTTACTTTCCTTGTTGGGCCTGTCCTGTAGCAGGTGACTTCTGGGTACTCTTCTGGCTCTATCAATCTGTTTCTTCACTTCAGCAGGTGGGTATCCTGATTATCACTACAAAAGTTTTTTTTCCTCCTGCTGATAACAGCCCACCTTAATTGATTTGTCTCATTAGAGTTGGTACGGCAACGTGTGTGTGTGTGTGTGTGTGTGTGTGTGTGTGTGTGTGTGTGTGTGTGTGTGTGTGTGTGTGTGTGTGTGTGTGTGTGTGTGTGTGTGTGTGTGTGTGTGTGTGTGTGTGTGTTCCTACTGTATTTTCCAATCAATGCATCTGATGAAGTGGGTTTTTGCCCATGAAAGCTTCCGCCCAAATAAATTTGTTAGTCTCTAAGGTGCCACAAGTACTCCTTGTTCTTTTTGCTGATACAGACTAAGACGGCTACCACTCTAAAGTTAATTTAGAGCTGGAAATGGAATACCTGCCTTTAAAAAAAATATATTAGTAATGGTTACATCTAACAATTACAATTACATACTTCACTATAAATGTAGAGTTTCCTCCTTTGTATTTTCAAAGTTAAAATATAGTAGTTGAAATCTCCCAGCATAAAGCCTGTTAATCAAAGACACAGGCTGATAAGCTATTGCATGTATAACACAGGAGGCAATTGTCCTGCTCTACTGAGTACTGGGTCCAGTTCTGGGGGACACACTTTAGGAAAGAGGTGGACAAACTGGAGAGACTCCAGAGGAGATCTACAACAACATTTAGAAAACCAGACCTATGAGGAAACGTTTAAAACAATTGGGCATGTTTAGTCTTGTGAAAAGACAAGTGAGGAGGGAATCTGATAGCTGTCTTCAACTATGTTAAGGTCTGTTATAAAGAGCATGGCAATCAAGTATTCTCCATGTCCACTGAACGTAGGACAAGAAGTAACAGATTTCTTCTGCACCAAAGGAGATTTAGGTTAGATATTAGGAAAAACTTTACAAGCACAATTATATATAAGGATAGTTAAGCACTGGAATAGGCGTCCAAAGTGTTTAAAGAACAGGTTAAACCTACTTGGTCCTGCCCCAGCTCAGGGGGCTGGGCTAGATGACCTCTTGAGGCCCTTTCCAGACCTGCATTTCTATTATTCTATGTTTAAACCAAGAAAATAAAAAATCAAGAGCCTGCAGTCGCACAGCACTATTCCTCTGCAATGCTTCACTGGACGTCATTTTAAACATTTGATCCCAGGACACAGCTTTCTGCTTCCTGGGATTGCCAGAGAGGCAGCCTGCTGGAATAGGAAGCAGCTACTGGGATGGCCAGGAATGCAGTTAGTAATGTTCATTGGCACTTCTGGCACATTTACAAATAAAAGCAAAAATTAGGTGATCAACGTTACCACTGATAGTCGATTTGGCTGGGGATCTATATCTGCCACCCTACAAGCATGCCAGCAAGGGGCGCATTCAGTTACAAAAAAAAAAAAAAAAAAAAAAACCTACCTCCACCCCAATGTGTTGCACAGAAATACACATAAGGATCAATTCAGAGCAATGGACCCACTACAAGAGAAGCCAAGAATGACCTTGTCTGTATCTGAGAGTTGATTAATATACGGAAGGAGGAATTTAGTTATAATTGTATTTAAAAATACACCTGCATTCACAAAGACTGGTAGCATGGTTTCAAAGCTGGGATTACACCATGGGTCACTCAGTTCTATTCATCTGTGCCACTAACACACAGTTTAACCTCTGGCAAGTCTTAATCACCACTTTCCCCATTTATAAAATTGTTAGAGGCTATAATTTCAAGTTTCCACCAGTCTGGGTGCCTCAGAATCTGGGTTTTCAACTTTAGACATGTAGGGTAGGGGTTCTCAAACTGAGGGCTGTGAGGTTATTACAGGGAGGGACTGTCATGAGCTGTCAGTGTCCACCCCCAGTTTCCACTTCACCTCCAGCATTTAGAATGGTGTTAGATATTTAAAAATGTGTTTTTAATTGCTGTGTGAAAGGAATCACCAACACAAAAGTTTTGAGAACCACTGATCTAGGGTCTAACTGACATTAAATGGAGCCGTAGGCACTCAGCTCCTTTAAAAGTCACAACCAAGGTTACTAGGGGGAACCAAGCACTGAAGCATCGCAAACTGAGGCCTCATAAACCCTTACCATAAGAATTAAGCCATCTCACACAGCTGCAAGGACTCATTACTTAGGGCATGAATATTACCATACCTTTCATCAGAGGATCTTAATGGCCTGCACAGCCTTAGCATGCTTGATACTGATTGTCCTGATAAGTCTTAAATGGCTCTAAAGCATTTATTCACATCTGCTACATAAACTTGTTTAATCCCTCTAATTACCCAATCAATGGGAACAGCTCCAAAGGGAGTTGTTATACCACCACCTTGGAGGAAAGCATTTCAAGTTACAAGGATAGGGATAGGAAGCATGAGAATCCTGCACCTTTACCCAATGCTCAAGCTACTGGTTTCTCACTGATAGAAGCCAAGAAAATACATGAAATTAAAAAATAAAAATAAACCTAAAAATTTCAAAATACTCTAACAGGGTCACTATTTGCATCCAAAATATTACAATTTAATAAGTGGAGCAGAATTTGCTAATACTCAGACTTAGCACTTATATACATTGCATCTTCACAGGGCTACAAGGTGAACTAAGCCTCAACATCCATGGGAGGCAGGCAGTCACTCATGCTGTAACAAAAGGGAAACTAGGTACAGAGAGGTTAAGTATCTTAGCCAAGGGAACAGACAAAGTCAGTAGCAAAGACCTCAGCAGTTTCTGGTTCCCAGCCACATGCTTGGATCTAGTAGACAACCCTCTCTCTTTGAAGCTACTGGGAGTAGACTGGTAGGGGTGGTGCAGATAAACGTTTTACTCCAGCAACAGTGATTTCCATCACTTTAGCACACTGGACCGTAGAGGTCAGGAAGCTACCTGCCACTGGAAATCCATTGCTTGTCAGTATGGAACAATGAAAAAGCAAAAAAAGGATCAATCAGTTTCTATACAACAGAGCTGGTGGCCTAGCAGGGTGGACTGCAAGGGAAACTGAAGTGGTGTCAGTTTCAGTTTGGTATCACTCTGTGGTGTGATATTGGGGATGAAAAGGAGAGAGGCAGGACGCACAAAATGGGAGGGAACAATTGGCCACCAGAAGTAATCCTAGCAAAGGAGCAAGATGGGTAGAGATCCAAAGGAAAAATACAGGTGATAACTTAAGTTGTATGGGAAAAGGATAAGGGAGAATGGGCTGTGTGCTTGAGCTTCTTTCACATACCAACTAGGGACAATTAACCAGCATGGCAACCAAGAGAAATTTAGAAATAAAACTGCTCGCTTCAGAACTTAGAATCTTCCCATTTGAATGTATTTTTGGTGGGAGGGAAGGAAATATACATACATCAAAAGCAACATAATTTTCTTGTTAGTTAAATGTACGGACTGCAAACTTTGAAAGTGCTGTTTTCACTTATGCATGAAACTTCAGTTTGGTGGTGGGTTTCAAGATTACAAACCCAATTAAATGTTTAGAGTGCTTTTAAAATCAAGTACAACTTGTTATTCAGTTTTATCAAAATACGTCAAGTTGGAGCATTGGCCCGCTAAACCCAGGGTTGTGAGTTCAATCCCTGAGGGGGCCATTTAAGGATATGGGGCAAATGAAGTCCTGTGTGCTGTTATAGAGTGGATACTGGGTGGTTGCTTTGACATATAGGTGCTTTTTGGTTAGTAAAACATACTACTGAGGAGAACTCAATTTTAACTCTTACAGGAATAAGCAACACTCCATTACAAGACATTTGCTTTCAGAAAAGAATCAAATTTAATAGCTTTCTTTTGTTTTGGAAATAGCTGATCAACCTCAAAGTGATTGAGAGCATTTACTTGATCATTTAAACTGAAGTGTGGTAATTTTAAGACATTCGGCCAAGTTCATTCCTGATGTAAAACTTCATTAACTTCAACAGAGTGATGCCAGGGACAAATTTGTCATATTAACTGTAGAATGTCTTGATCGGATGTAAAAACCAACAGGATTTGTAATTAACATATCTAAACTACTCTTCAGATATAAACCTTTACTCACAAAAGGAAAAATAATTGCTCAGCTTTCATGAGGAAGAATAGAAAGGCAATTAAGCATAACACTAGGAAGCTAGGAGACCTGGGTTCCATGCCTATTTTGTGTACCAACTTCCTTCTTTGTGACCTTAGGGAAGGCACTAAGGTATTTGTAATTCAGTTTCCCAATTTGTAAAATGAAAGGTTTTTTAAATCTGTATTGGATTAGTGCCCAGAGCCCCCAGTAAGCTACACTTGCTTTGTGTAAAAGAATTAATTCCTTCACTGTTGCAATGCACTTTGAGATCTCTGGAGGAAAAGTGTTACAGAGATGCAAAGTATTACTATGTTTTTATACCAGAATTAAGGTTTAGCCCTCTTTGCATTCTTCAACCAAGGTCCTGCAGTATTGGCACTTTTGCAACTTTTTTTTCTGGGTTTGTCACCCAGACTTTTTTAAAAGACTATCTAAGCTTAAATTGGAGGTGATCAGTTGAACAATAAATATTTTGGCCTGTTGAAAACGGGGAACCAATCAATAAAATACCATGTGGAGAACAAAATACTGTAGTCTTAATAGAATTACACCAGGCTTTTCATGCTGATCAATTTATAACCAAGCAATATAGTAACCTAGCAGAAGCAAAACAATCAGGATAGCTAGTACACAGTACAGTCACCAGATGGCAGCAAAGTAGAAGATTTCTCTTCAGAAACCCAGGGCAGAAGAAAGAGCTCAAGATTTACGTGTGAGGACGGGAGTCGGACCGGGGCAAAATACAAGTTATACCTCAAGTTAACAATGCACTGAAGAAAAAAGGTGTTCAAATCTGAATTTATGACAGCACAATTCAAGTTTCCCAACGCTGGTGGCCGCACTGGCATGGACAAGTCACCAGCATTTAAGCCATCATAGCATCTAACCCAGAGGTTCTCACAACACATTTTTGGTGGCCTCAGAGTGACCTCAACTCTTACTGGAGGCTGCACTGACACTTTTTCCTAAAATACTTAATTAACTTTAAGAAAAACAAATAAATATGCCCCTATACACATCCAAATCATTGTAATTTATTTATGTGGGGGGAGGGTGGGTTGTTTGTTTTTGCAAACAATAAAAATAATGCTGTGAAAAGTGAGATTTGTATGTTCGTTTATATCATGTTTCACAGCAGACTCAGTACCTGGCTGGGAGGCTGTGATCAGTGATATTAACAAATCTACAAGTATCACAGATTGCAGCATCCCAGCCAGCCACTAACTCTGCGGTGAAAAGCGATACTTGCAAGTTCGTTAATATCACCTTTCCCAGCACGAAGGGCCAGGGGTCAGCAGGGGGAGGAAGGCCAGGGGTCAGCAGCCACCATTGCACAGTCAAAGCTGGGGGCGGCACGGCTAAAGCCAAGGCTCGGAGCCCATTGCTGCGTGGCCAGGACTAGGGATCAGCACCCAGGGTTGGCTCCTGCCGTCACGCAGCCAGAGCTGGGGGCCAAAGCCCACAGCCGAGGCCACGTGGCCAGAGCCAGGGGCTGGCGCCCAAAGCCCCGCAGCCAGGCTCCCGAAGTTCCACCACTGGAGCCTGCAGCCCAACCACCCCAGGGCTGAAGCCAGAGCCAGACTGCTCCCCTGCCATCCAAGATGGGTTGAGAACTCACCTTGCTCCTGCAGTGTTATGCCCCACCTGTCTCCAGAGGCGGTGCAGGGAAGCGCACCCAGGAACAACAGGGAGGGAAGGCCAATGCTTTGTCCCCCCATCACCATCCAAGGAGGGTGTCATGGCTTCACGAAAAGCCCCGGTGGTTGCACGTGGCCATGGCAGTCGCATTTGAGAAACACTGATCTAACCCCACTCAAAGCAGTCCTAGATAATACAGAGCTTGTTCAGACTAGGAACTGGAAGTTAACACATGCTAAACTATACACAAAGCAGTGTATCTAACATTTTAAACTGGTCAAGTTAGCGCTTAGTCCCTGGGTTTTAAACTTGACCATAGAGCTTGCCAAAAAATGTGTTTTTCCTGCAGAAAGGTGTAATATTTTGATTCAGTAATGCTGCCGCGGTGCCTCATGGGACTTGTAGTACAGGTCTCTTATGCTGCCATTCTCCTCTATAGCCCAGGATCTCTGGCCAGACAACTTCTCTCATGATGCATCAGTCTTCCTTTTCAGAGAGGGAGGCAGTGCATCATGGTAGATGGAGCACACAGCCTCGAGAAGAGAATAAGGACATCAGGCAACTCAACTACAACTCCCACAAAACACTGCAGTGACATATCCAAGTACAACAAAGAGAAAAGACCAGTGCTACAAAAGCATGACCAGTTCTTGTGTCCACAAGTCAAGAAGGATTCTGATTAAGTTAGAGAGGGTTCAGAGAAGAGCCACAAGAATCAGGATTAGAAAACATGCCTTACAGTGAGAGACAATCTATTTATTTTAACAAAAAGAAGGTTAACAGGTGACGAACACATATTTAATAATGGGCTCTTCAATCTAGCAGAGAACGGTATAATACCCTCCAATGTCTGGAAGTTGAAGCTAGATAAATTCAGACTGGAAATAAGGTGTGCATTTTTAACAGTGAGGGTAATCACTGGAACAAATTTACCAACTGTCCTGGTAGAGTCTCCAGCACTGTCCATTTTTAAATCGAGATTGGATGTTTTTCTAAAAGAACTGTTCTAGGAAATATTTTGGGGAAGTTTCTGGCCTGTGTTATACAGGAGGTCAGATTAGATTATCACAGTGATTCCTTCTGGCCTTGGAACTTAAAGAAATATTTCTAGTTTTGTCCGAAAACTGAAAATACTTGAGGGGGGTTTGGGAAACCGGTTTTTCAACAGAAATGTTTCCTCCGGAAAGCAGGCACATTTCATGGAAAATCTGTTTAGTTGAAAACCCAGTTTTCCATTGAAAAAGCAATATGATGGAAAAACTTCAACCAGCCGTATTCAACCAGTTTAACACACATGAAAGGCACACCGCCTTCTCTATACTAGGTTAACAACCTATGTTGGGTGGTATCTTCCAATTCCTAGTCTAGACAAAGCAATGCTAGTCAAAACTCTAACAACCTGTCTAGACTTGCACATCCACCGCTATCTGTAAAGGAGCTGCCTGGGTAGCATGCTACCGGGGGGAGGGGGGGGGGGGAGGAGGGAAGGAGATGGGGAGAGATTAAAAATGCAAGTGTAGACAAGTTCTATGAATTACACGGGGAAAAATCCCAACTATATAGCTGAATAGTTAGCAAGTGGATCAAAATTAGGCTACTGATTAAGTTACTTCTACTAGCATCAAGATAAGACGGTTACTCACCTTTGTAACTGTTGTTCTTCGAGATATGTGGCTCATATCCATTCCAGTTAGGTGTGCGCGCCGCGCGTGCACGTCTGCCGGAAACTTTTTACCCTAGCAACTCCAGTGGGCCGGAAGGTCGCCCCCTAGAGTGGCGCCGCCATGGCGCTTGATATATACCCCTGCCGGCCCGCCCGCTCCTCAGTTCCTTCTTGCCGGCTACTCCGACAGTGGGGAAGGAGGGCGGGTGTGGAATGGATATGAGCAATACATCTCGAAGAACAACAGTTACAAAGGTGAGTAATCGTCTTTTCTTCTTCGAGTGATTGCTCATATCCATTCCAGTTAGATGAATCCCAAGCCTTACCTAGGCAGTGGGGTCAGAGTGAGAAGTCGCGGCATGGAGCACTGCTGAGCCGAAGGCCGCGTCATCTCTGGACTGCTGGACTAGGGCGTAATGGGAAGCGAAAGTGTGGATTGATGACCAGGTCGCCGCCCTACAGATCTCTTGGATCGGCACTTGGGAAAGGAAAGCCAGTGATGACGCCTGCGCCCTGGTAGAGTGCGCAATCACACGGCCCATAGGGATGTGAGCCAAGTCATAACAGGTCCTGATACAGGACGTTACCCACGAGGATATCCTCTGCGAGGAAATGGGAAGCCCCTTGACTCGGTCCACTATCACCACGAAGAGCTGGGGGGACTTGCGGAACGGTTGGTCCTCTCCACATAAAACGCTAGTGCCCGATGGACATCCAGCGAGTGGAGTTGTTGCTCCCTGCGGGACGAATGGGGCTTTGGGAAAAAGACGGGAAGGAATATCTCCTGGTTAATGTGAAAGGCTGAGACCACTTTAGGGAGAAAGGCAGGGTGCGGTCTCAGCTGCACTTTGTCCTTATGGAAGACTGTATACAGGGGGTCTACCGTGAGGGCCCGGAGTTCCGACACCCGTCTAGCTGAGGTGATGGCCACTAGAAAGGCGGTCTTCCAGGAGAGGTAGAGCAGGGAGCAAGTCGCTAACGGCTCAAATGGAGGGCCCATGAGCCGAGACAGAACGAGGTTGAGATCCCATGAAGGGGCAGGGGGACGGACCTGTGGGTAGAGACATTCCAGCCCCTTCAGGAATCTCGCCACCATAGGGTGGGAGAAAACAGAACGGCCATCTTCTCCCGGATGAAAGGTGGAGATGGCCGCTAGGTGAACCCGAAGGGACGATATCGCCAGACCCTGGTCCTTGAGGGACCAGATGTAGTCCAGAATATTGGCGATGGAAACCTCCATAGGGAGAAAACCCTTCTCCGAGCACCAACAGGAAAAACGCTTCCACTTGGCTGAATACGTAGCTCTAGTGGAAAGCTTCCTACTGCCCACGAGAATCTCCCGAACCGGGGTAGAGCAGCGTAACTCGGAGCTGGTCAGCCACACAGGAGCCATGCCGTGAGATGCAGAGACCGAAGGTCCGGATGACAGATTCTGCGTGGTCCTGAGTGATCAGATCCAGGTGAAGGGGCAGGGGAACTGGGTTGGTTATTGAGAGGTCCAGCAACATGGGGTACCAATGTTGCCTGGGCCACGCTGGGGCTATCAGAATCACGCAAGCTCTGTCCCTGCGCACCTTGAGGAGGACCTTGTGGACCAGCGGAAATGGAGGGAACGCATAAAACAGATGGGCCGCCCATGGAATAAGGAAGGCGTCCGCTAACGACCCAGGCTCCCGACCCTGAAAGGAGCAGAATGCCTGGCATTTCCTGTTCCCCCTGGACGCGAAGAGGTCCATCCGGGGATGACCCCACCTCTGGAAGAGTGAGAGGGCGACGTCCGGGCGAAGGGACCACTCGTGTGAGCGGAAGGATCTGCTCAGGCGATCCACCAGTGTGTTTTGTACTCCAGGGAGGTAGGAGGCCATGAGGTGAATGGCATGGGCTATACAAACTTCCCAGAGCTGCGTCGCCTCCTGACATAGGGGAGAGGATCTAGTGCCGCCCTGCTTGTTGATGTAGTACATGGTCGTCATGTTGTCGGTGAACACCGCGACACAGCGACCTTGAAGGTGATGGACGAACGCTTGACAAGCAAGACGGACCGCTCTCAACTCCCGTATGTTGATGTGGAGGTCCAGTTCCTGGGGGGACCACAAGCCCTGAGTCCTCAGGATTCCGCTGTGCGCCCCCCAGCCCAGATCTGAGGCGTCCGTCGTCAGGGATGCCGAGGGTTGGGGCGGATGGAACGGGAGCCCTGCACACACGACGGACTGGTCTAGCCACCACCAGAGGGAGTCCAGTACCCCCTGGGGGATGGTGACAACTGTGTCTAACGAATGTCTGGCCGGCCGGTACTGCGCGATGAACCAAGATTGGAGGGGCCTCATGCGGAGTCGAGCATACGCTGTCACGAACATACAGGCCGCCATATGGCCCAGGAGGGTCAGACATGTTCTTATGGAGGTCAGGGGGGCCATCTGCAAGTGCAGAATGATGGTCGATAGCGACTGGAACCTGGGCAATGGTAGCAAGGCCCTGGCCAAGGTGGAATCCAGAACGGCCCCGATGAACTCTATCCTCTGCGTGGGGAACAGAGTGGACTTGTCCACGTTGACAATGAGGCCTAGGGCAGCAAAGAGGTTGCTGATCCTGCGGACGTGGTCGCGGACCTGCAGCTCTGATGTGCCTCGGACCAACCAGTCGTCGAGGTAGGGGAACACGTGAATGTGGCTGCGCCGAAGATGTGTGACAACGACTGCCATGCATTTCGTGAATACCCTCGGGGCCGTAGAAAGGCCAAATGGGAGGATCGCAAATTGATAATGCTGGCGGTCGACCACGAAGCGAAGGAAACGCCTGTGCTGTGGAAATATGGCGATATGAAAGTAAGCATCCTGCATGTCGAGGGCGGCGTACCAGTCTCCAGGATCCAGCGATGGGATGATGGTCCCCAGGGATACCATGCGGAACTTCAACTTAACCATATGCTTGTTAAGTTCTCGCAGGTCGAGGATAGGCCTGAGGCCTCCCTTGGCCTTGGGGATCAGAAAGTATCGGGAATAAAACCCCTTGCCCTTCTCGCTCTCTGGAACCTCTTCTACGGCTCCCTTGTCGAGGAGCGTCTGTACCTCCTGATGGAGGAATTGCTCGTGAGAGGGGTCCCTGAAGAGGGACGAGGGTGAGGGGTGGGGGGGGGGGGCGATGAAAACTGCAGGCGGTAACCGGCCTGTACAGTGCATAAGACCCAGCGGTCTGATGTTATTCGGGCCCATGCCTGGAGGAAAAAATAAAGACGGTTGGAAAACTGTGGGGAAGTATCCTAACGGGAAACTGGTACTGCGCCCTCGGGTGCACCTTCAAAATGAAGGCTTGGGTCCGGGGGGGGGGGCCTTGGAGGAGCCCTGGTTCTGCCTCCCTTGGCCACCCGACTGTCTTGATGTGCCTCCTGCGGCAACAGCTCCTTAAACTTGTCCGCCGCTACCCAGGAGTTAAAAGAGTAGCGGCTAAGGAGGGCCTGTTGGTTGGAGACCCTGAGCTGTATAGCCCCCGCCGAATAGACTTTACGGCCTAGGAGGTCCATCCGCCTCGCCTCCTTAGATTTGAGCGCCGGGGCCTCTTGTCCATGGCGCTCCCTCTCGTTCACCGACTGTATCACGAGGGAGCATGGTGTCAGGTGGATGTGCAGGAATTCGTAGCCCTTGGAGGGGGCCATGTACTTTCTCTCCACGCCTCGTGTGGTAGGAGGGATGGAGGCCGGTGACTGCCAGATAGTGGTGGCATTGGCCTGAATGGTCCTAATGAAAGGCAGGGCAACCCTGGTGGGAACATCTGCGGAGAGGATGCTGACCACCGGATCCTCGATCTCAGCGACCTCCTCCGCTTGTAAATTCAAGTTTTGCGCCACGCGCCTGAGGAGGTCCTGATGTGCCCTGAGGTCGAGAGGGGGAGGGCTGGAGGACGAGGTGCCTGCCACTGCCTCCGTCAGGGGAAGATGACGAGGAGACCCCTGGCAGCAGAGCGTCCACAGGGGGTTCTGTCCGGACCCAGCCCTCCGGCTCCGGAGGGAGCTCTGGGTCCTGGTGGCTGGACCTGTCCTCGCTTCCGGAGAGGGAGGGGGGTGAGACAGCATTGACTCTGGTGGTCTTCAGTCCGCCGCAGGCTGGGGAGAAGTATGTTGCGGACCCTGGGCTCGATGGTACACCCAGGGAGTCCAAAACCCCCACTGCTGTGGCCTTTGGTCTTGAGGCGGATGGTCCTGAAAGAGGGCCGCGTGTCTGTCCGGGCCCAGCGTATAAACGCTGTCCGCCTGAGAGGAGACCGATGGCTGCCTCAAAGGCCATGGAGGTGCCGAACTCGGCTGATAGGCCTCTCTCAGTCCCGACGCCGACGATCCTCTAGGTGCCGAGGATCGGTACCGGGAGCCATATCGGTGCCGGGACTGGGACCGGAATCGGTCTGGTACTCAGTGCCGGGAGGTCGACCGGGACCGGGGCCTGCCACCGGCTCGGTGCCGGGAGGTCGACCGGGACCGGGACCTGCCACCGGCTCGGTGCCGGGAGGTCGACCGGGACCTGCCACCGGCTCGGTGCCGGGAGGTCGACCGGGGAGTTGATTGCCGATGCAAACGGCTCCTAGAGTCCCGGTGCCAGTATGGAGAAGAGCCAGACCGGGACCGTACTGACATTGACCTGCACCGCGAGTGCTACCGGTACCACTTAGGAGAGCGGCGCCGAGAGCACGAGCGTCCACGTCGTCGAGGCCTCGAAGGCGATCGATGCCTGGATTCCGGAGACGGCGCTCTCAACGTTGGCTTGCCTCTGGAGATGACCCGCGCCGGGGTACCGGGGGTTGAGGCTGGGATGGCTCAGTCAGAGCTATCAAGTCCCGCGCCGAAGCGAAGGTCTCCGGCGTGGACGGGACTAATGGCTCGACCCCAGATCTTAAGGGGGAGCTAGGAGGGGCCGGACTCGACGGACCTTCCGGGCCCGGAGTCGACGGCAACCCTGCAGGCGGTGCCGCGGCAGAGGTAGGTGCCGGGCGCTCCACTCGAGCCTGCCGAGATGATGTCGCAGACGTCGAGGGTCTTTGATCGGATCCCGGTGCCGGGGATGGGCGGTGCCGGGGTGTCTTTCCGGTGCCAGCGCGGTCCGGTGCCGGTGTAGAGGTGGCCGGCTGCGCTGACTGTACCGGATTCAGTGCCGCTTCCATCAAGAGAGTCCGCAGTCTTTGATCTCTCTCTTTGTTCGAGGCTTAAAGGCCTTGTAGATGCGACACTTCTCGGCGATATGCGATTCCTCGAGGCACTTCAGGCACGCATCATGGGGATCGCTAGTTGGCATCGGCCTCTTGCAGGCCGAGCACTGCTTGAAGCCCGGCGCCGGGAAGGGCAACGGCCCAACCCGCGAATAAGTTCTATAAACTATATACAATGACTACTAATTACTATACAACTCTAAACTGTATTTTTAAACTATTTACAACTACAACTATTGACAGTAACGAAGGAGAGCTAGGGACGTGGAGGACAGCAAGCCGCACTCCACAGTTCCAGCAACTGACACGGCGGTAAGAAGGAACTGAGGAGTGGGCGGGCCGGCAGGGGTATATATCAAGCGCCATGGCGGCGCCACTCTAGGGGGCGACCTGCCGGCCCACTGGAGTTGCTACGGTAAAAAGTTTCCAGCAGACGTGCATGCACGGCGCACACACCTAACTGGAATGGATATGAGCAATCACTCGAAGAAGAACAGGTGTTATCCTTAGACAGTTTTCATCCCTTAACATTTAACTGCAAGGTATATAAAGTATAATGGAAGGCCTTCACAAAACTCCATTGCTTTATTTTCAAGTATATTTGAAATGGCTTATGTTCCAAGGCTACATAGCTAAAACAAAGTTCTGTCCCCCTGAGAATGATGAAAGTAACCCACAACCCCGTTATTCATTATTTGTACTTCAATAGCAGTAAAAGTCCCACTCATGGACGAGGACCCCTTATGCTAGGCACCGTACAAAACACAAAACAAAGAGTTCCCACCCCCAAAGAGTCTACAATTTAAGCATAAAACAAAGAGACAGCAGATGGAGACAGGAAGACAGATAAGGGAACACAAAAACTACGAGACAATATTGGTCAACATGACAGTGGTCTCAGCACGCCAGCTTTATCATTGTTAAGTTTTTGCAGGTATCATAGTGAAGGAAAATTTGTAGAAGGAATTGAAAGGACAATGCAGTAGCTTTGCAGAACATATCTGTTGATAGATCAGTGGAAATGTTACTAACTATAGTTGCACAAAGTCTTGAGAAACTCTCTATATAGTCCGTAAACCACATCAGGATCCTGCAATATAAAATAGCTATTATAGTAATCAACTGCTGCATCACTGGGAACAAATAGTTTCAAATTTATATAGAAATGCATATTACTAAAGCAATATGCTTATTTTATATAACATCCACTTGGACTCTTTAAAGCAAATGTAGTTAGATTTCAAACAGTGCTCTGTATGGTACAGTGGAACTACTTTGAGGTTGCTAAAAGAATGGCAGATCTATTCATCGAGATACTGGATTTTTTTTTAAAATGATCTATGATATGTTCACCCAGTTTCTCTTTTTAGTTCCTGGTGCTCCCTATAAGAGGCAAAAAGATGTGTCCTCCAGCTTTAAATAGATGCAACCCCTTCTGTTTGATCAAGGAGTTGAAAGTCCTGAATAAGCTTAAAGTTATTAGAATTTATAGAGGAAACTTGACCATTCTTATTCATTAAATTAAGTTTGGTCATGGCAGAATAGCATCCTGTTACCTATCTACAGGCTCACCTGTTTAGTGTATCATTCAGCAATACAATGATTGTAGGCCACTTAGTCCCTGTTGCTTAAGGACTCAAGTTTAGGCACTCCCTTGAAAATCTTGGCCTGAGCTGTTCTGATTAAGCACCAGAACCCTGCCTAAAGAATGCCTAATCAATATATATATACACAAGAACCCGCACCCAGAACCAACCCACTCCTACACACACACACACACACACACACACACACACACACCCCTCTAATGCTTATGGCACCACAGGTCTACCAAGAACTATGCAATTTGTGGCTGTACCATACGAACAGGTCCCTGTATCAGGAGGACTTAGCCCAAGATTTCAGTGTTGACATAACCAAGGTTAGCACTCCTGGTTTCTAGAGTGATTTTAAGGGAGCTTGAAAAGAAATTTGTCATATGGAACACTAATGGTTAAGCATTCCCATAACAAAAATTAACATAAAGGAAAACATTTCTACTTATTAGGGAGACTCCAGCTGCAACTATGTTACTCAGGTTGAACTGAGTTTTGCACTCAGCACAGAGATTGAAGCTTTTTGGTATGTATGAAACATACAGCATTTACTCTGCATATAGAATGAATTTTCAAGTTACTTTGTCTGGGAGTTACAATGAAAGGTGAGTATTTTAAGAACTGCAGCATCGTTGTTATGTTTTTTGCCCTACATTACTGACACATACTCTCTACCTTAACTCCATCTTGGTACCTTGCATGTCCAGGAATTTATATTGCCAGAGCAACTAGAGGTCAGGTCAGGGCCCGCTACTGTACTAAGTGCTGTCCAAGTGTATAGAAAATGACAATCCCTGCCCGAAGGGCTGTATGCTAGCTAGCCTTACATGGCCCAGTTCCAGGGGGGAAAAGTCAGGGGCTTAGAGTGTTTCCTCTGAATTCTTTATTGCTCAGCACCAGTTTCATTCTCTCCACCAACTGACCAAAAAACATGAAGCTCTTCAATCATATCTCCACTTATTATGCTATATGCCAGGGGTCAGCAACCTTTCGGAAGTGGTGTGCCGAGTCTTCATTTATTCACTGTAATTTAAGGTTTTGCGTGTCAGTAATACATTTTAAGATTTTTAGAAGGTCTCTTTCTAGAAGTCTATAATATATAATTAAACTATTGTTGTATGTAAAGTAAGTAAGGTTTTTAAAACGTTTAAGAAGCTTCCCTTAAAACTAAATTAAAATGCAGAGCCCCCTGGACCAGTGGCCAGGACTCAGGCAGTATGAGTGCCACTGAAAATCAGCTTGCGTGCCACCTTCGGCACCCGTGCCACAGGTTGCCTACCCCTGGTATATGCTATCACACAGTAACATCTGCACATACAGTCAGTTCTTTAGAGGCATATCAAGCATAAATTGTTAAAACTACTTGAAACTTATGCATTTGCTAATCAATCTGCTGGCATACCGGGCTAGTTCCTGTGTTTGTTGAAAACTGTGCTCATAAAGTATATTTTACTTAAAATGAAAATAAGGAGAATTTTGCTAAAATAAAGTCATGCCGAAAGTGAATGTAAATCATAGACAATCCACCCTGAAACTATGGCTTTGCAATCAGAGTAGCAATCAGAGTAGCAGCTTTGTATTATGAAGTACTTTGCTTTATTTCTTTATTTGAAGCAGCCACACTGTATTTTGAAAAAGTTTCCTGTACTTTTATTAAATCAGTGGCAAATACACCAGGCAAAGCCTGCCCCTCATCTTGCCCCCCACACCCTGTAACCACACACACACCCTATACATGAAGGGGCCTAGCTCCAGGTTCTGATGGGTCTTGTAGTACAAGTACATGCAGGATGGAGCCAAAGGATGACAATTATAGGAACCAAAGACTGTTCCCCACCCTCTCCCTTCCATCTATCTAAGTTCTTATTCTCCATCCATCATCACAGTATCTTGTCAACTCCCGATCTACAATTTACTGGGCAATTTACTACAAGCATTTCAGCCTCAGAGGTTTGTTTTGGAGGGACGGGGGTTTTGGCTCTGGTGGCTAGAACCATTTGAGATGAAAGTGCTTGAAGCTGTGTACCAGATAAATCAGAAATGGAAAAAGGTCGGTTAGATCATGTAGTCTATCCACTAGCCAGTGCAAAATGTGTTCCTGCTCTGTAAGTGCTTCGTCCAGTCCTGTTTTCAGTGCCCCAAGCAGGCTCACTCAGGGCCGGCTCTAGCCATTTCGCAGCCCCAAGCACGGCGGCACGCTACGGGGGGCGCTCTGCCACTCGCCAGTCCCGCAGCTCCGGTGGATCTCCCGTAGACGTGGCTGCGGAGGGTCCTCTGGTCCCACGGCTCTGGAGGACCTCCCGCAGGCGTGCCTGCGGATGCTCCACCGGAGCCGCGGGACCAGTGGACCCTCCGCAGGCACGCCTGCGGGAGGTCCACCGGAGCCGCCTGCCACCCTCCAGGCAACTGGCAGAGCACCCCTCGTGGCATGCCGCCCCAAGCACGCGCTTGACGTGCTGGGGCCTGGAGCCGGCCCTGGGCTCACTTCACCATTAGAAAGTTCTGAGACTGATTTTTCTCTTGCTTACTTGCAACCCATTACTCCTAATAATATCCTCAATTTCAAACAATAATACTGAGTTTTGCCACTTGAGGGCACCAAAACAATTGCTAAATTCTCAAAAAGGAAAGCAGCAAAATGCTCCATTTATGAGGCTTTGCTGAGATCAAATGCTTTAAAACCCCAAAAGGGGACAACTTGTGGAGAACATATTTTACAGAGAATGTGTTGTAACAAATAATTTATTTTATTTTCCTTAATTATAATTACAGCATCCAACAACACTGTAACAATTATCCGACTGTCTGCATTCTCAGCTGATGGACCCAGTTTCACAAGGGTTTATAGCTCATTTGCACTTATGACCAAAACTAGCAATTGAACTCAGTCATCCATGCCAATATACTGACAGTAACTTCACGAGGAAGCATCATGGAAAATGCTTTGGAAGAGAATTGTCACAAAGCAAAGGTTTAAGGAAAACAGACATGTATTTTGCACTTTTCGCATTAACACCTTCAGCAGTCACAGGCCACCAGGCTCATTTTTGTTCTTCATGAAAACAAAGTGGTATCTCTAAAGACAACTCTTGTTTTCAATGCAAACTGTAAGAGGGCAAGCAGTATTTATAGTAACAGGCCTTACATTTATATAGGAATCAATTAAAGGTAGTTCTGTGGCCTGTGTTATTTACATAGGAGGTCAGACTTGTCAGTTACGATGCTCCCTTCTGGCCTTGGTAGCACCTTTCATCCCAGAGTATCCCAAGTCACTGCCTCATCACTGCCAACTGCCTCATCACTGAAATGTACTAATCCATAGGTGGAACACAACCATTTAGGACAGGAAGTAAATACCTTCTGTATAACTATAAGGTGGATGAGCATTAGTCAGGGGAACATAAGCATTTTAGGATGTAGCGCCAGGGTACCAGGTGGTTTAAACATTCTTAATTCAGCATACAGGATGCCTTGAGCTTGTTGATCTGTTCCAACGTTAATACTTAAGGATCGATACTGCAGTCCTTTCTCGGGCAAAACCTTCCATTCAGTTCGGCAAAGGACAGACTGCATGATCAGGCTCAATTGGGGGGAAGGAAATTTACTGCAAATGCTTTATAAAACCTGGTTGTCCTCTAATTATGCAAGTTCCTAGCGGGTACCTATAAATGAATTAGTGTCTCATTTGCATCCTAGTCCATGGAGAGAACTACCCCCCAAACAATCATTAGATGCCCTAAACGGGATGTATCTATAATAAGTACCCTTGGGGAACCACATAACTGTACATTACAGTACTCAGAGCTCCTCTAAAAACACAATCAGTAGGGAAATCTTGCCTGAATAGGTTACAATGGAAGAATAAAACAGGTTTGAGTTTGTTTTTTAAACATATGTAAGACTTACTCTGAAATATGGTCACTTCCTACCTATGTCAGGTACCCAAGAACCACACACCCACCATGCTAACTTTTGCTAGTTGTTTTTTCTACGGTGCATCTGGACAGTCTCAAAGGCAAACTAACTGCACTTGCATTTTACTTTTTAAGCAATATCACTTACTGCTGTACTGGATTTCTTCAAAGGGAATCATTTTTTAAATACATGAGGTTTAATTAAAAAAGTATATTTAAGTCAAGGTTATAAATGAATGTGAGTTTGATGGCCTCAATCCAGTTCCCAGGAGACAGCAGTAGACTGCTGGTACAGACACAAAAAATGGTGGAGTGATAAATAACAAGGATGAGTTATTTCTACAGAGTGATCTAGATCACACAGTAAATGGATTCTTTTTAACAGCATGAACTTTAATATAGTTGAACGCAAGGCCATATCTAGGAACCATGAACCTAGGTCCCATGTATAAGATTGGGGACTGTATTCTGGAAAAACTCGGAAAAAAGATTTTAGGATCACGATGGATAAGCAACTGAACATGAGCTCACAGTGCAATACGGTGTCTGAGAGCAAAGGCTATCCTTCGATGTATAAGCAGGAGAATAATGAGAAGAAACAGAGGGGCTATTACCATTGTATATGACATTAGTGAAACCGTCATTGGAATACTGTGTCTAGTTCTGCTGTCAAACTTGGAAAGGGTTCAGAAAACAGCTACAAGAATGATTTGAGGTCTGGATAGCCTGTCTTACAGCGAAGGACTGAAGAAGCTCAACCTATTTATGTTTAAGAAAAAGACAGGAGGTGGATATGATCATGGTCTATAGGTATCTCCATAGGGAGAAGATTAGAGGACTCTTTAGTCTAACAGACAAGGAGATGGAAGCTGAAGCTAGACAAATTTCTGGCAACAAACAAGGCACACATTTTTAATAGTGAGGGTAATTAACCATTCAATGACCTAACTAGGGATGTGGTGGATTTTGTATCACTAATTCTTTTAGAAAGATATCCAGTCTGATTTAAAAAGAAATGCTCTAGCTCAACCCGAAGTCATGCACTGAATGCAGGGATTTCTTGGTGAAATTCTATGGCCTGCCTTATGCATGAGATCTTGACAGTTTAGTGAAATTGTTGTTACTTTAGCTCCCCTCGGTACTTTCACACTAGCTGCCTCAGCAATTTGACCCCTTTGTTCCTAATTTCAGTAGGTCAGTCCACAATCTTCTCATGTCAGAACTGCTGAGAAATCCTGACTTATTAACCTTCAACAGGGTGTGAGCAATATGTGACAGAAGAGCATTTATTTTGTTGTTTCAAATAAAGAGGTCAGGGTAGGTGCAGGATGGAAAGCAAGCAACTAAAGCAGGCATCTGTTGTACACACAACTAGACTGCAGATCCACCTATTAAACAAGTCCTTTTTCCAGGCCCTTTTCAAGGCTTTAGCAAACTGGACTCTAGCAGAACTAAGCCCTGGTCTACAGTGGGGCGGGGGGAGGAATCGACCTAAGATACACAACTTCAGCTACGTGAATACTTGGCTGTGAGGACGGCGGTGAGTCAACCACTGCCGCTTCCCCATTGACTCCGCTTTCGCTTCTCATGAGCTGGAGTTCCGGAGTCAACGAGGAGCACGTTCAGGGATCGATTTGGCCACGTCTAGATGAGATGCGATAAAGCAATCCTCGATAGAGCGATCTCTACCCACTGATCCGGCAGGTAGTGAAGACCTGCCCTAAGTCTGTGAGGTAAAAACAGCAAGAGTTGCAAACACCATGCATTCTCCTTATTGCAAAATAAACTAATAATCCAAGATCCACAATCAGAATTTAAAAGAGCATCTTGTCATCTTGCACCAGATCATCAAATCAACTCAAGCCACCCAAAAAGCACAGGAGGCAAAAAGGAAACTAAAGCTACTGCTCTGTACTAGAGTTAAGCAGCAAGGCAGCCTCTCTCATATAAAGCACATGTCATGCGTTTGTGAAAACCGGTGCTAGTGTAAATCATCACTTGGAAACAGTCAGCCCAGTGAGAAGTATTTAACACCTGCCCTAAGATCCACAGTCCACCTAGAAAAAACAAACTCCTCCAATATTCCCTTACAGAAGAAAGTGTGTACAGATCAACTTGAAGGCTAACTAGGGGAGGGCAAGCAAACAAATCATGAAATCACTGACTACACTTGTCAACACCACAAAGATCAGAGATAAAAAACCAAGGAAGTGTGAAGCCTAGATTTCAGATGTCACTTATGAACTGCCTTACCCTTTTGGTGGCAGTGGGATTTACCCAACACTTCTGACACTGGAGGTGAACTGAAAAGGGTTTATTTACATTTCTCCCCTCCTTAAAAAAAAACAAAAAAAAAAAAGTGTACTAAAAATGTTTCCCTTCATTTTTTTTTCCCTTGATCAACCAGTTTTCCCCACTCACCTGAGGTCACTAAGGGTATGTCTACATTATAAAATTAAGTCAATTTAATACAAGCCAATGTTTTTAGAAATTGATTTGATACAGTCAACTGTGCGTATCCCCACTTAAGATCATTAAGTTGGTGGAGTGCGTCCACAGTACTGAGGCTAGTGTCGACTTTCGGAGCGTCGCACTGTGGTAGCTATCCCACAGTTCCCGCAGTCTCCGCCACCCATTGGAATTCTGGGTTGAGCTCCCAATGCCTGATGGTGCAAAAACATTGTTGCGGGTGGTTCTGGGTAGATGTCGTCAGCCCTCCCACCCCCCCACAAAAGCAACGGCAAAAAATTGTTTCTCACCTTTTTTCCTGGGTTACCCGTGGAGACGACATACCACGGCAAGCATGGAGCCTGCTCAGATCAGTCACCATACATCTGCTGGGTGCTGCTGGCAGACGCGGTACTGCAGTGCTACATAGCAGCAGCTCCTTGCCTTTGCAAGTTAGCAAAGACGGTTAGCAGCCATATTGTACTGTCTGCTGCTGTCTCCTGGTTCCTCCTGGCCGGCCTTGGTGCGGTCGGTCGGGGGCACCTGGACATAAATGGGAGTGACTCCAGGTCATTCCCTTCTTTAAGTTTCATCTAATGGAGATTCAGTCCTGCCTGGAATATCCCCCCCGCCCCCCTCCACTGAGTCCCAACCACCTTCACCTGGACACCGCTGCCCCATCCCCTCCACTCAGTCCCATTGCCCCTGCACCTGGAACCCTCACACACGCACCAAGCCCTGGGCATCTAGATCCCCCACATATCCAGACCCCCCACTGAGTCATACACACCCAGACTGCCCCACACAGAACCTTCTCACCTCACACCTGGATGGCCCCACACTAAGCCCTTCCACACTTGGATCCTGCTGCGCTGGGCCTTCCTGCCCACACTTGATGCACCTGACGCAGAGAGGCAGGGCCTCATCGTGTTTCTAGCGCAGGCCCAGCCCTTGCGCTGTGTCAGGATTGGGTGCAGCCTTACTGCCGAGTCTGTGTCCAGGGTGATCTCCCACCTCTGTGCAGCCAGAGGCTCGTGCTCCCCACTGCCATGCTAGAGCCTCCACATTTATTTATTGACAAATTAAATCCACAGATTTTTAAAATACTGTGTGCAGAATTTTTTGGCACAGAATTCCCTCGGGAGTATAAGGTATATGCTGGGGTGTATACAGAGCTACTGCAGGGGAACCACCTTACAACAGGATGCATTAGAAATACCAGATAATATAGATACAAATCTGGCAACCCCATACCTCAAGTTGCCCAGGATTTTTAAGGCTCTCGTGTGACAAGCGAGGCAGATTTTTATCCCATATAAATTGTATGATAAGCATATTTATTTGAGCAAAGAGCAAGGAAGAGACCTTGAAAAACAACAGGCTAATGATAAAAGTTAATCTTGGGCAGATATTCACTGTGTCTATTTCTATTCTCCCCAGTAAAGGTAGAGGGAGGAGATACTACCTATCTTGTTGGACATTTCTTCTAATATATAGTCCATATTTATAGAAACAATTTTGGGAAGATTAGAACAAAATTTTAACATTCAAATAAGTATTTCCTTGTATACTTGAAATGGAAAACATTGAAACTAAGAAGGATCTGGTCTTCTGAATAGACCCATAGCTTATGATTTATTCCAGTTAAGGTGAAAACCCGAGATCTTCCAAAAATATCAACTATATTCAGTAATGATGGGACTGATGAGGATGGATTCCTCAGTAGCACAAAAATGTCAGCAGGATATAAACTGATTTTATATTTTTTCCTGTTTATAGTCACACATTCAATGGCTGAGTGCTGACATATGTACATTGCCAGTGGTTCAAGAGAGACATTAAGAAGGAGGGGCGAGAGGGGACAGCCCAGGCACATCCCTCTTTCTAGTTGAAATGAGGGAGAAATAATTCCATTAGTTCAGAGTGAAGCAAGGGGAGAGTTGTATAATACATTGACCCAATTCAGGAATATTGGTCCGATTCTGAATATTTTTAGGATTGCCATTAGATAAGGCCATTCAACCCTATCAAAAGCTTTATCTGATTCTAGATATAAACCTATGGAACGAACAGCTGACATCTGAGCGATTTTTCTTAAGTTATCAGCAGCCAACCTTTCTTTAACAAAACCAACCTGATCTGTGTAATTAATGGGAAGATGGTGTTCAATTGTGTCACTAAAATTTTTGTAATCTGTATTCAATAGAGATATAGAGCAGAAGTCACCACATTTGGAATCATCTGTGTTCTTTAACATTAACTAAAGCAGTTCTCATGTCCCGAGACATGGTGCCTTTTTCGAACGTTTCAGTGAAGATCTTTGGAAGAATAGAAGATACTACAAAACCAGTTTCTCTTCCCTTGGTTTTCACACCTCAGCTGCTAGAAGAGGGCCTCATCCTCTCTTATTGAACTAACCTCGTCATCTCTAGCCTGCTGCTTGCTTGCATATATATACCTGCCCCTGGAAATTTCCACTAAATGCATCCGATGAAGTGGGTATTCACCCACGAAAGCTTATGCTCCAAAACGTCTGTTAGTCTATAAGGTGCCACAGGAGTCTTTGCTGCTTTTACAGATCCAGACTAACATGGCTACCCCTCTGATACTAGAAGATAGCCGATCTCAAAATGTTTTGTAGAAATCTGCCAGAAAGCCATTCATCCCAGCGGCCTTGCTGGAACTCATTTTTTATAGCCTGTTCAACTTCTTCTGTTGTGATAGCTTTGTCCATAAACAACACTTGTCCTGAAGTGAGGATATTAAATGGCAGGCCTTCAACAAAATGATGGAATTTATTAGAGTCAAATTAGTTGTCTGATTTATATAAGGCTGGACAGAATCGCTTAAACTGATTACTTATATCTATTGGTTGACAATTGGCACTCCCTTTCTCTTGCAAGAAGAAGGAAGTAGTCAACAATAATATTTCTATCTTAAGTTTTCTGGCAAGTAGTTTACCTGCTTTACTACCCCATTCATAATA
Organism: Gopherus flavomarginatus; assembly: GCF_025201925.1. NCBI lineage: Eukaryota > Metazoa > Chordata > Testudines > Testudinidae > Gopherus > Gopherus flavomarginatus. The sequence continues at coordinate 283,162,889 of NC_066619.1, read as the reverse complement.
TCTTCGTTTGACCCTGTTAAGTGCAAATTCAACTTGGCTGGATAAGCATTCATTATATTTAGATATGGAGTTAATTAGAAAATGTAAGAGGTTTTCATTATTTGGGTCACTCTTGTGTGTTCTCTGCAACTCATCTATTTTCATGTCCAGAGAGAGTCTAGTAACTGGAGTCGCACTCTCGCGCCTTTTGGGAGACATGCTTTATGCATTCACCTTTTACAATAGCTTTCTGTGCTCCCCAAAAGATGAATCTCAAATAACGGAGTGCTTATTTTCTCGTATGAAGTTAAGATGACTGAATCAACTGTGGAACAAAACCTTGCATCTTTTAGTAGCAAAACCTTCCAACTACAAGATTTCAGTGACGTGTAACCAGCATCCATGGTAAGTATAACTTGCGCATGATCTGAAATTAAAATATTATCAATAACTATTTTAGGTATGCTGAAATCAGTTCTGAGGACAAGAAAAAATGTCAATTTGAAGTAAGATGAATATACACTAGAGAAATATGAATAGTCACGCTCCTTGGGGCATCTCTGTCTCCATATATCTTTTAAATCAAGTTCATTCATTAACAGTGAAGGTTGGCCTACTGTGCTTTGAGAGCTGGGTCTCATGTAATTGGATTTGTCCAGATGTCTATCTAGCACAGTATTCCAGTCGCTTCCCAGTATTACAGGAATGTTGGTTGTATTAAAAAGAATGTCCGCAATGTCTTTGAAAAATTCAGAATTACCTCCATTTGGATTGTAAATGCATCCTAGAGTTAACTTTTTTGAGCTCATAGACTTCAAGGTCAGAAGGGACCATTATGATCATCTAGTCTGACCTCCTGCACAAAGCAGATCACAGAATCCTACCCATCCACTTCTATAACAAACCCCTAACCTATGTCTGAGTTATTGAAGTCTTCAAATTGTGGTTTGAAGACCTCAAGCTGCAGAGAATCCACCAGCAAGTGACCCATGCCCCACGATGCAGAGGAAGGCAAAAAACCTCCAGGGCCTCTGCCAATCTGCCCCAGAGGAAAATTCCCTCCCGACCCCAAATATGGCGATCAGCTAAACCCTGAGCGTGTGAGCAAGACTCACCAGCCAGCACCCAGGAAAGAATTCTCTGCAGTAACTCAGATCCCATCCCATATAACAACATCCCATCACAGACCACTGGGCATACTTACCTGCTGATAATCAAAGATCAATTGCCAAAATTAAGCTATCCCATCATACCATCCCTTCCACAAACTTATCAAGCTTAGTCTTAAAGCCAGATTTGTCTTTTGCCCCCACTACTCCCCTTGGAAGGCTGTTCCAGAACTTCACTCCTCTAATGGTTAGAAACCTTCGTCTAATTTCGAGTCTAAACTTCCTAGTGTCCAGTTTATACCCATTTGTTCTTGTGTCTACATTGGTACTAAGCTTAAATAATTCCTCTCACTCCCTAATATTAATCCCTCTGATATATTTATAAAGAGCAATCATATCCCCCCCTCAACCTTCTTTTGGTTAGGCTAAACAAGCCAAGCTCTTTGAGTCTCCTTTCATAGGACAGATTTTCCATTCTTCGGATCATCCTAGTAGCCCGTCTCTGAACCTGTTCCAGTTTGAATTCATCCTTCTTAAACATGAGAGACCAGAACTGCATACAGTATTCCAGATGAGGTCTCACCAGTGTCTTATATAATGGTACTAACACCTCCTTATCTTTGCTGGAAATACCTCGCCTGATGCATCCTAAAACTGCATTAGCTTTTTTAATGGCTATATCACATTGGCGGCTCATAGTCATCCTGTGATCAACCAACACTCCAAGGTCCTTCTCCTCCTCTGTTACTTCTGAAACAGCCTTCAAGAAGAATTAATCTTCCTTAAGGCTCAGATCAAGACTGTACACATTGAAAAGTTATACTTCTATGAATTAACACAGATGTGACTCTGCTCTCAGGATTCAGTGATGAATGATACTCAACACCTACCCACATCATCTTGATTCTATCAGCATCTATTTCTGCTAGATGAGTTTCCTGCAATAAAGCTACTTTAAGATATATAACCTTATTCCCCCACTGATACTGTAAAACCACATCTCTAGGATATGATCTGTATTTATATACAGTATATTAGATATTGGTTAGTTTCTAATGAATGTATGTCTTCAATTGAGCCTCTAAGAGGGGTCAGAAATACAAAAAGAGCTATAGTTAACTATCATGCATCTTCCAAAGTATATTTGTAACAGAAAACAGAACAAAAAAAATTTAACAGACTTAAAACAAGACAGCGTGGGCAAGTTCAGAATCCAGATGGCTTCAGTGCCATCTGCTCCTCCCCTCCCTGTATTAGCTAACAATAGTCTAAATCTCTCTAAATGAAAATATATTTTAAGTCAAGTATTACCTTGTAAATATCATTGGATATTCTAGAACATGTACACTATATTCCTACCTAAAGAAGTTTTTATGTATATATACACACACACACACACGTAAATATGTATATACATACAGATAGACTCATCACATGTAAATTTACAATTGGCTTGGTAAATCAAATGTAAATTAGTACAAAAACTAAATATAAAAATTATAATATAGAAAAATCGTATTCATGGTATGTCAAATAACCAGTGCTATTTAAGTTTTAGGTTATAGTCTAATTTACATCTCAGGAGTACTCACTGTTCCAAGGGACTTGTCAACACAATCCATCAGAGAAATCAGTGAAGAACAGTGCAAGTTGTGATGATTAGTGCAGATAATACTTCAGTCAGTAGACGGTACTATAAACCCAACCTTAACACTAAACTGTTACTTATGAATTGAAGTGCTATACAGTTATTATTGCTTAATTCCAATGGAGATCAACAGAAGAGTTGAGCCTAGCTGGTTATCTGCTAGGAGTGGAACTGAGGGGTTTGGAGGGTAGGAGAGGGATCAGGGCTGGGCAGGGGTTGGGGTGCGGGGGGAGTGAGGGCTCGGGCTGGGGATGAGCGGTTTGGGGTGAAGGAGGGTGCTCCGGGCTGGGATCGAGGGGTTCAGAGGGGGATCAGGGCTGGGGGAGGGGTGCGGGGTGGGTCCTGGGGGTGCAGGCTCCAGGTGGTGCTTACCTGAAGCAGCTCCCACAAGCAGTGGCACACGTCCCCCTTCCAGCTCCTACATGGAGGAATGGCCAGGAGGCTCCAAGCACTGTCCCATCTGAAGGTACTGCCCGTGCAGCTCCCATTGGCCAATGGGAGCGGCAGTGGTGGCGCTTGGGGCAGGGGCAGCATGCGGAGCCCCCTGGCTGCCCCTAAGTGTAGGAGCCGGAGGTGTGAGGGGGATATGCCGGCTGCTTCCCGGGAGCCACGTGGCGTGGAGGCTAGCAGGGTGCCTGCCAGCCCCGCTGCGTGGTGCCGCAAACCGGACAGTTAACAGCCCGGTCAGTGGTGCTGACCGGAGCTGCCAGGATCCCTTTTCCACCAGGTGTTCCAGTCAGAAACCAGACCCCTTGTCACCCTACCAGTAACTCCTGAAGTGGAGGGAATTATTCTTGAATACTATGTAAGTGAACAGTTATCAAACCCAACAGCATGTGGTACCATATATAGATTTTCTTCAGTGGTACTCAAACATCCTGCCTTGTAATTTCACCATTTATCACCTAGAGGTGAGAGACATTTCCACCCAATCTTCTGGAACTTTTTACTTTCAAAACATTCTGAAGGCCATACATTTTTTTGCCCATCGTTCAGAGTAAACTGACAATGCGTGAGCATAAAACAGCTCCCTCAGAGATTTAGAAAATTATTTTCTGTATCTCCCTCCTCCACACCACATGTAGCTTCAAACGCTAAACTCAAACAACCTGGGAGATGGAGGAGGATGAGGTGCAAATGTAAGCATGTCATTCAACAGAAGTTTAGAATTTTGCCTTGAGAGGAAAAAATAAAGTCCTATCTCTTTTCCTGTATGGAACCATACAAGGAAAAAAATAGCAGTACACGGCTTCAATAAAAAACACAGGATGTGTAAAAATAGGGCTCCCGATTACAACAGGACAGTCAACTATTTATGAGTTCCACTTCATATAAGGTTACTTATCTGTCTCTCCCCCATTCCCAGCAGCTACCAAGGCTTCTATCTACACAAAGGTCTTGAACATTTACAATTCAAAGTGAAACAGAAATCAGCCTTTGTCTGCCCACAAATTTGCACTAAAGTGCTTTTAAATGTATTTATTTAAACCACTGCAGATCCCCATGTGGACACCCTTTAATTGGTTTAAATGTGGTATATGCAGATTTAGCCCAATGCAGATTCTAACTGCATTAAACTAAATCAACATAAATTGGGTTTAAACCAATATAAAGGTGCTCTGCCCATGCCGGGATTAGCAGCAGTTTAACTAAATCGATTTGAAACTCATGCAAGTTAATCTAGTACAAATTTGCATGTAGAGCTACATTACCTGTGGTTTTAATTAGGAACCAGAGACAAGGCAAGCATAACTTGACTTTAGGAAACTTTTTGATACGGTCTCCCACAGTACTCTTGCCAGCAAGTTAAAAAAGAATGGATTGGATTAATGGACTATAAAGTGGATAGAAAGCTGGCTAGATCATTGGGCTCAACGGATAGGGATCACCTGCTCAATGTCTAGTTGGCAGCCAGTATCAAGCAGAGTGCCCTGGGGGGCTGTCCTGGGGCCAGTTTTGTTCAACATCTTCATTAATTATCTGGATAATGGGATGGATTGCACCCTCAGCAAGTTTGCAGAGGACACTAAGCTGGGGGGAGAGGTGGATACGCTGGAGGGTAGGGACAGGATGCAGAGCAACCTAGACAAATTGGAGGATTGGGTCAAAAGAAATCTGATGAGGTTCAACAAAGACAAGTGCCAAGTCCTGCACTTAGGACGGAAGAATCCCATGCACCACTACAGGCTGGGGACCAACTGGCTAGGCAGCAGTTCTGCAGAAAAGGACCTGGGGATTACAGTGGATGAGAAGCTGGATATGAGTCAACAGTGTGCCCCTGTTGACAAGAACATCAACGGCATATTGGGCTGCATTAGTAGGAGCATTGCCAGCAGATCAAGGGAAGTGATTATTCCCCTCTATTCGGCACTAGTGAGGCCACGTCTAGAGTACTGCATCCAGTTTTGGGCCCCCCACTCCAGAAAGGATGTGGACAAATTGGAGAGACTCCAGCAATGGGCAATGAAAATGATTGGGGGCTGGAGCACATGACTTATGAGGAGAGGCTGAAGGAAGTGGACTTATTTAGTCCGCAGAAGAGAAGAGTGAGGGGGGATTTGACAGCAGCCTTCAACTACCTGAAGGGGGGTTCCAAAAAGGATGGAGTTCGGCTGTTCTCAGTGATACAGATGATAGAACAAGGCGCAAAGGTCTGAAGTTGCAGTGAGGGAAGTCTAAGTTAGATATTAGGAAACCCTATTTCACTAGGAGGGTGGTAAAGCACTAGAATGGGTTACCTAGGGAGATGGTGGAATCTCTATCCTTAGAGATTTTTAAATCACAGCTGGCTGGGATAATTTAGTTGGGGTTGGTTCTGCTTTGAGTACGGGTTTGGACTAGATGATCTCCTGATGACCCTAATCGTCTATGATTCTTCTACGTCCAGTGGTCAGAGAAAGGGAATGAGCACCATTAGAGCTGGGATCTATTCCTCACTGCTACTTATTTGCTGTATGACCTCAGGTAAGTGTCTGTGTGCCTCGGTTTCCCCCTCTATAAAAATAGTATTAACGCATCTTTGTAAAGTTCTTCTAAACCATGGCTTAGAAATGCAAATTAACAGTGAAAAGGTAGAACAGAGTCCCAGCTGAGCCCAGTAAGAAATCCCACCAAAATCATGCTGTTTATAGCAGTAGAATCCATTTCTCTATGGAGACAGCTACATATCAGTATTGGTCAAGCATCAGTGCAGTTCTGATAGAGCTGGCAATGGTGGAAATATTAGCATAATCCGAGATAGATACCCTAGTGGTTAAGATATCTTCACTAGCACTTACACCATTGCTAGCATCAGTGGTAGCTAAAGAGACGAAATCTGAAGTCTTTAAATACCAACTCCCTCCATGGACTTGAGACCTCCCTTTGTCTGGTTCCCTATACCCACTTTACAGATATGTGCCTCAGAAAAATGTCCCCAGATCATTTTGTGTTTATAAAGCACTGTGAATCATTATCCTCCAGGATATATAACCTGCACCTATCTTCCTGCACTTATCAATACCTGTCAATAGGCCATTTTGTAAGGGGCTAGCTACACACAGCCCCTTTGGATAGTCTCTATTGTCAGACAGTTCAGGCTCTGAAGCACTCTCAGCAGAGGAATGATCATGGTATTGCTGCATCTGTTCAAGCATGAGCTGCTCTAAAAATACAAGCCACGTTACAGAGATTCAAAAAGTATGCCAAGAGCTCATTAAAAAGCAACAAAGTCTGCCTAAGAGAGCCTTCCAGCTACATTTCAGAAGCTTGAAAACAAAGGAGGGGAAGGGTAAGGACTTGTGAGAAAAAACAAGGCTGCTAAAATTTCATATGTAAAAGCATACCCCAAAAATCAATAAGCAGGCCTCAATATCTGTAGTGTCTACGGCAGTGCTGGGCAACCTGCAGACCGCGGGTCGCATGTGGCCTGTCAGGGTAATCCGCTGGCGGGCTGTGAGAGTTTGTTTACATTGACCATCCGCAGGCAGGGCCACCCGCAGCTCCCAGTGGCCACAGTTCACCATTCCTGGCCAATGGAAGCTGCAGAAAGCAGCAGCCAATGTAAACAAACTGTCTCGCAGCCTGCCAGTGGATTACTCTGATGGGCCGTGTGCAGCCTGCGGGCCGCAGGTTGCCCACCACTGGTCTACGATATGAGTGGCAAATCATCCAATGCTAAACAATCACCAAACACTCTGTTAATGTCTATGCACAAGACACTATAGTCACATCTAGCAGCTGGAAATGACAAAGCCTAGTCACGAATTACAATTACACACACCCCCACACACTCCTACAAGCATACACAGCTCTTTCTGAAAAGAAAATTTAAAGCATGAAAGGAAATAAACTGCAGCTCCTAGGAATCACCATAATGGATGAGGCCTGTGATCCATCTAGTCCAGCATACGTCTCTGACAGAGGCTACAACGAGATGCTTCAGAGGAATATGCAAAAATCCATGCAGTAGGCTGATGTGGGATAATCAGTCCCCAGGGAAGATCTCATCTTAATCTCTGATAGAGAAGGGTTTAAAATGTGAAGCAGGAGGTCTAGTAACAATTTTTGCTAGAATATAGAATTTTGTCATTAACTATTACAGTAACTCTAGATATTCTTGTTGTCATATAAGTGTTCAGCTCAGAATAAATAAAACCTCAGAAATAAACCTCAGAAATCTCCTGAGAACTGGAGACTTCAAACAACTTTGGTATGATTGGTAATTATCCTGTAAAATCACCTGGTGCTCAAATGGGCAGCCAATTTGACACCCTGTAAACAATAGTTATAAGTAACTGAAACCTCTCACTGCCAGAAGCTGGGACTGGATGACAGTGGATAGATCACTCAATAAATTGCCTGTTCTGTTCATTTCCTCAAGCATCTGGCACCTGCCACTGTCAGAAGATAGGATACTGAGCTAGCCGGACCATCGGTGTGATCCAATATGGTCATTCCTATGTTCTAAGTAGGAAATTTTCTTTTCTTTGCAATAGTCCCCATATACTGGCTGGAAGTCTATGGAACTGGTATAGGTTTCTTTTCTCTCTGGACTGAGGGCAAGTGGGTACTAAATAACTAATCTTACATTTGTATTAAAATGCAAAATTAACTAGTTTAATACAACACGAATGTGCAGGCCTCTGAGAAGCGATTACATAAAAATGGCACCTTCTCTGTATATTGCTTGTCCCCAGTGAGCATTCAGTCATACCCAACTAAAATAAGTCCACTGCATTTCACCACTCCTTTTACTGCAAGATCACTACAGCTATTGGAGATGGAGCTGGATTCCATTCCTTTTCATGCATCATCAGAATTGTTAGTGAAGAGTTCCAATTGCAGGGTGAAATTATGCCCTTGTTTATACTTGTGCAATACATTCAAAGACATGCTTGTGAATGTTATAATCAAACAGTTTAAATGGAGTCAAGTATCGGAGGGGTAGCCGTGTTAGTGTGGATCTATAAAAAGCAACAGAGTCCTGTGGCACCTTACAGACTAACAGATGTATTAGAGCATAAGCTTTTGTGGATGAATACCCACTTCGTCAGACACATGCATCTGACGAAGTGGGTATTCACCCACAAAAGCTTATGCTCCAATACGTCGGTATTGTAGCAGTTTAAATGTAGGAAAACTGCATAACCCTGGATCTAAACCTGATTGCTAGAGAGCCTCAGGCACACTATTTATCAACTGGTATTCAACTTTGCTAGTACCTAAAGGACCTAATCAGGATCAGGGCTCTGTTGTATTAGCTCTTGTATAGACACTGTGACAGATCGAGGCCAGTGGGGTACAGGAGTCTGGCAGAGGGCAAATATACTGGTCACTGGGTGAGTAGTTTTCTGTTCCCTGAGTGACCAGAGCAGGGGCTGCACTAGAGTAATCAGGAAACTGCTAGAACCAATTAAGGCAGACAGGCTGATTAGATCACCTGCAGCTAATCAAGGCAGGCTAATCAGGGCACCTGGGTTTAAAAAGGAGCTCACTCCAGTCAGGGAGGGGGGGAGCCAGAGGAGAGGAAGTGTGTGTGAGGAGCTGGGAGCAAGAGGCACCAGAAGCTGAGAGTGAGAGGCTGTGCTGCTGGAGGACTGAGGAGTACAAGTGTTATCAGACACCAGGAGGAAGGTCCTGTGGTGAGGATAAAGAAGGTGTTTGGAGGAGGCCATGGGGAAGTAGCCCAGGGAGTTGTAGCTGTCATGCAGCTGTTACAGGAGGCACTATAGACAGCTGCAATCCACAGGGCCCTGGGCTGGAACCCGGAGTAGAGGGCGGGCCCGGGTTCCCCCCAAACCTCCCAACTCCTGATCAGACACAGGAGGAGTTGATCCAGACTGTAGGGGAGATCACTGTGGTGAGAAAATCTGCCAATAAGCGCAGGACCCACCAAGGTAGAGGAGGAATACATAACAATACCATCCCTGCCACAAAGAACCTACAATCAGTTTGAAACAAGATATGATACGTGAGTGTCAAACAAGAGGATGAGGGTAACAGCAAAAAGACTTCAAGGTTACAAAGGTTAACTCTGGAGACAACCTATGAATCCCTTACAAAAAAAATATTCCCTATGGTACGCTATCCTGACTGTCCCTTATCACAGGTAATTTTGTAAAGCTCAGCTTTGCCCCCTATGCTTAATCAAAGAAAGGACTGTCTAAAGATCTGACACTTAATTTCACACTAGTGAATTTTGGTATTGATCACAATGCATTGTGACAACACTGATGAATTCTGACAACGATTAGAGGAGAAAATTTCCATTCACACAAATATCTCAGCTATCAGCAATTAAGGGGAACAAAATACTGGAAAACTGCACCATCTAAAAGGATTTTGATAAAAATCACAGAACTGTAGGACTGGAAGGGACCTCGAGAGGTCATCTAGTCCAACCTCTGGCACTCATGGCAGAACTGTTAATGTTACACTGTGCGGTGACAAAATGGCTCAGACAACCAGTAATGGGACAGATATTTTCCTGTAGGTTGCCAAATGAAACCAAGCTCAAATTAGTAATGCATGAAAGTTGTTACTTACAAGTTGATGGATCTTAGCCCAGTTCACAGACAACTGACACGAATAGCACTAATTGTCCCCTTAGCTGACAATCTCCACAGAGACCAGTGGAGACTAGGTTGCTCTCTCATCCCTAGAGGTGCCCTTAGGTTGAGGAACATTGATGTGGCAGGGTGGGGATGCTTGCATTGTTTCTGGCCCTGCTATTCCTGTCCTGTAGATAACAGGATTTTAGTCAGCAGGGCTGTCAGCCTGGCACCTTTCACCAACACTAAATTCGCACAAAAGATTGAAAAAAAGGAAACCATTATCCAGTATTTTAAAGTCTGCCTGAACACAATAGTGGCTCTTGAAATACACTTAGGTCGTTCTCTTCCTAAAAAGGGTAGAGATGAGGATGTTCATGTGTTGTTACTTGCAGAGTTAGCCAGTTTACTCAGCAAAGCCACAGTTCCATGTTCCACAGAGGAAGCCTTGTTTACATGTCACCCAGGAAACTGACTCAGACATTAGACTTGGAAAAAGCCCTGCTAGACCCACCACCCCTTATTGCTGCTCTGAACTGATTTATGAAGGGTCACAGGCCATAAGTTTTAAATCTAGCCTGTTCCACTGGCAGTGCTGGACTGTTCCTTACAGCAAAACTCCTACTACTTAAACTAAGCCCAAGTTAGCATTTTCACCTGTACTTGTTAATGTGATTGACAAGGCTGCTACACTCCACTATAAGAGGGCTCACATCTTCTTACAAAGCTATTCTGTTGACTGAATTCATACATATCATAGACTTTAAGGTCAGAAGGGATCATCGTGATCTAATCCAACCTCCTGCACATTGCAGGCCACAGAGCCTCACCCACTCACTCATGTAATAGACTGTAACTCTGTATCCTTGAAAATTAAGATGTGGCTGATTCAATAGGCATGCTAGTGTGAGTATACTTTTGCAGTTTCATACTCAGCGTTTTTCCATTGCTTTTGAAGTGCCTTATTAAGAGCCTCAGATGAGTTTCCTCTCTCATCCCTGCCCCGCTTTTCACCCTTATTAGGAGCATGGCTGTGGAGCTCCAAGCAAGTATCTTCTTGTACACAATTTCAAAGTATAGGTGAACTGAAAATTTTTAAAAGCACAAGTTGGCTGAATTTCTTTAGTTACTTAAGTATAATTTTTATTAAGATTAGTTGGTGAAGACATAAATGCACTCTCCATCTTAAAATAAATGGATGCTTTCTTTGCTCTGGATCGCTTCTCTATTAAAAAAAATCAGAAAGTTTGTCCCACCTTTTCTAGAATTTCTCTCCCCCCCCTCCACCTTCTCTTTTCCTCTGGGTTGGCGTTGCTGCTGCTGCATACAATAGCATGAGCAGCACCAAAATCAAACAGACAGCCATATAGATAATTTCACCTTCAGTCTCTAGGCAAGTAGAGTGCAGCTGATAGGAGCCTAATCTATGTCACTGTCTCTGCTCAAAGGCCTAGGTGCGAGAGAGTGAAACCAACTAGGCTGCCATCAATTTCACGCTAGAGCTACAACCCTGCAGGAATCCTCCCACGCAGGGCTGTCCTGCAAAATAATTCTTTTTAACTGACTAAGTGGCTGAAAGAAAATACTGGATACCTAAACCCTGCAAACCATTGGGAGGAGCAGGTTTTATTTATCAAGCAAGCTGGACTTAATTAGTATAAACTTAAAAGACTGGCATAACAGCACTGGTTGTAGTGTTGTCTGCTGAAGCGGAGAATCACTGCCTCTCTGCTCTGATATGCTGCTTCACTGTGTTAGGAATATACCGAGGTACCCCACACAGAGAAATAAGCCCAGTGGAGGGGGACTACACTGAGACGCAGGACACCTGGGTTCTATTCCTGGCCTGCTGAGTGACCAAGGGCAAGTCTCTGAGCCTCAGTTTCCCCATTTGTAAACTGTGCTTTTGTACCTGCTTGGAAATTTACTGGTTAAAAGAGATAGGTATTTTTGCTGCTGTCATATACCGTCCAAAAATCAAAAAGGCCTTTATCTACTGCAATACCACATTGCAATCTCATATGTTATTTGCTATCTGCTACGGGGACTCATTAATGCTTTTCAAGTATCTTCTTCCCACTAAGCATCTGCATTTTGGATTATTTTAGGAGAAGGTGCTCTCTCTATTTTTGTGTGCAGTGCCAAGTAAACTATTGACATCAAAATTATTTCTCAAACTATAACCACTTGAATTGGGCCATGTTGAATCTCATTTCATTATTTCATGTTCATATTTCTAGCCTCTTTGTCCATCTTGTATTATTTTTCTCTCCTCACTGTTCTCGCCTCCATTCCTTGCAATTTAGTATTATCTGCCAACGTAATTAACATGTTTTTTAACACCTCTTCCAGATTAAAGATGTGAAATAAAAGCAGGCACCACACCAATCACTGCAATACCCTCTTCAGGAGTCCCCTGACCCTCCAATTCATTCAATACACTATCATTTATCATAACCCTTTCTTTATGATCCACCAGCCAGTTTTCAATCCCAGTGATAGCATTCATACTCAAACCAATCTGGATTCATGTATGTAGCAAGTTTTCTGAGCCACGGAGCCAAATTCAGACTTGGGGTAAGCAAGCATCCCTCCTTTGACTTCAGGTGCACCCAAGTATAGCAAGTCTGAATTTGGGTAACAGTACCAAGTCAGACTCAAAACAGAGTTGTACAACTAGACAGGAAGCAACACAGGCTCTGTTACTGCCATCTACTCCATGTGGCTGAATCCCTGTGTTTACACAGAGCCCCACTAATTTCAAACGGGCTCTGCACGAAGCAACTCACAGGCCTTACAATCCAAAGGTTACCAAGTGTACACTAACCATTATTTGAATGATTCTACCAGTGTTTAGGGACTTGTTTTGGTCTATTTTTAAAAGACATTTTGATCTTTTTCCTTGGAGATTCTATTTCTGTCATTTTCCCTTTAAAATTGTTATTCTAAGCTTATTTGGGATTGGTCTCTTCTGGGAGGGAAGGGAGTGCAGTTCAAGGATGAGTTTGTTTTGTTCTTGCTCCCCATACTTCCTCCCTTTCAAAAAAAAAAAAATAGGTCAAGCAGGTTAACAGATGAAAGAGCAAGTTAATTTGTGTTTTCAGAAGCCCGACTAAAACACAGCAAGCATGTTTCAGATTTTAATGATCTTTTGTCTTGTTTTTGACTATTACAGTTATTTTGGGGATGTGCTAACTTTCTCCCTGGGAGTGCAACAGCACCTTTATTTTCTTTCATTTAAAAAAAAAAAACTTCAAAGATTTTACTGAAATCCACCTACCACATTCCTGTTGCACAGCAATTTTGTAATTTTATCCCCACCACCAGAAAAATGAAATGTATACTCATCTTGCACGCGACAATTCAGAGCACACCACCACTGAGACAAGTGCATTATTTCAAAGTGGCTACTTCCAAACCAGGAAGGAAACCCACAGGACTGATGCATCACACAGCATGTGGTGAAGAAACAAAGTAAAGGGTTGGGGGTTATTTTAGTGGACTAATGCAACTGACAGTTCTTGGATACACATCCTGATCCATGGTTCTACGTGATCCAAGCAGGTCACAAAACTGATTCCTGGAGAGTTCATATGAAAACTAATGTGGTAGAAAGACATTTAACACTTACAACAATTTAGAGCCTCTTACACATCTTAGCTTGATTTCCTAGATTGCAAGCTGCTGAGGCAAGAACACAGTCTATGTCTAAGTCTGTTCTTTCATTACGTTTGTAAAGCACAACAGGGTCCTGATCATGGCCTATAGGCACTCTGATAATATAAATAACTAATATCTGCCTTGTGCAAGTGCTGCCCAAAGGATGCATTTCATTCAGAATCCAGTTTCTGTTCTGCAGCACCAGAGGATAATCATGACTTAAAAGAGGCCTAAGGGCCTGGAATACACTTTATTTGAACCTGCCATGAATCTTTTAGAAAAACATCTAAGCTTGGTTTTAAATTGTAAGTGATGGAGAATCCACCACAATGGTTAATCACTTGGACTGTTAAAAATGTACACCTTATTTCCAGTCTGAATTGGTCTAGCTTCAATTTCCAGCCATTGCATGTTACACCTTTTTCTGCTAGATTGTTCCCCATGCAGGTACTTGTGTCTTTTCTGCATTATTATTGATAATTCTACTATTTTCATCTAGCAATGGACCAATACCATTGTCAGAATTCTTTTTGTTCCTAATTTATTTTAAAAACTCCTCCTTATTGTCCTTCACTTTGCTGGCCATAGATTTCGCCTTGTGTCCTTTGGCTTCCCTTACCAAATTCTAGAATTTTGAACATCTGGATTTATATTTCTTACTATCAACTTCCCCTTTCTTCCATTTGTTTTTTATTAATTATTATTATTATAATTAACAACTGCCTTCACATCCTCTCTAAATTAGATCAGTTTTTGAACCAGTACAGCTTTCTTCCTCGATTGTGGGTTTTGGGGGGCATCTAAGGGCACTCAAATGATTCTAAATTGTCATACACATTTTTCTGATTAAGTTCTTCCTCCCAGCTGATTTAGCTCATTGTTATAAAAAATAAATATATGGAGATATACCTATATCTCACAGACCTGGAAGGGACCCCAAAAGGTCATCAAGTCCAGCCCCCTGCCTTCACTAGCAGGACCAGGTACTGATTTTTGCCCCTGATCCCTAAGTGGCCCCCTCAAGGACTGAACTCACAACCCTGGGTTCAGCAGGCCAATGGCTCAAACCACTGAGCTATCCCAATTGTGAAACTGGCCTTATTAAAGTACCATGTATATATAATATTACTAGTCTGGACTTTATTCTGCTTGCACAATATAAATATGATCAAGTCATGATCATCTGTACCTAAGCTACCATTAAGTTTTAGCTCTGAGATCAGTTCCTCTTTATCTGTTAGGATAAGGTCTAATACAGAATTCCCCTGTGTGGTTGCAACACTTTTTGAGACAGGAAATTGTCATCTATTATATTTAGAAATTCCAAGGATATTTTACTACTAGCAGCATGAGAGCACCAGCATGTGTCACTCAAATTCAAGTCTCCCATGATCTTGCAGTTTTCTTCCTACATATTAAAGATAGGTGCATATGAGAGAGGTCATCCTGTTCGTTAATGTGATTAGGTGGTCTGTAGGAGACATCAATTAGTGCCCTATCTTGTGCTTTATCTGTTAGGATATGAATCCATAAGCACTCAAGATCATTTTATTCCAAGTTATCAGTGACTCGGAAACAGGTAATGCCACTTTTCACATAGCGTTCCAGTCTCCCTTCCCTTTTACCCACTCAATTCTTCCTAAAAGCAATGGTTATAACATTTAAATCATCCCACCAGTTTTCAGTAATACCATCTAGCTCAAACTTATGCTCATAAATGAGCAATTCCAATTCCTCTTATTACCCACACTCCTAGCATTGGTTTATAGGCAATGAAAAACTTCTCCTCCTCATGTCCTTCGGTTCCTAGATTAATTTTGTTCTCAGCATCTCAATTTTGTTCTGAGTGATCGTATCTTCCCTCTTTTTACCCTCCTCTTTTGCTACTAGTTTAATCCTCTCCTAAGTACTCTAGCCTGCCTATTCCTAAGGAGATTGGTTCCCCTTCTACTGAGGTGGAGACCATCCAAACTATGCAGCCCCCTCTCCCCACAGAAGACAGACCAATGTTCCATAAAACCAAAACCCTCCAACCTATACCACTCACCTAGTAAGCAATTCACTTCCAGAATCTTCTGCCTTCTGTCTTCCTTTGCTCGAGGAACAGGAAGAATCTCAGAAAAGATGGTTTGGACAGTCGTCTTTTTCAGCACACTTCCAAGTGCCCTGAAGTTATATCTCTGTGTGATATCCCGTGACACAGTATCATTTGTGCCAATCGAACCCTCACCATCACCAACAGATCCTTGCCCATAGACTTCAGAAGCATATCCAGTCATAGAGTGACATCTCGTGTCTTGGCTCTGGGAAGGCAACACACTTTCCCGTTGTCTGCCTGTTCCTTACAGAATGTTTATTCAATTCTTCTGAGTACTGAAAAAGGATAGTCTGTCTACCTTGGATGGCTGAAGAACTCTTTGCAGGTAAGCCTGATTTTCTTAGAGGTTGGGCCAAGATGCCATCTACATGTGTCTCCCATATGTCTGTTTCCTTGGATCAGCTGGATCTTGAGAGGTTTCTTCCACAGATTCTATATTGAGGACCTGGTATCCATTTGAAACTTCTAGCTGTGGGAACTCCTCCTGCTTCTCTTCTCCCTTGTGGCCAGGGTCTGGCTATTCTCCTCTGTCTCCAACCATATGGAATGCTGCTATGATCTCGTCTCTGGTGGTTACAAATGACCAGGCCTCCCCTCTCACTTCCTCTGTAACCGATTCCTTCGTGGCCAGCTCCATTCTTCCTTGAGCATGAGATACTGGTGGTTTGTCAACCTGGTTGTCTTAAGAACTCTTCAGCTTCTCCGATTCTTAGTAGCATCTCAATTTGCTCCTCCAATACAAGAATCTTTTCCTCCAGTACAGGCACAAACTTGCACTTCAGGCACAGGAAATCCCTTCTGGCTTCAGGAAGGAAAGAGAATATGGCACTTCCACTGCAACTCCTTGGAGAAACTGAGCAGAGGGTTTTGTTCTTACCCAAAACTACATGTGTTATTCATGCAGGGAAAGCTGTGCATGACGTTTGGTTCTCACCTGAGGCTGTGTGTTTAGTCTATGCTGTTACTCAGGCAGAACTTAAGTCCAAGACTCTCCTCCTTCATTTCAGTCCTGACAATCAAATTGCTCATCTATAGCCTGATCACCTCACACTGTTTATTGCCACCACCATCCCCTCTCTCACCTTCTAGATACCAATTCTTGCCCCTGCTCCAGTCTTTCCAAAGTCATCTTATTTGTGTGATCATGTCACTCCTTCTATAAATCTTTCCATGGCTCTCCACCGCTCATCAAGTCTGAACTCTTTGTCCTTGGCATTCAAAGACCTATAAACCTCCCTCTGACTTTGTCTTCACTTACATTCCATCCTATCAGTAATATCAATCTTCATGTCCCCTTTGCTCCCTGCCTCCTCCTCTGTCTCTCTTGCTATGCTGCTCTCTGCGTGTGAAATGCCTTCCATAAACTTATTTGCCAAGCCACCCTCGTACCTCATTGAAATCAGCCCTAAAAAAGCTCTATTCTCCCATCTCACCTACAAGGAGTGAGGCAGGGAAT
This sequence comes from Gopherus flavomarginatus, assembly GCF_025201925.1. Taxonomy (NCBI): domain Eukaryota; kingdom Metazoa; phylum Chordata; order Testudines; family Testudinidae; genus Gopherus; species Gopherus flavomarginatus. The sequence goes on along the minus strand of NC_066619.1, from coordinate 283,145,908 downwards.
AAGAGAGAAGCAAAGAGAGTTAAATTAATGGAGCATCAAGATACACACATACTTTACTACGTAGCTGTGTGATAGTACCACCCTTGTCCTTCTCCTTTCCTTCCCCCTGTTTTTTGTCTGTGTATGACCCTGGCTTATTGTGTTATACTTGCGTTAGATTTATGCTCTTCAGAGCAGGAACCACCTCTGTACTTGTCTTTGAGAAGCTCCTAGCACATTTTGAAGTAATAAAGTTAGGAATCATGCCATGAAATAAATACAGAGAAAATTTAAGGTTGAATCTCACAAAAAACATCTCAAGAGTGAAATCTACTATTCTGTAAAATAATCGCCGAAGAGAAGGAGTGGAAGCCCCATCTTTAACAGATTTAGATTAGGATAAAGTATTAAAAATATACTGGAGAGAACAATCCTGCACTAGATAGACCAGGGAGGGATATATTAGATGAGCTGTTAAGTCTTCTAGCTCAAATTTCTAAGACCTACAGTTAAAATACAAAGGAAGTGAAGTTTAGACTAATTCATTACTCCCTCATACACACAATTTCCTTGGCTAGGTTTGAAAAACATCTCTCCAAACACCTTCTACCATAAGACTAAACCTACAAGCCAGAGGCCCATACTCAAAATGGAGCTAATCCCTCCAGCAAGGTGTCAGTTTCAGGATGACAGCATCCGTTTCCCCCACTTCCATGGTCCAGTCCAGGAGTTGCCAGTCAGGTCTCAGGTCTCTGACCATCACCTGTCTCTGGGCAAGAACCCTTGTTCCATTTCCTTCAGACTTGGGGTTTTAAGACTGCATAGCTCCCTGCCTTACACTGTGATAAAGGCAACCGTCTGTGCATTGCTTTCGCTCCGATGGCTATGAGCAGCATATTGCCAGCAGTTACAAGTTACCACAAAGCTCCTTCTAAGCAAGCACATTTATTCTTGAGGTAAAAGCATTGCAGAGAAAACGTAATAAAAATCAACAGATTTAAGCACACACTAAACATACAGGAGTCACCCATCAGTTTCATGGGATCCCAGCAGGCCAAAGTCTTTCCAACCTTTACAGAAGGGTCTGGATCCCTCTTGGACAGAAGGTCCTGTCTGTTTGCTGGATTAGAAAGAAGGCCTCGTGTCAATTCAAACTCATCCTTTCATACTAAAAGCTCCTTGTTTAGTCTCAGTGACTCACCTCAATCAGCCCCCACTGTAGGTAGCTTCTGTAGGAGCTGTGGTAACCCCCTCCTGATGGAAGAAGAACACAATCATACATAAAGCATCCATAATTTTAATAGAATGGCACCCAAAGATACTGCATGGGGTTGCAATATCTGTCACACAGGGTTCAAGGCAGTACCTAACAACTCCTCCCTCACTTTGATATTGGAAATGCAGCCTTACCCTTGGACACCATCAAAGCTTCCTCAATCTTCCCTATCAGCCTTTGGTTAATAAGAGGTCTGGTAAATGTGGAGCCCTCCTCTTCCCCTCTCTTCTGGGAGGAGGGAGGGAGATAAAACACTGAGCATTGATCTTTCCCAGCTATTCCAGCTGAAAGGGAGGGGCACAATACTCTGCCCCACTCTCATCCCTCCATGGGAGACCTGGTGGATCTCTTTCCCTGAGTGTTGTTCAGCTGTGGAGTGGACAGTTTGTTCATCTGCAGTCATTTCTCTGCCTTAAGCACAAAAACAGATCAGGGAGCAAAGTACCAATCACAGGAGCACACTCTACCCAGCTGCATCCTCAGCACATGTGCTTCTTCCAACTTAGCAGACAGAACACTGAACTGCAAGATAGGCCCATGGAGAGGTTATTTTAGCTTTACTTAGAGCAAAAAGAGGTCTATGGGGAATTATTTTGGGTTGCAAGTAATATTTGAAAATGCAAATGAAGTATCACCACATGGGATTTCAGGAGATACCAGAAGTGAACCTCGCCATGAAGACTGAAGCACTCTCACCCTTAATCAAATTTGGTGTCTCTCCGTACCCAGAAGAAAGCGCAACACTGATCACCAACACAAGAAATATCTTTAACTCTATTAATCCTGCGCTATGCTTTAAGAAATGAAAGCACCTCAAGCGCTCCTTGTGCAGTTGTTTGGCTAAATTCTCAACGATTAACACAGCTGAGTGCAGCTTCCATTGGGCTTCTTCACAGCATAGCAAGGGCATGAAAGGACATGTGCTGATTAGAGGCTATCAACTGTGTGATACATGTCACCACACCCTGTGTGGGTGGACCAATGGGCAAAAGTACCATTAGGAAAGTCCTGTTCAGCTGCAAAGGAATAGAGCATTCAAACCTCACAACATATAGGTTTCAGAGTAGCAGCGTGTTAGTCTGTATCCGCAAAAAGAACAGGAGTACTTATACACAATATATAGCTTGCCTACTCAGATAATCATTTGAGAGAGGTGCCCTTGTAAGCAACCTTCATATGCACAATAATGCCTTACTTAATTTCAATTCGCTCCAGCCCCACCAATTACTGCATGAAGCACATTTGCCCTCTGATGAAGGCCCACACTAGGAACATTCAATCATACAACAGCCTGGGACAAGCAAAACCCCATTTAGGACAAGTGATATTTAATCCCTTATTGCCTTACAGTCACAATGCTGCCTGACCTTTAACCTCCCGAGTGCACTATCCAATCAGCCTCCATGACCTGAGGTTGAAAAATGCAAACTAATCACCTGCCTCAGTCTTCCGGTAGATGCCACTGAGCAGCAGGAGAAATTTGCTCATCTGGCACGGCACAGCCACTTGTGCACCTGACTGCACATCCGGAAGAGAGCACAAGCGTAGTTTTGGATACATCTCCACCCCTCCCAACCAAAAGTGTGGTACTGGAGGTCACTGGTAGTTGGTGACAAAGAAAATGCTCATACAGGTGAGTTCCACCTTCTAAGAAATCATCCTGACCCAGTCAGGAGAGCTGGTCATCAGTGGACTGATTTAAAAAACCAAAGCCAATTTTGACACTTAAAGATGAGTTTCCAAAGGGCTTATGGCACATCCAGACTATCTGAAGAAAAGTGGAAGACGACAAATTAGATAAGATGTTCCTTATGCCCTGAAATGAGAACAGGAAAGTGTCTCTGGTTAAGCATCTCCTTATTCTCAGCTGATTTGGTACAGTAACTTCTTAAAGCAATACTGCCCAGCGAACCATAAACAGATGTGTCTGCTACAGCAACAGGACTAAGACGACTAACCCGCTTCCCCTCTCGTCAAGCAGTCACAAAAAAACCCAAACCAAAGCTGAATAATAATACTTAGCACCCTTCATCTCCTCACAATGACCCTTTGGGAAGGTAAGTGCTATCATCAACATTTTATAGATAAGGAAGTTGAGGCGCAGGCAGATGTCATGACTTGCCCACGGTCACCCAGCAAGTCAGTGGCTGAGCCAGGACTAAAACCCAGCGTTATTAGCTCCCAGTCCTGCGTTTCATTTATTCTGATTCATAATCAGAAAATCTAATAGCTCAAACATAAGTATAAACTGTCCATGAAAAGCAATAATCACCAAAAAATAACCCCCATAGACCCTCTGACACATAATTCCCACCTCAAAACTCTCAACTCACCCAGACCTTCCCTGGCGATCCAGGACTAAAGAGGGACAATAGCCTGCTCTATAATTATGACCAGGGTGGATTTGATTCAAATCACTAGTCAGGAAGACTATTTAATCATGGTTTTCTACACAGAAGTGCATTCTTGTTGGTTATTATAATCTTAATACACATTCTTCACAACTCACAGATAGATATAGGTTTCACTTTTAGAAGGTTCACACTATACATTTTTGAAGAGATTTATTTAGACAACTTTTCAGATTAGTTTGACAGCTATATCAGAAAATGAATGATTGTCTGGTTATTTCATTTACCAAAGGTAACTGAAGCAGATATTTATGAAGTCATTGGGAGGTGAACTATCTCCAATTCCACAGGTTAATCCTTTTCTTGCCATGATGTATTAGGAGGAGAACATCACTAGACAGACATTTTAATGTTTTATTTAACTAAAACAACGTTAAGTATTCTGGATTTTTTTTCTTCAACAGCAAAAATATATAATATTTTAACAAAACAAGCAAATGTCCCTTGCTTCTCACAATTACCTCCAGACTTCTTCTCCTTGTCCAGATCTATTCCACTCCCAATAATCTTCTATTCATTGAACTTTCTGAAACTTTGCACTTTTAGAGAGAGGCAAGGGATTGACTATGTGTACACAAATTTGCAGAGGGACAATAGAGTTGAGGTCTGTTATTTCGCACCTCTACATATTAGCAGAAATGTTTTTAAATAAATGTTAACAAGCATGTTACCTCAGGAGACACAAATCCATGGTTTGAGAACTGAAAAACTAAGCATCTCTGATGGTATCTTCTAGACTGAGCACTGAGTCAATTGGGTAGATAAAAAGATTAACCTAAATAATCTAAAGAGAAGCCCCTGAAACCCTATAAGATTGGGTCCCTAATCCATGAACTATTGGAACTCATTTACAAAACTTTTCTTAAACATTACACGAATATATTGTCTCATACTAGAATTTATAATCCCTATTCCATGATGAGATATCTTTGAACCATAATGTATCTTAATTAAAACTATATTTAAGATATGCTTTTTGAGGAAAAATCCTTTTATCAAAAAATCTGATTTAAATAAAAAATCATTGATTTTTATCCGCCCAGGTTCTGCCACTCAATTCTGCAATAGGAGTGCATCCCTTAAAGTAGTGCTAACTTGTAATACTGCCACTACTAATTTCACAATAAGCAACAAGACTCATCGAGAGGCTAACACAAAAGTGAAAATAAAAAAATCCAATGAGTTGCAGGGGGCAGAAAACACTCTCCTAGAATGGCCCAGACAGACTTTCAGGCCTCACCAAATAGGAGCAGGTAGCGGATTGAAAACTTTTGCAAGTGAATTTAATTCTAGAAAGGAAGCTATTTTCCACGAGATTGATGAGGAAGTTAATACTCTCTGTAAATAAACTAATGTCTCTTCCCTGCAAACTACTCTGTGCAGACTGTAAGGGTTCATCAAGATGGAGCTGCTTATAGCAGGAGCTCTCAACCTTTTTCTTTCTGATCCCTCTCCACCCCCCAACGTACTATAAAAATTCCACAGCTCATCTGTGCCACAAGAACTGTTTTTCTGCATATAAAAGCCAGGGCCAGCGTTAGGAGGTAGCAAGCAGGGCAACTGCCCAGGGCCCCACCAGGGCCAGCTCCAGTGACAAAAGCCACAATTGGCTTATCTGCCCCTGCTTCATTCTTCGGCAGCAATTCAGGGGCAGGTCTTTCCCTCCAGGAGGGACTGAGGGACCAGCCGCCGAATTGCCGCCTAAGACCCAGACATGTTGCCCCTTCCCACTGGCCGCCCCAGGCACCGGACCTCGGCCCCACACCACAGGGGGCCCTGTGAAGCTAAGCTGCTCAGGCTTCAGCTTCAGCCCCAGGCAGTGGGGCTTTGGCTTTCTTACCTGGGCCCCAGCAAGTCTGATGCTGGACCTGCTTGGCATACCCCCCGAAGCCTGCTTGCAGCCCCACAGTGGTCCCAGGACACTGGCTTACAGGATCAGAGCCTAACATTATAAAAAAGGAAAGGTAAACACAAAACTGAAAAAAAACACATCTTAGTCGCAAGGCACAGAAGCTGTGTCAGATTAGAACTGACTAGTCAGTTCCTTAATAGTGTGTTTAAATTTCCCTCATAGACAGAAGGAAAGTAATAAAGGTACCAGAATTAATGCATTTGTTGATGTTTTTCCTGTTAGGAAGTTTTGAGCTGGACAGTATCAGGCTGATGATGTGGAATAACAACATAATTCAGATAATAATGCTTTAAGCTGTCTTTTAATAGATAATGACAGGCATACGAACAGGGCACATCTACTGGAACAGTTCAATTCTCACTGCGTTATGTTCTCCCATCTGGTAGGGGCTGAGGTGCACTGAAAATGCTCCAAATAATCCTATTCAGCTTGTAGTAGCAACTGACTATGGTTATAAATAAGCTTCCTGAGCGAGCTCAGTGAACAGAAGTTAGCATCTAATCGGTCAGGCCTGTATCTTCATGACACATTCCTCTAGAAGCCATTTGCGTTTATGTACAGTAATTCATACGATATGGGACAGCTCAGAACGTCACTGAGAAATAGTATTCCTAAGGGTGGAAAATAAGAGGTAAAAAGACTTAATACACAGAGATACAAATTTTAAACACACAGACGGTAATAATAAATCTACACAGCATTTATCTTCAAAGCATCTTACAAACAATAGACCACACTCTTGGCTGCCTTCAGGCCCCTTTGCACTGCTCAGGCAGGGCGAGGAGAGGGGGTTTTCCTCAGCTGGTGCAGAGCAGAGTAGACATAGCTGCCTCACTCACTCTTCCCAGCTGAGCCCCAGGTGCAGAGAACATGTCAGTACAGAGTGATAGTAAGATCAGAGTGCACTGCTCCCCCAGCAATGCCGAGCTAGAGAATGGACCTTTAGGAACCATAAGCAGCTCGCACAGATCTAAGCAGCCCCAATGCTGGGCTCATAGTGATACAGATTCCAGAGAGTCGTAACAGAAGAAGCCATTAACCAGTGCACAAAAAATTCCTGCAATAGAGCTATCTTCATTTTATAGATAGAGGTAGACAGCCAACATTTTCATCCTCCTATTTGGGGTTCCTCCATTTCTGAGCACCCAACCCATGATACCTAGGGCCTGATTTACAGAAGCACTGAGCACTCACAGCTCCCACTGATTTGGGTTGTGGATGCTCAGAACTTGTGAAAATTCAGGGCCAAGAGGTCTCAGGTTGGGCACCCTAAAACTGAGACACCGAAGAGCAGTGGTCACCTTGGACATTTTTGGACTAAACACCTGGCTCAAACACACAAAAACACAAAGTAGAAAACCTCCCCCTCAGCCCAGGCCACTGGTAGTGGCAAAGCAGAGAACCAGTATCTTGGACATCTATTATTCTTTTACTACAGTAGTACCCTTCAGGAATCAGGCCCCACTGTGCTAAGCATCATGCAGACTAACAAAAAGACACTCCTTGCACCAGGAGAACTTACAATCTAAGCCTATGAAGAGTATAAATGGTGAATTCTCTTGAAGTCTTTAAACCATGATTTGAGGACTTTTCAGTAATTCAACCAGAGGTTAGGGGTCTATTTCAGGAGTGGGTGGGTGCAGTTCTGCGGCTTGCAATGTGCAGGAAGTCAGACTAGATGATCACAATGGTCTCTTCTGACCTTAAAGTCTATGAGAGACGATGGAGAAGCACAAGAATGAAATGATTATGAACAGCCTGATAAGTAGAATTATTGTATATCAGCAGCCTGTCCATCCAAGAGTATTTTGCAGGCATTATCACAGAGACGAGTTTAATGAAGGATTTTGATGTTTTACAGCACTTTTATAAACAACAAAATTTGTACGACAAACTTCATTACTATTTTTGATAGAAGTACAAATATAATGGATGAAAGGACTGAGACAGATAATAACATGTTTGGATTTTATTTGATACAGTGCCTCTCAAAACCCTGGCTTGAAAAGTTATTTCAGGTCATAAGAGAAACATTCAGGAAGACTTAAAATGAGTGGCACAAAAAGGAAATGATGTAGAACAATGTACTGACTTAGGAAAATATGTTTGGCAGGAAGGGGAAGGTTAACCACTTCTTTTAGGACCAACTCTATTTGATAAGGGAAGCTAAAGGTATAAGGGAAAAAATCCATTGCGGATTGGCCTAAAGACAATAAGGACGGGGAAGGAGGTGTGTGTTAAGTATAATAGGAACAAAAAGTAATCCTAGCAATGGTATACACCTGTTACTAGATGGAGATGGTAAAGTTGTTAGAAATAATAAGGCAGAAAAGGCCAAAGCGTTAATAATTTTTTTCTTCTGTATCTGAAAAGAAGCAGGATGGTGTACTTATATCTTGATGAAGTACTTTACAGTCTATTAGTACCGAAGGAGGATGTTAGACAGTGTCTACTAGAGACAAACATTTTTTAGATAATTAACTTGTATGCAAGACTTATAAAAGAGTTGGCTGAGCAGATCTCTGGACCGCTGGATATTAATTTTTTAATAAATCTTGGAATACTGGGTAAATTGCAGAAGATGGTAAGACTTATCACTGTGCAAAAATGATAGGTGGAATAATCCCAGGAAACTTTCTAGGTTATGCAAAAATCAATCCCAGGCAAACTAATGGACAAGCAAATATGGGATTCAATTGATAAAGAATTAAAGGGTAGGAATATAAGCAATGCCAGTCAACATGGTTACAGAAAAAATGTTTTGTCAAACAAACATGATTTCATTGTCTGACTAAATGGATGTTTGGTTGATAAAGGTAACCACATAGATGTCATATACTTAGACTTTTATAAGGCATTTGACTTAGTACTGCATGACATTTAATGAAAAAAATAGCAGTACATAATATCAATAAACATATTAAATGGATTAAGACGCAGTTAACTGACAGATCTAAAAAAGGAGTTGGCAATGGGGAATCATCATCAAAAAAGGGTGTTTCTTTGGTGGGGTTCCGCGGGGATCAATACTAGACTTGATGCTATTCAACATTTTCATCAGTGACTTGGAAATAAATACAAAAAAAAAAATCACTGCTGATAACGTTTACAGATGACACAAAGATTGGCTTAGTGGTAAATAATGAGGAGAACTGGGCAGCCTTACAGACCAACCTGAAGCTGGGCCCATTCACACAAAATGCATTTTAATACAGTCAAATGCAAAGTTATACATCTTGGAACAAGTAATGCAAGCTGGACCTACAGAATGGGTGACAGTATTCTGGAAAGCAGTGACTCTGAAAAGGATTGGGAGTCATAGTGGACAAGTAACTCAACAAACTCCCAATGCAAAGTCGTGACAAAATGTGCTTAGGCAATCCTTGGATATGTAAACAGTAGTACTAGGGAAAAGGAGTTTACCTCTCTATATATAGCATTGGTGACACCTACATCCAGCTCTGGTATCCGCCCTTCGTAAAGGATGTTGAAAAATTGGACAGAATGCAGAAGAGAGCTGCAAAAACGATCTGAGGTCTGGAGAAAATGCCTTACAGGGCAAGAGACTTAAGAGCTCAATTTGTTTAATTTAGCCAAAAGAAGGTTGAGAGGTGACTTGATTCCAACATCAAAGTACTTTCACATGGAGAAAATACCAGGTATTAAAGGGCTCTTTAATCTAGTGGCAAAAGGCAGAACAAGAAACAATGACTAGAAGTTGAAACCTGACACATTCAGATTAGAAATAAGGCACAAATTTCCAATAGAGAGAGTGATTAAGCATTAGAACAAACTACTAAGGGAAGTGAAGGACTCTCCCTCCATCTCTTGATGTCTTCAAATTAAGACTGGGTTTCTTTCTGGAAGATGTGTTTTAGCCAGACAAGTTACTGGGCTCATTACAGGGGTAAGTTAACCGGTTAAATGTAATAGCCCGTGTTGTAACAGAAGGTTAGATTAGATGATCTAAGGGTCATTTCTGGCTTTAAACTCTACAGATCCATAAGTCATTTATTAGGAATCTAGACGAGCAAGTAAACCATACATTAAAGGAAATACACATGATGATAAATTGGAAGGAGGTGCAAACACTAGTGAGGGCAGAGAAATAATACAAAGGGATGTGAAATTTTTTTTAAAAGAGGCAGAAAATAATCCAGCAATAAAAATGTAAGATAATATATCTATGCAAAAAATGATAGATCACATACATTTATTGGGAGGAGACATTTGGAAAGGAGTAATACTGAAAGATCCAGAAATTTAGATATGAGCTTGCAACTTTTTTTTTTTTTTTTTAAAAGGATATGATTCGGTCACACAGAGACATCCAGTCACAAAACTGTCCTATATACTGTTCAGGTGTGATTTCACACAGAATATTATCTTCCCCACATCACCAGGAAACTAGACAAACTGGAGGGAGTTCAGTGAAGAGCAACAAACATGACCAATGAATTGATTACGGGGAAGACTGAAAAACCTACGTGCTAGAACTTAGGTGGAGATGATTTATGGGCAGGAAGGCATTATTCTCCTTGAGGGTGATTAGATATCACAATGATGGTATAAAAATCTGGATGGACAGGAGAGACAGGAAAATTATCTACAAATAACTAAATAATGTAAACACAAAGGGAACGAGAGGAACCACTTAGGGTGGTACAATGGACTATAACTAGGAGTGATTGGATATCATTAGTAAAGGAAGTGTTTGCACTGAAAAGCAGGAAAGACATCCTGACCTTCATTATTTATATTAAAGTGGCATTCAAAGGTCCTAACCAGATTCCTGCTCCAAAGAGTTTATAAACTAATTTGAAACAAGACATGACAAGTTAATGTAACAAACAATAGCCCAGGAGAAGGAGGCCAAGTTAACAGTAAGATAGCATGGCTATGATAATAGCTATTGCATAACTTGATAGTTCTAAAGCACCTGAAAAGGTTCTCTTAAAAGTAAATACTCCAACTGTTCTGACAGGAAGGGATCTATTAGCCAGGAAATAGTTTCCCCAAAGGGAACTGGGGAAACCCCATGTTTAAACTAGACTGGACAAGACACTAGTAAATGTACTTCAGGAACTCTTATCTTTGGTTTTTCTATAATGCTCAGCACAGATACACTGAAGTAGAGGCACGTTAGACCTGCATGAGAGCATCCACAGTGCGGGCACTTAATTTGTTAAACAGAAGTGAGTCAGCAACCACCTAGTCCTCCCAAAGGAGTTTTTCCTCCAAAAAATATTTACCGAAGGAGCCACCCCAGGGCTCATTCACCTGCAAATCTATCAATGTGATATATGCCATCATGTGCCAGCAATGCCCCTCTGCCATGTACACTGGCCAAACCGAACAGTCTCTATGCAAAAGAATAAATGGACACAAATCTGACATCAGGAATCATAACATTCAAAAACCAATAGGGGAACACTTCAACTTCCCTGGTCACTCAATAACAGACCTCAAAGTGGCAATTCTTCAACAAAAAAAACTTCAAAAAACAGATTCCAACATGAAGCTGCAGAACTGGAATTAATTTGCAAACTAGATACCATCAGATTAGGCCTGAATAAAGACTGGGAGTGGCTGGCCATTAGAAAGCCTAAACTTAATTTCCCCAATATTAATTTCTCCCTACTGTTACTCACACCTTCTTGTCAACTGTCTGTAATGGGCCACTCTCTTACCACTTCAAAAGTTATTTTTCCTCTCTTGGTATCCTGCTGTTAATTGATTTATCTCCTTAGACTGGTCTAACACTTGGTAAAGCACCCCCAACCTTTTATGTATTTATATCTGCTCCTGTATTTTTTACTTCATACATCTGATGAAGTGGGTTCCAGCCCATGAAAGCTTCTGCCCAAATACATTTGTTAGTCTCTAAGGTGCCACAAGGACCCCTCATTTTGTTTTACTTTTTTCCCCCATGAAAATAAGTGACTTCAATGAAGGACACTGTCCGCACAGGAATCAGAACTCCATAGCAATGACAATTTAAATACAACTGGAGCTGGTCTACATACAGTCTTTATTACAAATATAATCAACATAGAAACTGATTGAAGTGGTGCAACACCAGAGTGTGGACAGAATTATAGGGATATGAAGCATTATATCAGTGATGTTTATTCCAGGGAAGCACTTTTATACTATTGTAATAACATCCACACTAGGAGATTTTATCCATTTTAGCTATGTTGAAATAGAAACTAGCATAACTAAGCAAAGCAAAAAACTGTGCAGAGAAGCCCAAGTTGCTAGCAGGATTCCAGTGCCGTTTCCCTATACCACGGGCAGAGATTGTGTGTCTGCATCATGTTATGAAACTGTGGTACTCCTCAAAGGGAGCCTTGCCTGTCTCCTGAAGACTCACTTCTTCCATGATGCCCACAAGCAGTGAGTCATTTGGGGGGGGGGGGGGAAGGGGGGAAGTTACATCTACTTCTCTGGCACACAGCATGTCTACTCTGTGTCTGTCTAGTGTAGACTGAAAGTTCTTTGAAACAGGGACCGTTAATGCTTGTCATTAATAACACCTCTCAGTAAAATAAAAACAAGTCCCTCCCCATCCAGATTAGAAAAGCCACTATAGAACCACTCCTGTAAAAACCATGTTTATACAGTTGATTGTAGCAGAATCCTGAGCCCCTCCACCCCCACCCCTCAGACAGATACATAGATCTGTGGTATAAAAGTCTGAAGACATATGAGGCCTGAAACATCATTTGATCTCTGCTGAATATGCCAAGAATAGTAGAGTTAAAACCTACTGCTGTAATTTTTACACAATATGAAAAACCCGGACAGATAGCTCTTAAGTATTTTGACTTTTTTTTTTTTTATTAATAAACCAGATCAGTCTTCAGCATGTTCTTCCAACAACATCACATGGCCTCTCCCTACAAGGGTTACAGTTACGTCCGTACTTTTGCTGGGAGAAAATTTAAAAGAAGATTCCAAAAATGAGTCAAGAGCTGACCAAATTGTAATCTTATAATATCACAAGAGTTTCCTGCCACTACACGAATGCAGACACAGATCCTGTGACTATATTCAAAGACCATTGTTACCAGTCAGAAAGTTTATACACATTCGCTCATTTGAAAGGACACAGGCAGGTAGATTAATTCCAGAAGTTATGGATTTGTAAAAATGGGAAAGTTTTACATAAACCTGATATTAACAAATGTTTTCCTTTTCTTTAAAAAAAACAAAAAAACAGTTCTGTTTGGATTTAAATATCCCGTTACCACTGCAATTCTAAGCTCCACAGTTAGTGCACAAAAACCAAAACCTGACTACAAACAAAGGTGAAACTGAACACTGTTTTCATTTCAAAAGGAGAATGAAATTGAAAAAAGAAAAATAGTGAAAAGTAAAAGGAGCATTTTAGAAAAACCAGTTTTAATCTCAGTTTTTGGTAACATGAGGAAATGAATGGGTTTTTTTAAAAACATTTTTAAAACAGTTCTACCCTTTAACATGAGGGATCTGGGTATAGTGGACTGTATAGTTGTTTGTTTGTTTGGGAGAGGGTAAAAATAAAAGTAGTTTACTTTTATATATAAAACTGGGTCCCATCAGGCAGGGTTGTGAATAGTTTGCAGTCTGGATAGCTGAAACAGATTCCAAGGGGGTATAATTTATTTATCTAAACATTACAAAACCACACATAACATTAGGTGATTCCTTACGGGAAACAGGCCACGGCTACATGGACAGATATCACGTCTTCCAAATTAACAATGCAGCAGAAATCACTGCTGAGAATTGTAAACTGCATCATAAAGGAAAACATAAACTGCATCATAAAGGAAACAGTGACTCCAGAACTTCATAAACTACCACAGAGAGTGAACGAAAAGCAGAAATGATAGCATTAACAGCCATGCAACCTCTTTCATTTACATCCCTGGGACAGAAGAAAAAAAACAGCTTCATAGAGTAGGCAAAGAGTTTTTCCAGTTGAAAGGTACCACAAGAACCACAAAAAGAAGATGTTTAATAAGGGAACAAAGGAGCCACTAACCAAACAGAAGCATTAACCTATAACATCATCGAGATGGTAACTGTACCCCGTACCCCATGTCTTTGCAATTAGTCATACTTTTTGTGAAACAGATAAAAATCCATAAAACAATCGTTAGGAAAATAACATTCAGACAGAGTCTGGGGTTTGCGATGAGATCTGCACATTCTCCCTGTATGTACATATTGTCAAACAGGCATCCCCACATCTAATGTGACAGTTTGCTACAGTTACCAAAGAACAAACACTCTATACAAACACTTCTTGGAGAGGTTGAGGAAATCAGACCCAGAAGTGCAAGTGTAAAAATAATCAGTAGAATATGCAACATTCTTTCACATTCACAGCCCCTAAAAACATGACAGGGGACACACACACACACACCCTGGGGAATGGGCCACAGTTTCAGATTACAACATTTTATCTTCAACTTCTTGATGCATTTCACCCCTGGCCTGATGAGAAATGCTTCAGCTCCTGCCAGAACTATGACGTGAGGATGGTATCTGGGTATAATGGAGAGGGAGGGTGTGGGAAGGAACAAGAGGATTTCATACTCCTCTCCAGCCCAGAGGTGACTTCTGCAGAACACATTTAAATGCACACAACCAAGGACAGGTTTTTCATAGTTATAAAACAGAGATTCAGAGTGAGAGGTTAGTAACCTAATTTTCAAGAGGGTGTCTAATTGTTACATGCTTATACCACCCTACCATCAATGCTCTGCCCAAAATTCACTATAAAGGGGGCACCAGTTCCCAAACACAGGCTTGAAGAAAGCCAGTCCCAAGGCAATACTAGTACCTTACAGCCACAACCCTCCCTATCACCATTAGGTATCATCTTTTGCTCCTCCATCCCCCAAATTCAAGATCTTGCTGATCCCAACTTTTTTCATGTCTCTGTCTAAAATCCATTCTTCCCTCTCCAGCACAACAGTTAGAACCCTGGCCTGTACCTCGGTCACCTCCCACATCTCACCTCAACCCTCCAAGTCTATTCAAAACATTGCTTCCAAAAAAAAAGAAAAAAAAGGCTTCCCATCCCGCTGCTCCAACTATGTTACCCCACACTCCTTCCTCAAATCCCTTCACTTGTCTTCCTGCTGAGTTATTAACCACCATCATTTTATCCAATGCCATAAATGTACACAGCACTTCCCAAACTGAAAGAGACGAGGCACATGACAACAGTTTCGAAAAATCAAAAGCATGGAGAGGGTGGAGAACAAAGTAGGAGAATTCCTGGCAGGAGATGGTTTTAAAGCAGCATTTGGAGAAGAGAGAAGACCCTTGGTAAAGCAGGAAGAAATGAGTGCAGAGATTCAGGGGGCTGAAGCTGTTTGGGCTCAGGACAGCAGCTGGGGCAAGGGAGGATGACAATGACTGCCTGCCTGGCAGCCCATGCCATGGAACTGTCAGTCAGAACAGGTGGAGTACCAGGGTGTATACCTGGTTAAGGGTGCATGGGGAAGCCGCCATCTTTTAGAGATTTGGTATATTCACAGGGCACCAAGAGCATCTTTCTTAGTTTAATTTGGGGGTTTAAAGGGTCTATCAGCAAGGACACAGAGTGGCAATTTGGAGAGATAACCCAGTTTGGTGGGGTTAGAGAGCTCTCCATGTTCGAATAAGGAGTGTGGAGGGGAGGGCGGGACTCCCTACTTAGGGGGGAAGTGAGGCAGGAACTAGGGGTTCCCAACTTAGGGGAGCCAGGAGTCTCTAGGCTGAGTGGTGCTGAGGACTCCCTGTTCAGAGTCTGGAGGCAAGAGGGGAGTGATAGGAATGTTGGGGGTTCCCTGCTCGGCGGGGGGGGGGGAACTGACGGGGGGGTTCCCTGCTCGGCGGGGGGGGGGGGGGAACTGACGGGGGGGTTCCCTGCTCGGCGGGGGGGGGGGGGAACTGACGGGGGGGTTCCCTGCTCGGCGGGGGGGGGGGGGAACTGACGGGGGGGTTCCCTGCTCGGCGGGGGGGGGGGGGGAACTGACGGGGGGGTTCCCTGCTCGGCGGGGGGGGGGGGGGAACTGACGGGGGGGTTCCCTGCTCGGCGGGGGGGGGGGGAACTGACGGGGGGGTTCCCTGCTCGGCGGGGGGGGGGGAACTGACGGGGGGGGCCGGGGGGGTTCCCTGCTCGGCGGGGGCGAACTGACGGGGGGTCGGGGGGGTTCCCTGCTCGGCGGGGGGGGGAACTGACGGGGGGGCCGGGGGGGTTCCCTGCTCGGGGGGGGGGAACTGACGGGGGGGCCGGGGGGGTTCCCTGCTCGGCGGGGGGGAACTGACGGGGGGGCCGGGGGGTTCCCTGCTCAGGACTGTGGCGGGGGGCCCGGGCCCGGCTGTACCTGAGCGTGGGGCCGATGCAGGCCGTGTCCGTGCTCTCGATCTCCCGCAAGATCCGCTCGTGCTCCGCCGCCGTCTCCAGGCTCTCCAGCTCCGCCATCTTCCCCCGCTCCATGGGCTCCGGGCCCGGCTGGGACACAGCGAGCCTCACCCACCCCAGCGCCGGAGCCGCTCAGCCCCAGGCTCGCCTGCCACACCCCTTCGCCGCGCCGCGTCTCCGCCTCCTGCCGCGCCGGCATGCCGGGAAATGTAGTCCTGGGGAAAAGGGGGTGTAGCCTGCTGCCTGGGCCCCTCAATGGGGGACCCCCCACCCCGTCAGACCTGCCCCAGTGCCCCTCATTGGGGGACCCCCACCCCGTCAGACCTGCCCCAGTGCCCCTCATTGGGGGACCCCCACCCCGTCAGACCTGCCCCCCGCCCCTCGATGGGGGACCCCCCACCCCATCAGACTTGCCTCCGCGCCCCTCATTGGGGGGACCCCCACCCCTGTCAGACCTGTCCCCAGACCCCTCATTAGGGGACCCCCACCCATCAGACCTGCCCCAGTGCCCCTCACTGGGGGACCCTCACCCCTGTCAGACCTGTCCCCAGATCCCTCATTGAGGGGACCCCACACCCTGTCAGACCTGCCCTAGTGCCTCTCATTGCAGGGACTCCCCACCCCTGTCAGACCTTTCCCCAGACACCTCACTGGGGGGACTCCCCACTTTTGTCATAACTGCCCCAGTGCCCCTCATTGTTGGGAGACATGCCACCCCTTTCAGACCTGATCTGGATGCCTCTCCTTGCGGGAGATTACCATCAGACCTGCCCCAAGAGGGTGATCACCTTTGTTGGATAAAAATAGGAAAAAAACACATGAAAAATATGGGAAAACACTTAATTTTAAGGAACATTTTAGGGAAACACCATTTTCCTCAGCATAGCATGTATTTTTCTCTAAAGTGTACCTTCATACTGCCTTGAAGTATACAATGCAATTATCGTAAGCTTCAATGTAATATTTAAAATGGTCAAGGGGTGTCCTTTAAAATCAAGTCAAGGGATTTCCCTGAAAAGGGACAAATCAATGAAATAAGGACCAGTCCCTTAAAGTAAGGGGATGGATGGTCACTCTATACCCCCAGTGTCCCTCAGTGGAGGAAGACGTGTACACTCCAGTCAGACCCACTCTCAGTGCCTGTCAGTAGGGAACACACATACACACCATCTGACCTGTTACCACTGTCTCTTCCTGGGGAGTCTCCAACAGTCAGAACTGTCCCCGCTGCCTCTCTTCGGGGGAAGAGGCCCCAGTCAGAAGTGCTTTAATTGGGGGAGAGACTTCACTCAGCCAAACTTAGCCTTTGAGCCCATCCCAACATGGGGCACTGGGAGTAGGTCTGACTGAGGTGGTGTTTCCCCCAAATGAAAATATCCCATTGACTTCAAACTGCCTTTCATTTTGAAGGATCCTCTGATATCAAGGTCTCATAGTTTTGGTTCTCAGCATTTATCTCTGATGACTACATGACTCCTTCTTCTTGTTTTTGTTATTTATTATCATTACAGCTGCACTCAGGTTCTTCCATTACTAGGATGGCAACATTGGGTGTTGTATAAACACATAGGAAAAGCCTGTCCCTGCCCCCAAAACTGCAGCAAGTAGGTGGAACAAACAAATGGAATGCAAGAAAGAAGGGCAAGGGTAGCAATGGTAGGAACACGGGGTTACTTAGACTATCTACGTCCACTATTGCCTTGGTTTTGAGTCAAGGATTTTTGTTGTTTCAAGTTTTAAGCTATAAATAAACAAGAAAGACTCTACTGGTCACCTTATTTGACTGATAAAAGATTGAATACTACTGATCTGGATATAGCTTTCTCTTAGAATATCACCAGATTAAATGAAAAGGTGATAGAAGGAGTGTCCAAACCACTACATGTGTCCTGAAGGTACCGGTACAGGGAAGAGCAGAGGACGCTCTAAAAAAAATGTTAGATCGTGTTAGTGCAATAGCTCTCTTAGATCATGTTTGCAGTTGCCAAATGTGATGTCTTATGGGACCAGATGGATGTCATTCTGGGTGTGTTAAAACCAGAGAGGAAATCTGTACTCTGGTGGCAGTCACCATGGAGATTTGATATATGCTTCCAGAGGACCAAAAGCAAATAGACATAGACGTGAATAAACAAACAAATGTATTTACTATGAAAGTTAGATTTTAAGTGATTATAAGTCAAAGCATAACAAGTCAGATTTGGTCAAATGAAATAAAAGCAAAATGCATTCTAAGCTGATCTTAACACTTTCAATGCCCTTGCAAACTTAGATGCTTCTCACTACAGGCTGTCTGTTTGCCTTTCAGCCAGCTTCTCCCCTTTGATCAGCGCTTCAGTCACTTGGTAGTGGTGTCTGTAGATGGAGGTGGAAGAGAGAGGAAGAGCATGGCAAACGTCTCTCCCTTTTATCATGTCCTTTAGAGGAAACAGAAAAACAGATTAGCATTCACTGATTAGCTTTAGCTATCACCTTTCCACTCCCTAAGATGTGTGGAGTGGAACCACTTAAGCATCCTCTTTTTACCATTCTTAATTTCTACCTGATAGGTAGTCGGACTAGCCTTGTTGGTGTTTACAACGGGACTCACCCACCGAGGACTTAGCGAATGGTGCTTTTATGAAGAGAATCTGCAAAGGACCTTGTCTCCAATCTGCCACTCAATACATATCAGGTATGAATTTGATCTTTTATCTATCTGACGGATGTTGTATTTTAATTGGGCAGCAACCTCCTTTTGTGCATCACTGATAGACTGGAGCAATTGGCTGTCGTACTGGTGCACTTTTGTACAGAGTTGGTATTGGTTAGGTGGGACCCCTCCATGCCACCATAACTCCGGAGTTCTCAGGGGCTCCCCTTCATTATCTCGTGGGGGGGTATGCCCATGAGATCCAACAGATGGTCTAATTTCCATGAGCATGAAAGACAACCTTCTGTCCCAATTTTTCCAGAACTCGCAACAATCTTTCTGAGGACAGTCTTAATAGCCTTGTTTGTACGCTCCACTAGTCCAGAGCTCTGGGGGTGGCGCACTATGTGGAACCACTGCCTAATATTTAGAGCCAGACAAATGTTCTTAACCAAGTCTCCCACAAAATGAGACCCCTGATTGGAGTCGATAACCTCTGGGAGGCCGAATCTATAAAATGTTTGCTCTAATAATATACGTGCGGTGGTTACAGCTGTGTAAGAACTGTGTTCTTAGCCGGATAGGCTTCCACCCACTTAGAGAATGGATCCACTACGACTAAGCAGTAGCAGTTTCCCTGTCTGGAGTGTGGCAAAGGACCAATGTAGTCTATCTGTAGACGGTGCCATGGTCTCCCGATAGGCTGATTTAATAACGGACCCTTCACAGTTCTATGATCTGGATTGTTCTTCGTGCATGTTAGGCAGTTCCAAATGTGCTGTTCTGTATCCTTAGCCACCAGCCAACTGTCAGGATCCTTTTAACAGTCTTCCTGACCCCAAAATGTCCCTGTTGATTGGCTAGTACAATCAATTCTTTTCTGAGGCATTTGGGGATTACTAGAACTGGGATGTTGTCCTTGGCATCGTTCTTACTGGCCATGATGAGTTCGCTCTGATGCTTAAAAATTTTGTGTCCCCTATAGTTCAGCTTTCCCAGTAGGTTTGTCACTTCCTTGTCCCATTTCTGTAGCTGTATTATGTCCAATTGGCTTTGTATTTCTGCGGGTTGTAACTTGTGCATGATGGCCTTCGATTTCTCCCACAGAGTCCAAGGGCAGCTTGTTTAGCTAGGATGTCTACTTTGTTATTTAGCATGGAGATTTCAGCCATGCTTTTCCTGTGTGCTCTTTAAATAAGTAGGTTTGTCCTGTCCTGGCTTCAGCCAAGCTCCATGCATGCACAAGATATTTAGCATCTGCAACTAGGTTGTTATCAGCTGAGGTCATGTTTCTAGCTATCCAGATTGTCATCCAATCAAGGAGGGCTCTAATGGCCCAATCCGAGTCAGAACATATGATGATGTCAGATTTCAAATCTGCTGCATCCAGGGCCACTACTACTGCCACGATCTCTGCTGCTTGTGCAGAATGGAGGATGGCCATACCCTGCAGCTCTCTTCCAGTTGTTGCTTGGAGAATGACATATCCCGTACAAGTCTCTGTTGATGACAACTACTCCTGCCGACAACCCATATGTCTCAGCCTGCCTTCCTTAGCTTTTTCAAAGGAGACTTCCGGCTGGAAAGGGGATTTGATGGTCTTTACCTCCTCCTGTGGCAGTGGGCATTCAAGCTCTTCACTCTGTGTCAGCAGAACCAATGGGACTGTTGATAGGGTCATTACCTTGTCCACCTGCACCTCTCTAGTGAGGAGGCTCAACATCCATCCCACTAGGTGAAGGTTCGACACCCTGCGTTCATTAACTTTTCCAGACAAGACATAACGTATGGGCATATGTGTTGTCTGTACCAGCACTGGGGACATCCCAATAAGATATTCCCAATGTTTCAGAGACCAGATGAGAGCCAAAACCTCTCTCTTGCAGGGCCAGTACCTCTTTTCAATCTCAGACAGGTGTTTTGATCTGTAGGCTACCGGCTTAAGACTTGCACCACTCTGTTGCAAAAAGACAGTGCTCAGCCCTTGTCCCATAGTTGAGATTTGCAGATGAAATGGCTTGTAAGGATGGGGGTATGTGAGCACAGGGGCTTGTACAAGAGCTTGTTTAAGTTGACAGACAGCTTCTTCCTCTTAGTCTCCCCAGATCCAATCCTGTCTTTTTCTGAGCAGGGCATAGAAGGGTTGAGCAATCTCTGTGTACCTATCTATAAAGTCTCTTGAGAATCCCATAAGGCCTAAAAAGGACCTCAGTGCAGACATATCATGCGGAGCCGGCAACTTGCAGATAAGGTCTATTCTACTAGCGTCTGGTTGGTGTCTGTGCATTCCTAGTTCTACTCCCAGGTAAGTCACTCACTGTTTTAACAACTGTGCCTTCTGTGGACTGATGAGAAATCCAGTTTCTTGAATGACCTTCAACACCTCATCTAAGATGTTTAGATTTTCTTTTCTTGATTTTGTGGCTACAAGAATGTCATCCACATAACTGATGACCTTGTCTTTATGGTTCAGCTGTTTCCACATTCTTGTCACATATCTATGACACAGCAAGGGCACATTGTAGTATCCTTGTGGTACCCTGGTGAATGTTAACTGCTGATTGTAATACGTGAATGCAAATTTGTACCACGCATCACAATGCAGGGGTATTGAGAAGAAGGCATTGGTCAAGTCAATCACGGAAATCTATTGCGCACCGGTGACGATTGCTGACATGATCTCTGGGAATTTAGCTACGATGGATTCTAATTCAGGTGTTACATGATTTAAGGCTTTGTAGTCTACTGTCAGTCTCCATGTGACCTTGTTAGATTTTCACACCACGCATTACAGACACTGGCAGTTTCAACAAGGACTCCTTGTTTTTGTAACGAGTCAATGATACTTTGGATCCTCTCCTGGGCTTCTTGCAAATATTTGTACTTTCTTTGTGGCCTCAGATCTGGATCCTCTACCATGACTTCTGCTTGGATCTTACCACAGTCCAACTTGTTCTTAGCAAAGACGTGGGGATATTTGCTGAGCTATATCTTCTCCCCACAAAGGCATCCCCATCTCAGTTGGAGCTTTCAAAGCATCTACACAGTGTGAGGCAGACACTATAAATCCTCCTTCCCCATTCTGGCCCTGAATTAACATCTGATTTGGGAGGTCCACAATCATATTCAATTCCTTCAGTATATCTGCCCCCAGAATGCCATGCCCATCTAGCCTTTGCATCCCAAAGGTAGCCTCCGTCATCAATGTCCCTATTATACACAGGATGGGTTTTGAGAAGGGAACTGTGCTTTCTCTGCCATTATAGCCTTACAGCACCTTGATCTCTTGGATGGGAAGCTTTTTGATTAGTGGAGCTGCCCTAGTACAGACTATAAACATTGTGGCACCTGTCTCCAGCAGCATTGTTTGCTGTATTTTGCCAAACTCCCTTAACAGGCAGATATCAGCCACTGGTCTCCTCCATTTGCCGTTATTAATAGGTGCTACATATAAAGGGGGAGGGAGAACTTGGCACCCTCATTTGCGGCTCTCCTAGTCTTGGAGGAGTCACTGCATTTGCTGTTGATTTGTCTCCCTCTACTTAGACAACCTCCTAAGCAGCTCCTCTGAGGGCAGGCGATCGATTTGATCTGGGGTTATGTATTTTAAGAGCCTTTTCCACAGGACTGATCTAAATCCCTTCATTTCATTTGCAGCAGCTCGACTGTAATTGGAGTCTCAAGCCTCGGCTGAATCATTATTCCCTTTTCCTTTGAACTCATTGACCTTCTTACTGTCAGCCCCTTTGAGTGCAGCTACTTTTTTCTTGTTCCCAGAGCCAGGGTAAGCCTCGCGTTGTAATTCATAAGATTCCTGAGTTCGGCTTTCTAATTCTTTGAGGCTAGTTACCCTGGGGTTAGCTGGTCCCATTCTCAGTGCTGGTAGTAGACCTTGCACAAACATCTTCCTGAACTCAGGGGTGTCACATGTTGCCGCTCCATTTATGACTGGTGACATACCAGTAAGACAATATAACAAATGATTTCTAGAGAGAAATTTCTCTGGTCTTTCATTTAATTTCTGTCTGTTAAGAGTACATTTTACCCAAGAGGTTCTCATGGGGATAGTATAGTTTGGTTACCACTGTGTAGTTATCTATCAATTCATCTTTATTAGCCATTTGGACTTCACTTGGCAGAGCCCTAAACTCTTCCCTGTTCATGCACTCTTTTATCAGAGTGACAGTGTCCTCTTTGCTGATACCATCTGTGCTACTAATTTTCACAAGCCAATGTAGGGCATTTTCCTTATTAAGGTGGCCCATGTTCTTACCCATTCCCCATGCCTGTTCTGGCCCTTGTGAACAAATTTCATAGCATGTTTCAGGTGGTTTGTTGGGCCCATAATGTACCACTATGGTGGTAATTGGTACAATTGGAGGATATTTCCTCCCCTCCTCCTCTACTGAGATCTCATGACCTCTTTGGGGGATGGTGGAGTATAGCTGTCACTGTATTCCAGAAGTGCTATTTCCCTTTCTCACTCATCCCCATCTGAATCTGATTCCCTTGACTCATACTCCTTTAAGGGATCAGTATGGAAGGCACTTATAACCCCTTGTGTTCTGTTCAGTTTCTCTTTTAGCGTGTGTATTCTGTGATCACGCAAACTATGATTCCCAGTACCCTTTTTGGCTTTTGTGACCTCCTTCATCAGCTCCCATACTGCAGCCTGGGAATCTTCTAATTTCTTTGCCAGTATGTAATTCTCTTTCTCTTTCTTTATTAAATTTCCATTTAGTTCTTTGATTTGTTTTTCTAATTGGTTTATCTGCAGTGTTTGATTTAATGTTAGAGCTGATGCGGTGTTATGCTGCATACTGAGCTTTTCTAATTCAGCTTCCTTGCTATTTACTTGTCCTTGAGCTCTGGAAGCAGGATCTTGGTGGAGTTCCACCTGTTCATCTAGCTCAGGGGTAGGCAACCTATGGCATGCTTGCCAAAGGCAGCACACGAGCTGATTTTCAGTGGTACTCATACTGCTCAGGTCCTGGCCACCAGTCTGTGGGGCTCTGCATTTTAATTTAATTTTAAATGAAGCTTTTTAAACATTTTAAAAATCTTATTTACTTTACATACATCAATAGTTTAGTTATATATTATAGACTTCTAGAAAGAGACCTTCTAAAAACGTTAAAATGTATTACCAGCACGTGAAACCTTAAATTAGAGTGAATAAATGAAGACTCTGCACATCACTTCTGAAAGGTTGCTGACCCCTAGTCTAGCTCGTTAGCTACCATTACTAGCCAGTATAATAAGGCTCTTTTCTTGGTTTTCTTAATAGGGATGGGCTGAGAGATCACAAATCTCTCCCATGTTTTACACAATTTACCCAATGCATTTTCCCCTGAAAATAAGTTCTCTTCCCATGGGTTCTGATTTTTCCCAAATAAGTTGACATAAAATTCAAGGAAGTTTTTATTAATCTGCCTGGTCTATCCGGTTGATCCAAAAACCTTTACTGCCATCTTATCCTGTCAGCTATTTTACCCACAAAAATGTTCTGCCTATCGCAGAGAGACCAGAGCCTCTCTATTTCTCAGATAGCTCTCTATTCCCGAGCCTATCTGCGCCCACCAGGCTGGGATGGCCGGAACCTCTTTCCTGTCACGTCTCACACTCAGTGGACTGTCACAGCTGGAGTGCCGATACAACAGAGTTCACTGGCTCATTGGGCCCACTGGGCTTTCTTGGAACCAGAACCGACAGCCTGCACCAGGCCACAGAGGCCGGAGTCTGCCAGTCTCACTGGGTCTGTTGAGCTGGGGCTTTACTGTGCTTTCGGCCGGAGCGGGTACACAGAGTACACATAAGGCTAATGAGGAGCTTAGGGATAATGGAAGGATGACAAACGAGAATGAGGATATGGAGGTGGATATTACCACATCTGAGGTAGAAGCCAAACTTGAACAGCTTAATGGGACAAAATTGGAGGGCCCAGATAATCTTCATCCAAGAATATTAAAGGAACTGGCGCATGAAATTGCAAGCCCATTAGCAAGAATTTTTAATGAATCGGTAAACTCAGGGGTTGTACCGTACGACTGGAGAATTGCTAACATAGTTCCTATCTTTAAGAAAGGGAAAAAATGTGATCCGAGTAACTATAGGCCTATTAGTTTGACATCTGTAGTATGTAAGGTCTTGGAAAAAATTTTGAACGAGAAAGTAGTTAAGGACATTGAGGTCAATGGTAATCGGGACAAATTACAACATGGTTTTACTAAAGGTAGATTGTGCCAAACCAACCTGATCTCCTTCTTTGAGGTGACAGATTATTTAGACAAAGGAAATGCAGTAGATCTAATTTACCTCGATTTCAGTAAGGCATTTAACATGGTTCCACATGGGGAATTATTAGTTAAATTGGAAAAGATGGGGATCAATATGAAAATTGAAAGGTGGATAAGGAACTGGTTAAAGGGGAGACTCCAACGGGTCGTACTGAAGGGTGAACTATCAGGCTGGAAGGAGGTTACTAGTGGAGTTCCTCAAGGATCAGTTTTGGGACCAAGCTTATTTAACCTTTTTATTACTGACCTTGGCACAAAAAGCGAGAATGTGCTAATAAAGTTTGCGGATGACACAAAGCTGGGAGGTATTGCTAACACAGAGAAGGACCGGGATATCATACAGGAAGATCTGGATGACCTTGTAAACTGGAGTAATAGTAATAGGATGAAATTTAATAGTGAAAAGTGCAAGGTCATGCATTTAGGGATTAATAATAAGAATTTTAGTTATACATTGGGGACACATCAGTTGGAAGCAACAGAGGAGGAGAAGGACCTTGGAGTATTGGTTGATCACAGGATGACTATGAGCCGCCAATGTGATATGGCCGTTAAAAAAGCTAATGCAGTTTTAGGATGCATCAGGCGCGGTATTTTCAGCAAAGATAAGGAGGTGTTAGTACCGTTATATAAGGCACTGGTGAGACCTCATCTGGAATACTGTGTGCAGTTCTGGTCTCCCATGTTCAAGAAGGATGAATTCAAACTGGAACAGGTTCAGAGACGGACTACTAGGATGATCCGAGGAATGGAAAACCTGCCTTATGAAAGGAGACTCAAAGAGCTTGGCTTGTTTAGCCTAGCCAAAAGAAGGCTGAGGTGGGATATGTTTGCTCTTTATAAATATATCAGAGGGATTAATATTAGGGAGGAAGAGGAATTATTTAAGCTTAGTACCAATGTAGACACAAGAACAAATGGGTATAAACTGGACACTAGGAAGTTTAGACTTGAAATTAGACGAAGGTTTCTAACCATTAGAGGAGTGAAGTTCTGGAACAGCCTTCCAAGGGGAGTAGTGGGGGCAAAAGACATATCTGGCTTTAAGACTAAGCTTGATAAGTTTATGGAAGGGATGGTATGATGGGATAGCTTAATTTTGGCAATTGATCTTTGATTATCAGCAGATAAGTATGCCCAGTGGTCTGTGATGGGATGTTGGATGGGGATGGGATCTGAGTTACTGCAGAGAATTCTTTCCTGAGTGCTGGCTGGTGAGTCTTGCCCACATGCTCAGGGTTTAGCTGATGGCCATATTTGGGGGCGGGAAGGAATTTTCCTCCAGGGCAGATTGGCAGAGGCCCTGGAGGTTTTTCGCCTTCCTCTGCATCGTGGGGCATGGGTCACTTGCTGGTGGATTCTCTGCAGCTTGAGATCTTCAAACCACAATTTGAAGACTTCAATAACTCGGACATAGGTTAGGGGTTTGTTATATAAGTGGATGGGTAGGGTTCTGTGGCCTGTTTTGTGCAGGAGGTCAGACTAGATGATCATATTGGTCCCGTCTGACCCTAAAGTCTATGAGTCTATGAGTCTATGAGTTGCTTCTCTGTGGCTCAGGCAGCGCACCTTTCAGTGCCTGCCAGAAGTCTGTGTGTTGAAGAGTCAGCAGCTGAGCAGTATTGGGACTTCCCCCTGGCCCCCGCCCCCAAAGTCAAATGACCATTTTTTCCCCTCAGACCTTTCCTGAGCAGACAATAACGTAAAGAATGGACAATTTAAGAGGGAGTTCTGAGTGGCAGTGCAAAGCGGATGTTCAAAGCGGCAGTTTTAAACAGGGTTTTAAACTGGGTCCTGCCACGGTCGCCAGAACTATTACCTCAAAACTCCGTAACAGATAAATAAAACTAAGGATCGGACCCAGATAAATATCTCTATCACTTTTTAAAGCCCATGAGGCAAGAGGGATAGCTCAGTGGTTTGAGCACTGGCTTGTTAAACCCAGGGTTGTGAGTTCAATCATTGAGGGGGCCATTTAGGGACATGGGGCAAAAATCTGTCTGGGGATTGGTCCTGCTTTGAGCAGGGGGTTGGACTAGATGACCTCCTGAGGTCCCTTCCAACCCTGATATTCTATGATTAAAAACAACCATGTGTTAAGAGAGATTTACTAAGATTTATTCAAATTAACAAAGGCAACAGAATAATAGCTCAGAGGTTTGACCCAAAAGGACATAAAGCCCCACACTGGTACAGCAACCTGCCCTCATTCTTATGTCCTCACCAGGCATGAATCAAGCCCAGCGTCTGTAGAGCGTTTTGAACATGAAAAGTGCTACATATACATGTTCAGCATTATTGTTTTAATTAGATGGTTTAGACCAACAATCTAGGTTTTGTAAAAAGAAAATATATTACGCTAATATTAATATAACCTTTTCTGTGCATCTAATCTAGCCATTTTTAGAGCGCCCATCACCATCGTATCTACTTGCCATTCTCAGTGGCAGTCTGGTTTGTTTGCATGTAAACTCCTGCTGTGTAAGGTTGCCAACTTTCTAATTGCTGAAAACTGAACACCCTCTGCCTTGCCTCTTCCCCAGAGAATCCACCCCCTGTGCACTCCTTTCCCCCATCCTTCCATCGCTCACTCTCCACCACCCATGCTCATTCCCCCCCTCCCAGGACTCACCTGCTACCTGCAGAGCCAGGCTGGGAGGTGCTGACGCAGAGCCTGAGCACTTGCCCAATCGGGGCATAGCAGGTCAGAGGGGGACTGGTGCACAGTGTGACATGGCAGGGGTCAGTCCCTGTAGTGAGGGGCCAGGGCTGGGGTAATTGGGGCACAGTGGGGCAGAAGGGGGGGCGGACAGGATTCCCCTCTCCTGGTGGCAGCACTTACCTCTTGGAGCCTGGTTTGGAAGCCAGCCACTGCTCTCTGTCAGGCTTCTGCAACTGTGCAGAGAGAGCAGCTCCATGTGGCTCCAGACACAGCTGCTGCTCTTCCCGGCCCCCCACTGGCAGCGGCCAATTACTGTGGCCAACCAGACTTTTGGCGTCCGGTCAGCTGTGCTGACTGGATGCCACCATGTTTCCTTTTCAACCAAACATTCCAGTTGAAAACCAGACACCTGGCACCTTATTTGTGACCCAAACACTGAAATATTTCACTACTTCATAAGAACCAGACATCAGAATGAGTGACCTTCATATCAACTGCTCCACCTGCCAACCCTCATCAGAGACATGCTAGCTTGTTTGGGCTGTGTGTAAGGCTGGGGAAGAATGAGGCCATATTTTTGGTATGAATATTTATTTATGTAGAATACAGTGATATTTGTATCCTAGAATCATGTTGATAACAGTGTTGAATTGGGTGTTTTGTTCAAAGGAAATGTTAAAATGAGAGGAATAGGCCACATTTTTCAAACTTGAATCCCTCCAGTTATCCACTCCTATGTGGAGAATTAGATATATACTTATATTTAAGTATCTAAATATGGGCTTAGGCATATGACTGGATGAAAATTTTCTGTCAAAACGGTTTTTGATAGAAAATCGGGTTTTTGATTAAACTACATTTTTCACAGAGCATCTGTTTTCCACAGAAAATTTAGTTTTCATTAAAAAAAAATGCTCAAAAATTTTAGCCAAAAACAGAACAATTTTGATTGGGAAATGCCACTGCAGTGCCTCAAGGGAATTGTAGTTCAGGTATCTTATGTCCCCATTGTCCTCTATGGTCTGAGTTCTCCACCTGGAATGCATCCTCCATGATGCACAATGGCCAGGAACTCAGATGATGCTTTGCCATGGCTCAGCAAGAGGGGAGAAGATTGTGGTGCATTGTGGGTGATGTAGTCCAGCCAGGAAGCACAGTCCATAGTGGAGAATAGGGGAATGAGGCATCCAAACTATAACTTCCATGAGGCACTACAGCAGGATAGCTGAATAGAAATGTTCTGATTTAAAGCAAAAGTTTTCTGTTTTTGATTTTTTGCCAAAAAGTTGAAATTTTCCTTGTGAAAAAACATTTTAATAAATTCATAGATTTGAAGGCCGGAAGGGATCATTGTGATGATCTAGTCTGTCCTCCCTCATAACACTGGTCATAAGACGTCCATGAATTAAGTCCTGCTTCAACCCAATTGCAGTGTTTGAACCTGAGCATACTTTTTAGAAAAGCACCCAGTCTTGAATAAATATTTCCAGTGATGGTAATTCCTACACAACCCTCGGTAAACTGTTCCAATGGCTAATCAGCTTCACTGTTAAAAATAGCAAAGAATCCTGTGGCACCTTATAGACTAACAGACGTTTTGGAGCATGAGCTTTTGTGGGTGAATACCCACTTCGTCAGATGCATGTAGTGGAAATTTCCAGGGGCAGGTATATATATGTAGGCAAGCTAGAGATAATGAGGCAGTTCAATCAGGGAGGATGAGGCCCTGTTCTAGCAGTTGAGGTGTGAAAACCAAGGGAGGAGAAACTGGTTTTGTAATTGGCAAGCCATTCACAATCTTTGTTTAATCCTGAGCTGAGGTGTCAAATTTGGAGATGAATTGAAGCTCAGCAGTTTCTCTTTGAAATCTGGTCCTGAAGTTTTTTTGCTGCAGGATGGCCACCTTAAGGTCTGCTATGGTGTGGCCAGGGAAGTTGAAGTGTTCTCCTACAGGTTTTTGTATATTGCCATTCCTAATGTCTGATTTGTGTCCGTTTATCCTTTTCCGTAGCGACTGTCCAGTTTGGCAGATGTACATAGCAGAGGGGCATTGCTGGCATATGATGGTGTATATTACTTTGGTGGACGTGCAGGTGAATGAACCGGTGATGGTGTGGCTGATCTGGTTAGGTCCTGTGATGATGTTGCTGGTGTAGATATGTGGGCAGAGTTGGCATCGAGGTTTGTTGCATGGATTGGTTCCTGAGCTAGAGTTACTATGGTGCGGTGTGCAGTTACTGGTGAGAATATGTTTCAGGCTGGCAGGTTGCCTGTGGGCGAGGACTGGCCTGCCACCCAAGGCCTGTGAAAGTGTGGGATCATTGTCCAGGATGGGTTGTAGATCCCTGATGATGCATTGGAGAGGTTTTAGCTGGGGACTGTATGTGATGGCCAGTGGAGTCCTGTTGGTTTCTTTCTTGGGTTTGTCTTGCAGTAGGAGGCTTCTGGGTACACGTCTGGCTCTGTTGATCTGTTTCCTTATTTCCTCGTGCCGGTATTGTAGTTTTGAGAATGCTTGGTGGAGATTTTGTAGGTGTTGGTCTCTGTCTGAGGGGTTAGAGCAGATGCGGTTGTACCTCAGTGCTTGGCTGTAGACAATGGATCGTGTGATGTGCCCGGGATGGAAGCTGGAGGCATGAAGGTAGGCATAGCAGTTGGTAGGTTTTCAGTATAGGGTGGTGGTAATGTGACCATCACTTATTTGCACCGTGGTGTCTAGGAAGTGGACCTCCCGTGTAGATTGGTCCAGGCTGAGGTTGATGGTGGGGTGGAAGCTGTTGAAATCATGGTGGAATTTTTCCAGAGTCTCCTTCCGATGGGTCTAGATGATGAAGATGTCATCAATGTAGCGTAGGTAGAGAAGGGGTGTGAGTGGACGAGAGCTGAGGAAGTGCTGTTCCAGGTCGGCCATAAAAATATTGGCATATTGTGGGGCCATGCGGGTGCCCATAGCGGTGCCACTGATCTGGAGATATAGATTGTCATCAAATTTGAAATAGTTGTGTGTGAGGATAAAGGCACCGAGCTCAGCAGCCAGTTGTGCTGTGGCATCATCAGGGATACTGTTCCTGACAGCTTGTATTCCATCTGTGTGGGGGATGTTTGTGTAGAGAGCCTCTACATCCATGGTGGCTAGGATGGTGTTTTCTGGAAGGTCACCAATGCATTGTAGTTTCCTCAGGAAATCAGTGGTGTCATGGAGATAGCTGGGAGTGCTGGTGGCATAGGGTCTGAGTAGAGAGTCCACATATCCAGACAGTCCTTCAGTAAGAGTGCCAATGCCCAAGATGATGGGGCGTCCAGGATTTCCGGGTTTGTGGATCTTGGGTAGTAGATAGAATAACCCTGGTCGGGGCTCTAAGGGTATGTTGATTTGTTCCGGTGTTAGTGTAGGGAGTGTCCTGAGTAGATGGTTCCATTTCTTAGTGTATTCCTCAGTGGGATCTGAGGGAAGTGGCCTGTAGAATTTGGTGTTGGAGAGTTGTCTGGCAGCCTCCTTTTGGTAGTCAGACCTGTTCATGATGACAACAGCACCTCCTTTATCAGCCTCTTTGATGATAATGTCTGGGTGGTTTCTGAGGCTGTGGATGGCATTGCGTTCTGCACGACTTAAGTTATGAGGCAAGCGATGTTGTTTTTCCACAATTTCTGCCTGTGCACATCGGTGGAAGCATTCAATGTAGAGGTCCAGACTGTCATTTCGACCCTCAGGAGGAGTCCATGTGGAGTTCTTCTTCTTGTGCTGTTGGTGGGAGGGTACCTGTGTATCAGTGCGCTGTTCAGTGTTGTCCTTAAAGTATTCTTTGAGTCGGAGACGGCGAAAGTAGGCTTCCAGATCGCCGCAGAACTGTATCATGTTGATGGGGGTGGCAGGGCAGAAAGAGAGTCCTCGAGACAGGACAGATTTTTCTTCTGGGTTGAGTGTGTAGTTGGATAGATTGACGATATTGCTGGGTTTCTACTCCCTTGGTTTTCACACCTCAACTGCTAGAACAGGGCCTCATCCTCCCTGATTGAACTACCTCATTATCTCTAGCTTGCCTGCATATATATACCTGCCCCTGGACATTTCCACTACATGCATCTGACGAAGTGGGTATTCACCCACGAAAGCTCATGCTCCAAAACGTCTGTTAGTCTATAAGGTGCCACAGGATTCTTTGCTGCTTTTACAGATCCAGACTAACACGGCTACCCCTCTGATACAGTTAAAAATGTGCACTGTACTTCTAGTCTAAATTTTTCTAGCCTCAACTACCAGTCATTGGATCTTTTTATACCATTATCAGCTAGATTGAAGAGCCCTCTATTATCCAGTTTCTCTTCCCCATGTAGGTACTTATAGACTGTCTTCTAGCCATTCCTTCTCTTTGATAAATTAAATAGATTGAGCTCCTTGAGTCTTTCACTACAAGGCAGAGTTTCCAATCCTTTAATCTTTCTTGTGGCTCTTCTTGGACCCCTCTATGGCCCTGCAGGATGCTCATGATAATCCCTTCTGTCCTTAAAATCTATGAGTCTATGAGTCTCTCCAATTTATCAACATCCTTCTTAAAGCGTAGATATCAGAACTAGACGCAGTATTCTAGTAGAAGTTGCACCAGTGCCAAATACAGAAGTAATATAACCTCCCTACTTGTCCTCAAGATTCCCCATATATATATTGTGACAGATCCAGGCCAGTGGGGTACAGGAGTCTGGTAGAGTGCAAATATACTGGTCACTGGGTGAGTAGTTTTCTGTTCCCTGAGTGACCAGAGCAGGGGCTGCACTAAAGTAATCAGGAACCTGCTAGATCCAATTAAGGCAGACAGGCTGATTAGATGACCTGCAGCTAATCAAGGCAGGCTAATCAGGGCATCTGGGTTTAAAAAGGAGCTCACTCCAGTCAGGCAGGGGGGAGCCAGAGGAGAGGAAGTGCGTGTGAGGAGCTGGGAGCAAGGAGCTGAGAGTGAGAGTGAGAGTGAGAGTGAGAGTGAGAGTGAGAGTGAGAGTGAGAGTGTGCTGCTGGAGGACTAAGGAGTACAAGTGTTATCAGACACCAGGAGGAAGGTCCTGTGGTGAGGATAAAGAAGGTGTTTGGAGGAGGCCATGGGGAAGTAGCCCAGGGAGTTGTAGCTGTCATGCAGCTGTTACAGGAGGCACTATAGACAGCTGCAATCCACAGGGCCCTGGGCTGGAACCCGGAGTAGAGGGCGGGCCCGGGTTCCCCCTAAACCTTCCAACTCCTGATCAGACACAGGAGGAGTTGACCCAGACTGTGGGGAAGATCACTGAAGTGAGCAAATCTGCCAAATAAGCGCAGGACCCACCAAGGTAGAGAAGGAACTTTGTCACAATATCCAGGGAGTCACATTAGCCCTTTTGGCTAACATCACACTGGGAGTTCATGTTCAACTGATTATCCACAATGACACCCAAGTCTTTTTCACAGTCATTGCTACCCAAGATAGAGCCCTTCATCCAAAAAGTATCACCTGCATTCCAAAGACGTAAGATCTTGCATTTTGACTTATTAAAACACATATTGTTAGCTTGTCAGCTGACCAAGTGATGCAGATTGCTCTGTATCAATGATCTGTCCTCTTCATTATTTACCACTTCCCCAGTCTTTGTGTCATCTCAAACTCCATCAGTAATGACTTTACATCTTCTTCCAGGTCATTGATAAAAATGTTAAATTGCATACGACCACGAATTGATCCCAGTGGAACTCCACTAGAAACACACCTGCTTGATCATGATTCTCCATTTACAGTTATTTTTGAGATATATCCATTAGCCAGTTTTTAATCCATTTAATATATACCATGTTAACTTTATATCATTCTAGTTTCTTAATCAAAATGTTGTGCACTACCAAGTCAAATACCACTGCTCTCTTCTCTGCCTTCAGAGCTGGGAGCCCCTGCCTTCAGAGATGGGTGGCGGTATATGTACTTGTGCATGGGGGAAGGGGCAGACAAAAAAAGAAGGGGCCTCTAGTCAAATAAGTTTGAGAAGCACTGCTACAAGGCATGTCCTCTAATCATTCTTGAGGCTCTTCTCTCAACTCTCTCCAGTTTATCAATATCTTTCTTGAATTGTGGGCTCTAGAACTGGACACAGTGTTCCAGTAGTAGTCACACCAGTGCCAAATACAGAGGTAAAATAATATCTACTCCTAATACTTTACCTGTTATGCATCCCAGGATCGCATTAGCCCTTTCGGCCATAGAGTCATACTGAGAGCTGATGTTCAGCTGATTATCCACCACGATCCCCCAATTTTTTTTAAGAGTCATTGCTTTCCAGGAGAGAGTTCCCTATCATGTGGTATGCCCTCCATTCTTTGCTCCTCAGTTTATATATTTAATGATATTAAAATGCATATTGCTTGCTTACACCCGGCTTACTAAGCAATCCAGATTGCTATGCATCAGTGACCTGTCCTCTTCATTATTTACTAATCCCCAATTTTTGTATCACATGCAAACTTCGTCGATGATTTTATGGATTGGATTTTCTTTCAGATCATTAATGAAGATGTTAAATAGCATAGGGCCAAAAACTGATCCCTGCAGGACCGCACTGGGAACACATCCATTCAGTGATTATTCCCTGCAGGGGCGGCTCCAGGCCCCAGCACGCGAAGCGCGTGCTTGGGGCGGCAAGCCACGGGGAGCGAGGGCGGCAGGCAGCCTGCCTGCCGTGCTTGGGGCAGCAAAATGCCTAGAGCCTGATTCCCTGTTAACAGTTCAGAAAGCAGCAACTGCTGTAGCAGTGGGAAGGCAGCTAGCTGAATTTGGTTAGTTTCCTTCCTCTGTGTGTGTCTGACAGCCACCCCCATGGATCTGTCAGCTACTTGGTTTCCGCATCCCAAGTTCCTCATTCCACCCACTCTCCTGCATTTCTTCTACCCCAACCAGCTTCCTTGCACCTCCACTTAGTCACTAACATATGGCTTCTTTGGCCCTTGAGTCTGAGAGGTCCTGCTGCTGTCTCAATGCTTTTGCGTTAGCCCCTTGAGACTTTCCCAAACCCATGCTGCTTCTCACCACGGTTTTCGGTCTCTTTCAATTTTCAAAGCCTCTTTTGCCATAACTGAACCCATTTTAACTGCATATAAGATATATTAATCTGCTTTTTATCTGCCCTCACCACCCTAAGCAGCTACTTGAAATTGGACAATAAATGTATATGGTATTTCTAAAGCAACTAATTTAAAAAAAAATAAAAACAGCAAAACTACAGTACATTGTGAGGTTGAATACATTATGAACACAGAGCAGCTAATCACCACGTATTGTTTACTTTGGGCGTGCAGTGTGATTTACTTTTCCAAGGCCGACCTTTGGCATGCTCACCTTCAATCAACAGCCATGTTGACTTGTTAATTGCATGTGTAGCCTTAATCTATATTGCATAGAAATCTGCCTACATTGCAAGGTCTTCTCTATCAACCATCGGTCTCTTTCAGAGTTACTGCAATGCCCTAGAATATTTTTCTCCACAGGTGCTCACTTGCATGTATTAATAATGTATGAAGGAGCCAGTAACCCAGAATGAGTTTATAACAGAAGTAAATCCTAGTTTTCCAAACCCCAAATCTCTGTTACCTGAAATTCACATCCTATCATGTATCCACATTTCTTATAAAAACTGAAATATACTTTAAGACCTTATGATTTTACTAAGATGTCCCCCATGCCATTGTAAAATCTGTCTTTACATGTATGTCTACAATAATTATTCTTGTTTTGTTCATATATTTTATTGCACTTTTATTTTTATGCAAAAATATTGAAAAAGGAACAAATAATATTGACTGAGAAATTGTGGCGATGGACTCAAGCCATAGTGTTTGGATTGATTTCTGGTTTTGAGGTTTTGGATATGTTCAAATCTGGCATTCTGGTTTAGTTAGTTATAGAGACGAGCCTGTGATGGAGTGTGTAGGTCTTTTGGCACCCCACAGAAGGCTTCCCAAAGTTCTGCCAAACCCCACGTCAGTAGTACCCCTAAAAGAGAGCCCCATGAAGCCAGCCAGTGTTCTTGGATTTCAAAGGCTCATTCTCAGTCAAGATTCAAATAAAAGCTCGGGAAGGCTCTACAAGCTGGGATCTAAGTAAGTACAGCTGGGATAGCAGTGAGCTCTTCTGCTGACCTTGGGATATCCTTGGGGGAGATGGAAGGACCAGGGGTCTGCAGGGAGCAGGACTGCTGCTGTGGAGAAGGCAGAAGAGAGAATGTACAGGGTCCCTTTCTTTAAAATCCCAAGGACAAGTAAACTCATCCTTAGGGTTCTAAAGCTTAATGGTATATGATATTGTTCCACTGTATGTCTGGTGGTGATTATCTCTGACGCTCATCTGGTCTCCAACCTAGTGATTTGTGTTGCAGCTCCGAGCTATACGGCTTGAATTGGAACGTGACAAAAAAAAAGCTGCACTCTCAAGTTGAAGGGAGAAGATACCCCATGGTCTAACGAGACAAGACTTCCTATTGACACACTTCCCTTCTCATTATGGACATCAGCATGGTAAGGGATTCCTGCTGTGCTCCCCTGCCTGTCCTCATTATCATTACTGGCATGAAAGGAAGGCATCAAGAGTGATGCATCTGGACAAAAATACACAACTGTAATTGATAAATGATCCACTGGCGTTTGGAGGATATCGACCATCTCGAACTCACCCATGAATAATTAGGTGCTGAATATGGAATGGATGAGTGTAATGAGGACTGCTCACACCAGGATGGCCTTGTGGGTCACTAAGAACAACATGCTGAGCAGAAACACTGAGTCCTCCCTTCCAAGGATTTGGTCCATTTACGCATGTAGTCATGGAAACGATCAGGACACCTTTCTGGGTGGTAGGAGAGAACATCAGACACTTCCTAAAAGACACTGTCAGCATCTCCTTTGCTGAACATACTCCTCTAGAAAATACGCTAGTCCCACAAGCACTAAAGAAACTACCCCTCAAAGCTAGAGACCTAACAAACTACTGTCCACTGTCCAATCTCCCAAACCTACTCAAGCTAACAAAAAACAAACCATCTCTAAGGCCCCCATGTAGGCTGCCAGTATCCTGATCCCTCTCAGTCAGGCTTCAGGTCTTATTGCTCTGGTAGATGACTGTCTGTCCATAGCAAAGGGAAGTCCTTCTGCTGGACTTCTCTGCAGCATTTGATTCCAATGGTCACCTAATACTTTTGCCTCACCTCCAAGAGGGTGCCAGAGCTAACAGAAATGTCTTTAAGTGGATCTGTTTCTTCATCTCAAATTGAACCCAGAGAGTCATTACAGGCAACTGTGCCTTCACCTCTAGACCCCATATGGATTTAGTAGGGGTTGGTCTGGCTTTAAGCAGGGGGTTGGACTAGATGACCTCCCAAAGTCCCTTCCAACCCTGATATTCTGTGATTCTATGATCAATATCTAAATGAAGGTGTTGGAAGTGCTGATGAGATAACACAGGGTGATGTTCTATCAGTAGGGAGATGACACCCAGCTCTCCAGCTCCTTTAACATCAAATATAACCAGTATCATATCCTAGCTTCCTCATTGCCTAGCAGGATGAAGAGCAGCTGGGTAAAGCTGAATCCAGGCAACACTGAGGTGATGCTGGTAGAACAGGGAAGTGCTCCAAAGAACTTATCTTCAAGGGCACCATTTGCTGTAGAGCAAGAAAGGCAGTTCCCCCCACCCACCCCCAACCTCAGTTGCCCCAACTTTTAATAGGTCTGTATGCTCCATTATTTGTTTCCATTTTTTGCTCCCCCGGACCTCCTGATTTTGCAGGATATAAATGTAATCACATATAATGTTCTATATGCTGAGACAACTTTGCCCACCTCCACCCCTGAATTTTTCAGAAAATGACTCCCTGGCTGGTCTCTTCTACAAAATTCCTCACTGTTGAGAGCATCTGTCCTCAGTTGGTTTAGATAATAAGAAACGTAGGGTAGTGGTGGTTGGAGACTCTCTGCTGAGGAGGATGGAGACACCCATCTGTCGCCCTGACCGTTCATCCCGGGAGGTATGCTGCCTGCCAGGGGCCCGTATCCGAGATGTTACAGAGGCATTGTCGAGGATTATCTGGCCTT
Source organism: Gopherus flavomarginatus (assembly GCF_025201925.1). Classification (NCBI taxonomy): domain Eukaryota; kingdom Metazoa; phylum Chordata; order Testudines; family Testudinidae; genus Gopherus; species Gopherus flavomarginatus. The sequence goes on along the minus strand of NC_066619.1, from coordinate 283,108,239 downwards.
CTGACTACTATCCCATGCTACTCATCCATGTGGGCACAAATGATACTGTGAGCTGTGACACTGAGCAGATCAAGAGTGACTACAGGGCTCTGGGAGTACGGGTTAAGGAGTTTGGAGCGCAGGTGGTATTCTCTTCGATTCTTCCTGTCAAAGGTAGGGGCCCGGGCAGAGACAGATGCATCGTGGAGGTGAATGCCTGGCTGCGAAGATGATGTCGCCAGGAGGGCTTTGGCTTCCTCGACCACGGGATGCTATTCGAGGAAGGACTGCTAGGCACAGATGGTGTTCACCTTTTGAGGAGGGGAAAGGCCTTATTTGCGCACAGACTGGCTAACCTAGTAAGGAGGGCTTTAAACTAGGTTCGACGGGGACAAGTGAGCAAAGCCCACAGGTAAGTGGGGAACAAGACCTGGGAGATGGGTTGGAAACAGGAGGGAGCACGGGCTATAATGGCAGAGAGAAAGGAGAGTCAGGGCAAAGCTGGGAGGCGAGATCAAACCAGTATCTTAGATGCCTATATACAAATGCAAGAAGTATGGGTAATAAGCAGGAAGAACTGGAAGTGCTAATAAATAAATACAACTATGACATTGTTGGCATACTGAAACTTGGTGGGATAATACACACGACTGGAATGTTGGTGTGGATGGGTATAGTTTGCTCAGGAAGGATAGACAGGGGAAAAAGGGAGGAGGTGTTGCCTTATATATTAAAAATGTACACACTTGAACTGAGGTAGAGATGGACATAGGAGATGGGAGTGTTGAGAGTCTCTGGGTTAGGCTAAAAGGGGTAAAAAACATGGATGATGTCATGCTGGGAGTCTACTACAGGCCACTTAATCAGGTGGAAGAGGTGGATGAGGCTTTTTTCAAACAACTAACAAAATCATCCAAAGCCCAAGATTTCGTGGTGATGGGGGACTTCAACTATCCAAATATATGTTGGGAAAATAACACCGCGAGGCACAGACTATCCAATAAGTTCCTGGACTGCATTGCAGACAACTTTTTATTTCAGAAAGTTGAAAAAGCTACTGGGGGGAAGCTGTTCTAGACTTGATTTTAACAAATAGGGAAGAACTCGTTGAGAATTTGAAAGTAGAAGGAAGCTTGGGTGAAAGTGATCATGAAATAATAGAGTTTGCAATTCTAAGGAAGGGTAGAACGGAGTACAGCAAAATAGAGACAATGGATTTCAGGAAGGCGGATTCTGGTAAGCTCAGAGAGCTGATAGGTAAGGTCCCATGGGAATCAAGACTGAGGGGAAAAACAACTGAGGAGAGTTGGCAGTTTTTCAAAGGGACGCTATTAAGGGCCCAAAAGCAAGCTATTCCGATGGTTAGGAAAGATAGAAAATGTGGCAAAAGACCACCTTGGCTTAACCATGAGATCTTGCGTGACCTACAAAATAAAAAAGCGTCATATAAAAAATGGAAACTAGATCTGATTACAAAGGATGAATATAGGCAAATAACACAGGAATGCAGAGGCAAGATTAGAAAGGCAAAGGCACAAAATGAGCTCAAACTAGCTATGGGAATAAAGGGAAACAAGAAGACTTTTTATCAATACATTAGAAGCAAGAGGAAGACCAAGGACAGGGTAGGCCCACTGCTCAGTGAGGAGGGGAAAACAGTAACGGGAGACTTGGAAATGGCAGAGATGCTTAATGACTTCTTTGTTTCGGTCTTCACTGAGAAGTCTGAAGGAATGTCTAATATAGTGAATGCTTACGGGAAGAGGGTAGTTTTAGAAGATAAAATAAAAAAAGAGCAAGTAAAAAATCACTTAGAAAAGTTAGATGCCTGCAAGTCACCAGGGCCTGATGAAATGCATCCTAGAATACTCAAGGAGTTAATAGAGGAGGTATCTGAGCCTCTAGCTATTATCTTTGGGAAATCATGGGAGACGGGGGAGATTCCAGAGGACTCGAAGGGGGCAAATATAGTGCCCATCTATAAAAAGGGGAATAAAAACAACCCAGGAAACTACAGACCAGTTAGTTTAACTTCTGTGCCAGGGAAAATAATGAAGCAGATAATTAAAGAAATCATCTGCAAACACTTGGAAGGTGGTAAGGTGATAGGGAATAGCCAGCATGGATTTGTAAAGAACAAATCGTGTCAAACTAATCTGATAGCATTCTTTGATAGGATAACGAGCCTTGTGTATAAGGTAGAAGCGGTGGATGTGATATACCTAGACTTTAGTAAGACATTTGATACGGTCTTGCATGATATTCTTATAAACTAGGAAAGTACAATTTAGATGGGGCTACAATAAGGTGGGTGCATAACTGGCTGGATAACCGTACTCAGAGAGTAGTTATTAATGGCTCCCAATCCTGCTGGAAAGGTATAACAAGTGGGGTTCCACAGGGGTCTGTTTTGGGACCGGCTCTGTTCAATATCTTCATCAACGATTTAGATGTTGGCATAGAAAGTACGCTTATTAAGTTTGCGGACGATACCAAACTGGGAGGGATTGCAACTGCTTTGGAGGACAGGGTCAAAATTCAAAACGATCTGGACAAATTGGAGGAATGGTCTGAGGTAAACAGGATGAAGTTCAATAAAGATAAATGCAAAGTGCTCCACTTAGGAAGGAACAATCAGTTTCACATATATAGAATGGGAGGAGACTGTCTAGGAAGGAGTATGGCAGAAAGAGATCTAAGGGTCATAGTGGACCACAAGCTTAATATGAGTCAACAGTGTGATACTGTTGCAAAAAAAGCAAACGTGATTCTGGGATGCATTAACTGGTGTGTTGTAAACAAGACATGAGAAGTCATTCTTCCGCTCTACTCTGCGCTGGTTAGGCCTCAACTGGAGTTTTATGTCCAGTTCTGGGCACCGCATTTCAAGAAAGATGTGGAGAAACTGGAGAGGGTCCAGAGAAGAGCAACAAGAATGATTAAAGGTCTTGAGAACATGACCTATGAAGGAAGGCTGAAGGAATTGGGTTTGTTTAGTTTGGAAAAGAGAAGACTGAGAGGGGACATGATAGCAGTTTTCAGGTATCTAAAAGGGTGTCATCAGGAGGAGGGAGAAAACTTGTTCACCTTAGCCTCCAATGATAGAACAAGAAGCAATGGGCTTAAACTGCAGCAAGGGAGATTTAGGTTGGACATTAGGAAAAAGTTCCTAACTGTCAGGGTAGTTAAACACTGGAATAGATTGCCTAGGGAGGTTGTGGAATCTCCATCTCTGGAGATATTTAAGAGTAGGTTAGATAAATGTCTATTAGGGATGGTCTAGACAGTATTTGGTCCTGCCATGAGGGCAGGGGACTGGACTCGATGACCTCTTGAGGTCCCTTCCAGTCCTAGAGTCTATGAGTCTATGAGTCTAGTCAGTCCACAGTTAGAAGCAATGCTATTGGATGCATAAAACTCCCACTTCCATCATCAATTGGTCAGAAGATTGCATCCTGTTCTATTAGCCACAGACCTGGCCAGAGTGATCTGCTTTCCTCATAACCATTTCCACTGCCTTGCGCTGAACCTTTTCAGACTCTGTTATATCTGGTATGAGGTGAGACACTAATGAGTGCAGTATGAACATTTATATAGCTATCAGAGTCAAGCATCAATAGCCTTCTTCTGTATTCAGTGCACCAGTCATTGGGCTATTTCAGACACATATTGTCAGCTTAGCAGTAAATATAATGATCAGATTCCCTGTTGGGGCACACCCAGCACATATACTTTCAAATGATGCATGTGCTGAACTACATGAAAATCCTACTCATATGCCACTTATACCCCCTATTACAGAGAAATCATTTCAAAATCAGTCTTGGCAAAAGGAATTTACCCTTTATTTGTTCCTGTGCTGGGATACACCAGTGATCAGTCTTGTGTCTTCACTTTCACCTTGTACAGCTGACAAAACACAAAGCTTACTTTTGCTTTTTATTAGCTTTAATTTTTAGCATATGATTCCTAAGTATTCCTAGCTCAGCATCTGACAACTGCTTCAAAGCACTCCAGATTTTTAATATCACTGACATCTAGTGTTTGTTTTCTTAATTGCATGCAGATTTGTAGGTGATGACCTAATGCTAATGAAGAGTTACAGACTTTATTTTCTACACTGGGTTGAAAGATTCATTTCAGTTAGAAAATGTATTCCTTTCTTTTTTACCTTAACTAGAGATTAATGTTTCTGAGCTCTGTTAAACAACTATCATGTGTTACCCTGGAAACAGCTGCATTTCAGAGATCGCTGAGTGATCCTCATACAATAGTTACAGTCCAGATAGTTTCTTGAGTACTTTTGAGGATTTTGAAAGAAAAGTGCTATATCAGCGTCACTCATTATAATTAGCGGGCCCAGTCATAAAGTCCTTACTCTGGCAAATCTCAGGACAGGGTAAGGACTTCAGGTTCAAATTCCTTGTGTAGAGAAATGCTTTTAGGAAACAATATTTTTGTTGCACTTCTCTGTACTTTTTCCAAGCCTAATATATCTTTTTTGAGATGGGGCAACCAGAGCTGTAAACAGTATTCAGGATATGGGCGTACCATGGATTTATATAGTAGCATTTTGATATTTCTGTCTTATTATCTATTCTTTTCCTAATGGTTCCTAAAAGCATTTCTGTACACAAAGGGATGTTGTGAAGGCCAAAAATATAACTGGGTTAAAAAAAGAATGAGATAAATTCATGGAGAATATGTCCAGCAATGGCTATTAGCCAAAATTGTCCGGGATGCAACCCCATGCTCTGGGTGTCCCTGAACATCTGACTTTCAAAAGCTGGGACTGGGCAACGGGGAATGGACCACTGGTGCTGAAGCATCTGGTACCAGTCACTGTTAGAAGACAGGATACTGGGCTAGATGGACCAGTGGTCTGACCCAGTCTGGCTGTTCTTATGTTCTTATGTTCTCCTTCCAATCTGGCAAACTCATGGCTGCTTTTGTTTATGTATCTGTCTGTTTCAAGTATCTCATGATGATTCTGCTGAGCATCTGATTTCCTGATTCTTCCTCTTCTTTCACTTTCTTCTTTTGATGAGCTATCTGGATCATCCTCCGAGTCTCATTGGTCACAAATTGATCCTGGCCCCGACATCAGAGGATTTAGCCAAATCTGCTTCCAGATTTCCCCCTTTCCCTGTCTCTGGTTATGAAGGTGTCTGTGTTCCACTTGAGCACTGCACTGCAGTCCAGGGGACACTGTTGGGAAGCTTTGATAGAAGTGTATCCCCCTGGAGTGTAACATGTCAGCCTTTCATACACCGAGTAGGCTTTGCATTGGAGCAGCAGGTCAGAAAAATCCAGCTTGGTGGCCTCAGGTGTTAGCTCAAAGGGGAGCCAAGATAACTCTGAATGTGTAAAGTGGTGTAGGTATCGGAATAGAAAACAAGCCCCTTTTTCTCAAAAGAGCAGATTCACCCTCTGCGGTGGACTGGTGCAGAGCTCCTCCCCTCTTCCCTTGTGTGGTGCACAATAAATATAACTGACAAGAGATAAGGCTCAAAACAAACAGGTAAATGTATGAGGGGATAGAATTACACAGATAGGAAGGGATAAATGTAAATGACTAATAGCTATATAACAAACAAACCCAGTGACACAGCAGCTCTTCCCTGTCAGCGTGAAGCTCAGACCCCAGAATGAAACTAAACCAACCCTGGCATTCAAGAAATATGACCCCCAACTTAGAAACCCTACTTGCTTTCTCACTCAATTCCCAGCACTTCAGTGGTGGTGGTGAAGTCCAAGCCTCTACTCCATAGGTAACTGAAACCCTTGGAGGAGGAACACTGGAGAGTCCCTTGATGGATGTCAGGACAGAAGAAGTGGACCAGGAACTCTCTGGATGGTGACGTTCTCCAGGTATAGGACAGGTAAGATGGTAATGTGTCTTCTTTTCTTTTCACTCCAGGAATGAATGGTGTTCTTTTCTGATGTACTAGTGCCACGAAGACCTGAAACTGCACACACAGTCGCTATGATGACCTGCCCCATCAGCCTATGATCACAGTTCTTTTATAGAGTCTATGGTGGGAAAACATGGTACGATCCATAGAAAGGCTAGAAACAGTCTGAGGTGATGGAACCTTGGCGATTGCCCAGTGGCAGGAAAATCACTTTTAGTCCAGTTTTATCCAGACAGGGCTGACTGCATACAGAAGGTCACAAGATGGAGTCACAAGCTGACAGTTTTCAGACTCCATCTTGGATTGCCACAGTGTCCTTAAAATCACTGATCATTGGGTCTGTTACCCACATATACTTTAATAAACCGTGTGTAATGAACCAGAGAACACTACAACAGTACATACCCAACACTTGGGTGTCCATCCCACACAATGCTTGCTGGGGATATCACAGTGTATGGCAGGGGCCTACGCAGCCTTAAAACCCCAGTCCGAATGGAGTGGAACACGGTTCCCATTCCCTGCTCAGAGGCCTGAGCCCTGACTGAGAACTCCTGGAGTGCACCAATGTTGGGGGGGGGGAGAGGGGGAGGAATCCAGATGCAGTTACTCTGAAACTGTGATTTTTTAAAAAAAGATCTGCTCTAGTTCAAAAGGAATTGTTTTGGGGAAGATCTATAGCCTGCATTACACAGGACATCACACTAGATTGTTTCTTCTAGTCTTTAAATCTATGAAAAAATCTATTAAATCCATGGGACAAAATACAAGGTGTTTTATACATTTTAAAAGAGTTGTATTATATGTTACCTCTGTTTCCTTTCCTGATGCTATTGGAATTGGAGTGTCCAGGGAGGGACAAGGAGTGCTGAGACCAGCTGAGTGCAAACATGGCTGCTCTCAGGTCTGTATTGGCCAGTAGTTGAGTGAATCAATAGGTCACAGTCAATGCTCTGAGCTGTTCACACAGTCACTGCAGCATAGGCAGGAGAATTGTGGGATTGCTCTGGGAGGACTAACTGCACAGTAGCAGTTGCTGTCGCACTGGGAATAGAGTGGAGCAAGCGAGGCAGGATGCAACAGTGCTTAGCATTGCTCCGAGCAAGTCCAGTAGCAATAATGATGTGATGGCCTGAGCACCATCTCGAGCACATTGGTGTGGGATAAGAGGTGGCATCAAAGGGATGCTAGGGTTTTGTAGTGCCGAATTCTCTAGTGTAGATATGGCCTTAGTGGCTGGCCACATAGTAAACCAGTAAGGGACAGGACAACAGCAGTAGAGTCCAGATGAGCACCTAGAGTTCCCAAATGCCAGCCTCATCTTCAGTCCATTGGAACACAGCCCCTTCCTCGACCATGCTGCTACGGTAGGTATTATTTCTAAGGCTTTGACCTCTAACAACTATGAATAACAGAGGGCCCAAAACCCTCAAGAGGAGGCTAAAGGGGAGGCCATCTAGGCAAGGTTCTTATCATGGGGATTTCTCCTTAGTTGTTCTCTAGGATGCATGATTTGCCTTTCATTCCCTCACTTGTTCAACAGAGCAGGCTGGGCCACCCACAACCCAACCTGGACCCCAAAGGCTCAGCAGGAGGGTAGGTCCATCCATGCAGAGACTCCATGTCAGCTCTCGATCTCTAGCACTACCACTACCTTGGCAGTGCCATGCCCATGGTTGTCCAGGGACCCTCCATTAATGGGTGGAGGAGTCTTTATTGGAGAAGTGAGGTTGTGGGAAAGTAACGAGTCCTTACTACATTTCAACCTCTAGCTGCATGCAACCACTGTATGGATTATGTTTTCCTACTTGGTAAGCCTTCCTCAGCATGGATCCTGGGCATCTGGGGAGTCTAGCTGGGCAAAATGTTATGAACCAAACTTTTTGAGCAGAAAAATGCAGATTCTGGTCATCTGAAATGTTAATTTGTGTTGAATTCACTGAATTGTTTAGGTTGAAGAGACTCCAAAAGAAGGCTTGTTGCAATGGAGGTCTTGGGGCTATGATTAGGCCTTAATTATTAGTAATACTTCTCATTCCTATGGCATTTACATCCCTAGATGTCACAGTGCTTCATGCCAGTGAGTTCCATTTTACAGATGGGAAAATGGAGGCGCAGAAAAGTTAACTTGATTTCCAGATATACTGAGCACCAACTTCCATTGCAGTCATTGGGAGCATCAGGTACTGAGTACCACTCAGCTTCCTCTTCTAGCCTTAGTCCCACCTATATGGGGTTGGCTCTGCAAGTCCTTTTTCTCCATCCCTGTTTGGCTTGAGGTAGTTCCTCAGAAACTCCACAGCTAATCAGATCCTTTTGTGTAACATCCATCTCGTTTTGGGTCTTCCACTCCTTCTCTTACCCTCCACTTCTAAGTCTAATTCCCTGTTTCCTATATGTTTTTCTTATCTTCTTCTCATATGTCCAAACCATCTAAGCCTGAATTCTCTCAGCTCTTCTATAATTGGTGCCACTTTTACACTTCCCCTGATGTGTTCGTTCTGAACACGGTCCACCCTTGTCATTCCAAGCATCCATCTTAACATTTTCATTTCCACTGTATTCAAAACTCTGTCTCTTCCTCAGTGCCCAGCATTCAGAGTCTCATAAAAGTACGGGCCTCATTAAGCATCACTTATATCCAGGTGAAAAGGAGCGACTTATTCAGATCAGTGGCAGGGCTCTGTAGCGGGGTGGCTACCTGCTCCTGCCCTTTGGGGCTTAAAACAGCCAGGAGAGGGCTGTAGCTGAGGCAAGAAACCTGGGCTGATTGGGAGAAAACAGGCCCAGTTGTGGCCAGGTCCCAATCAGGCCCAGCTGGCCCCTATAAGAGGCAGTGAGCCAGGAGCCCAGACACTCTCCCTCTGGCTGTAGAGGGAGAAGGGCCTGGCTGCAGGGAGCTAGACAAGGTACCTAGAGTGGAGCAGGGCTGGGGAAAGGCAGAAGAGCTGGGGAGCTCCTGCCTGGAAAGCCCCAGGCTGCAGCCTAGCATTAGGCCAAGAAGTACTGGGGGTTGCAGGGGGCAGCTCAGGGGTAGGCAAAGGCAGCAGGTCCAAACCTTTTTGCTGATGATGAGTGGCTCATACTGCAGTCTGCCCCAGTGAACAGAGGCTAGATGGAGACTGGGCAGTAGCCAATACTGAGGCAAAGTGGGGATATAGAGGGGGGATTCCCCTGGGAGGGGGAGACCCAGTTAAAGGGGCATCGGGGTCCTGGGAGGGACACGGGGGCCAAGAGGACAGGCAGATCACCAGCCTACAGAGGGCGCTCCGGACACTGGAATGAGCTAATTCCCGAGGACAACCAGCAGGAGGTGCCGCAGGGGTGAGTCGGCCTGTCTACAGGCTCGTAATAGAACTTAGGTCTCTGTACTGATGCTCTCCTGTGCTCGAACCATTGAATCATACAACCTCCCTCTCACATGAAATAATGTATTTGACTCCTTCTTTGGCTATCAACACAACCCTTTCACACAGGGTTTTCATGCTATTTTCTGATGTACTTGTTCTGGATGATTTATGCAGTCTGATATCTCTGGGTTACACAGACTCCTAGGGCCAAACTCAGAGCTGTCATAAGTAGGTGCACTCCAGTGACCTCAGTGGCTTGCATGCGCTTACACAAGGTCTGAATTTGGCCTTTAGTCTGAGACAAAGCTCAGTAAAACTCCACACCAGGAGGCACCAGGAGAACTCCCAAGAGAAAGAGAACAGCCACAGCTGCAACTTCATAAAGGTGCTAGTTCTGCAAGCTTTGCAGACTGGAAAACTGACCAGAGTGGGGAGTTACAGAAGATGATTGAAATTTCCTTCCCTGCTGTGAAGTGTCCCTAAGGAACTGTCCAGCAAATCATCTCCTGAAGACCAGCCTGGAGCTGGGTGCTGAATGCTGCCCACCTGACAATGAGTGCGGTCAAGTGACCTGTCCTCCTCCAATGAACAAATGTAAGAACATAACTCTGAGGCAGACATAGTGTTCTGGCCTGGGGCTGTGCCAACTGCTGCAATACAGAGCTCATTCTGCTTGCCTGATTCCAGTCTGAGGGACCAATTCTCCCACCCTTACTCAAGTGCGGTGACTTTTGTGAGTAAGTTCTCCCCAATGTGAGTAAGGATAACAACATTGGGCTCTCCCCGATCCCCTGCTGTGCAGACAGCTGATCTCCTCTCCTTTCCATGCCGTATGGGTGAGGTCTGTAGGGTTATCTTTTCGTTTCTGGTTGTACAGCACCTAGAACAATGGGGCCCTGGTCCATGACTGGAGTGCGTAGGCACTACTGCATTAGAAATAATTATTAATGATAATAATCAGGGTGACCAGACAGTCAGTGTGAAAAATCGGGACAGGGTGGGTGTTAATAGGAGCCTATATAAGAAAAAGGCCCAAAAATTGGGACTGTCCCTATAAAATCGGGACATCTGGTCACCCTAATAATAATCTGCATGGGGAAGGTCCTGCTGCACACTGGTCAGGGCTCTAACACTTTAAGAACTGGTCTTGCTCCCCCTGAACTCACTGCCAAAGCTCTTCGTGACTGCAGTGGGAACAGGACTGAACTTTCAGTTTTCTTAACAAATAACACATTTTTCAAAGTTTGTAGAGAGTCTTTTTCTCTTTGATGTAAACTTTAATGGGCTTGTATTCGCCACATCATACACTGTAACTTCCCTGTAGAGGTAAAATTCCCAAAGTATATTGTCAGCATTACTACCACCACTACTGCCATTTTTCATTTGGTGCAAGTATATGGACTTGTGCTAATTAGATCACTATGTAAGTATCAAAATGGCCATTTTTGTTTAGTGAGGCCTTTGATTGAAGCCCAGTATGAAGCTTATATTGTCATCTCTAACACTTATTACTGACCTCTGTATAAGTGTCATGGAATTAAAAAACTAGCGTCTGGAATAATGCGTAGGCAATTACAAATTAAAACCTTCAACCAGGCAGACTAGATGCTCCATTGTACTGTATGTATAAAAGCTTACAAATGGAGAAGCATAACATTAGGAATTCATGTACATTTATATCTACCCACAATGCAGTACAAACTATAGGCACGCAATCTACTGCTACTGGCACATGACCTTCAGTATGAGACTCATCTGGTCAGCAAATTTCAATTGAAAACAGAGAAAACTGTTATAATCACTTGTGCGATTCTTTGACAATTAGGAATATGTGATGTGAAGATTCCAACAAGACAGGAGACACCAGCTGAAAGCGTGCATCCCAACCAGGCACTGTTACCGAAAATCTCTGATCAGCGGCGCCGGGACGCACCGTCAACTAGAGTGGAGCACCCACAGGGGGAGACATCTCGAAGAACCTCAGTTACTGCAAGGTGAGTAACTTTCTCCTTCTGGATTCACCAGCTGTAGTGATGGTCTCAAAAGGCAACCCTGTCTAGTCGTCTTTGGCCAGGAAGATGGGTGCAGCAATGGGCTGTCAGTAGAGATCCGTCAGAATAACAGGGCCATTCTCCTCCTAGCAAGGAACCAGCACAGCAGTGAAAAAACAGCTGCTGCATCTGGCCTGAATCTGCTGGGTAAATAATGGGCTAGTTAGTGACTTTAGTTGCAGCCTGAGCAAGGAATGATGTCCCTGGAGACACTGGCTCAGACAGGCACCCATTTCCTCCTTGCTCCTGGGTGCAGAAATTTACCATTGGCCTCTGCCAGGTGTAAGTTATAAGTCCTGACCCCGCCCTGCCCCTGCTGACTCAATGGCACTGGCTAGCATGCTACACAACAATCTGTAAAACAGGAAATGTAGAATTCTATCCTGAAAGTGAAACTCCAGGGCCATCTTACATAGAATGAACAACATTAAACAAAAACTTCTATAGCACCTTATACCTTGGAAAATGTATAATCCAGATTTTACATGATACAAGTGAGAATGATAAATGACACAACATTGCCATTCCCAAGTGTTAAAAAACCATGAGTCAGCCACGACCCCATCCCCCCGCCTCAACATCATAGTTTGGGCTTTTTAAAAGAACAATAAATGTTTTTTTTACTCCTGGTTTCTGAGCTTTGAGGTGCACTCGGGGTCATGTTTTCTAACTTTTTTCCTGCAATAGTGAAGAATGAAAACTCATTTATTTTCCAAATGCAAAGTGAGATTCCAAATGAATCATAGGACTCCAGGAGCTGGGACTTTAGGAAAATCACCAATTATTCTGAGACTTGTCTAAAATTGCAAGAGTTGACAATGGTAAGAGGAGGAAGGGGCATGCTAGGCATGTCACTAGTTACAATAACAGGCGACTGCAAAGGGGCAGCCACGGCGGTCGACGAAGAAGAAGGAGAAGGAGACGACATGGCAGAAGGAGGCAAGGGCATAGGGGTCACACAGGAGAAGGAGGAGAAGGAGAAGATACTGAGTTCCTGACTTCATCCCACTCTCCTGTGCAAGTCATCGACATGCCGCTCTGCAATAAGTACACCATCCAAATGAAACAACCCTTGCATGAGAACACCCCAAAATGACTTCCCAAGATGCAAAGAGCCTGCTACCAAGTGAGCAATGCCACCTGCCACCTCTCACCTTTGGCCATGGCTGGGCACCCCTGACTAGCTGGAGGGAGCCAGCTGCTGGTCCCAGCCCAAGTTCCCTCATCAGACACAGGGGCAAACTTTTGTAAGCGGAGTCTGGATGAGCTCTATCCTGACATCTGTTGGTGAACTGTGGCGAGTTGTGCAAAAGAACTTCCAGGGCTGATCTTGTTTGCAAAGGCACACCCACCCTACCTAACATGAGCCCAAAGCCACCCAAATGGTCACTTTGGCTGCTGTGGGATCCCCAGTTTCTCTGTTATTGGGGCAGGAAGAATAAAGTGTTGTTACCCTGATTATGTGAATCAAGGCTAGTGGAACTGTTTTAGGACAGAGGGACTCACCATCAACTAAGTAGCACTTGCTAGACAAGGGAGCCTGAAGATATATTGCTAGGCTGCTGGCAGAGCAGAGCAGTTTATGTGACAGTTGGAGCGGCCCACGGGATGGCGAGTGGAGTGGAGCAGAGCAGCTGGCAGAGCAGAACAGTTCGTGGGATGGCTGGAGCGGATCACGGGATGGCTGGTGGAGTGGAGTGGCTCATGGTGGAGGCTGCAGCAGAACTCCAGGGAGAGACGGGGCAGTTGGCCTCGTACCATATAAGGTGTCCCCTAACACCTGATGCACCTCCCCTTCAGGGTAAAACTCTGCAGATAAATTCTTGAACTCTGGGGCTGTACTGGCCAGGGACAAAGACTTTTGGATTGTTGGACTTTTGGGACTTTGGGTGATTTTTGGGTCGCTGGACTTAAGAGACTTTTGGGGTATTGGACTTTTGGGACTTTAGGTTTTTGGGTTGCTGGACTCAAGAACCAAAGGGAAAGGACACAGTCCAATTTGCTGGGTGGTCTTTGCTCATGGTTTGGTCTAGGAACCCTAGTTGTGGTGTTTTCCCAATTTAATGCTGATATTGTTTATCTCATGTTATTAAAAATTTTCTGCTACATCAAGACTCTGTGCTTGTGAGAGGGGAAGTATTGCCTCTTGGAGGCACCCAGGGGTGTGTGTAAGATTTTCCCAGGTCACTGGGTGGAGGCTTGAGCTGGTTTTGCGTTACGTCGTTGAGAGGAGACCCCTATGTACTGAACCTGGACGTTGTTCCTATCAACTCGACCTGGCAGAAGGATTACATTTTTCTTAAAGAAGACATGTTGTTTGGTTTATACCCCTGCCCAGCACTAAGGAGGTCCAGAACTGGTTTTACCTGGCTGGAGGGGGAGCACAGGTCTTGGGGAGACACCAGAATGGGCTGGGAATGGCTGGATCACTCCATGAGGAAACCACCTGGCCCGTACTCCATCCAGTAGTGCCTTGGGGCTAGCCGAGAAGCTGCCCGCCCGTCTCCCCCCAACCTTCTGCCGATAGGCTGCCCCCCCGCATCTCCCCGACACCTCTGCAGCTAGCCCAGAAGCTGCTGTGCCCTGGCTCCTTGTCCCCCCTAGCCCAGCTCCTTCTGCCCTTAAAATTAAAAGGACTCACACATGCTGCTGTGGGAGCCCACGGGGAGCCTCAGCAGCTGCAGGGGAAACAGCTGACAGGCTGAGACTTTGTGCCAAACAGCTGATTGGCTGCAGACAGTGAAAGAGCTGATGAGGGCTGCTGCACATGCTAAATAGCTGATTGGCAGTTGCCAGAAGCTGATCTCTCTGGTGGGTGCAGTGCACCCACTAATTTTTTTCTGTGGGTGCTCCAGCCCCGGAGCACCAAAGGAGTCAGCGCCTATGCCTGCTGCTCTACAATTTGTGCTCCATCCAAATGAAACAACGGTTGGAGCTGCCAGTTCAACTCCCAAGCTCCGGAACTCCCATCAAAAACAGACTGGCTGCCTCCTGCTGACGAGAGCTTGGAAGCCAAAAGCCTATTGGAATGGCAACATACAGACACAGCAGGAGCTGGAGCCAGAAGCAGAGCAGAAGGGGTGGCTGCAGGGGTCGATGTAGAAGGAGGAGAAGGAGAAGGAGGCGACATGGCAGAAGGAGACGAGAGCATAGGGGTCACACAGGAGGAGAAGGAGGAGGAGAAGATAATGAGCTCCTGACTTCATCCCACTCTCCTGTGCAAGTCATCATCATGCCACTCTACAATAAGTTCACCATCCAAATGAAACAACTTTTGCATGAGAACACCCCAAAATGACTTCCCAAGATGCAAGGAGCCTGCTACCAAGTGAGCAATGCCACCTGCCACCCCTCACCTTTGGCCATGGCAGAGCACACCCGACTGGCTGGAGGGAGCACGGGGAGGGGGCGAGCTGCTGGCCCCAGCCAAAGTTCACTCATCAGACACAAGGGCAAACTTTTCTTAAAGGAGACATGTCTTGTGGTTTGTATCCCTGCCCAGCACTAAGGGGGTCTGCAGCTGGTTTTTCCTGGCTGGAGGGAGAGCACAGGTCCTGGGGGAGACACCAGAGTGGGCTGGGAGTGGCTGGCTCGCTCCTTGAGGAAACCCCCCGGCCCATACTCCTCCCACCAACGCCCTGGCAGTGAACAAAGTCTAGGAATAAAATGGTTGATTTTTATTCTGGCAAGAGCTTACAAGTTGGTGCCACAAAGTACCCTAGGAGTACTGAAGTTTCATAGATTGATCTGTTACAGGTCAGTGTATATGTTTGGAGGTGTGTGTGGGGGGCAGGTTAATGTTTAGGTTTGTCTGGACCAGAGAATACATGTTTCAGGATGTGCAGCATTTCATAAAAATGACATCGGGGACATAGAATCAGAGACATAATGGGATGGAAAAGAAACCAGAAATGTAACGCCATTATACAATCAGTGGAGACCAGAAGGATGTTACAGCAGAGTTTTAAAAACAGGAATACTGAAAACATGCCATCTTAAAATCCCAAAAATGCCCCACTCCTGGTGTGCTCTCAGTTCTGGATATCCCATAAACAAAAGGGGTTCAGAGATGCCTGTTCAAATGATTAGTCTCCCTTCATGGGGAGAAAATACCAGACACTAACGGGTGTCACTGTTTCGGGGTAACTGCGTCTGGATTTCCCCTCCATGGTCTAACAAGGGCACCCACTTTAGTCTTCTGGCTTCCAGTTGGCACCTCTCTTGGGCGGAAACCCATGTCTCATGCTCTCCTGCCCAGGGATTTGAAAGTGGCACATCCCCATCAAGACAGAGTGTGATGTCCCCAGCAAGACAGACTGCCTATAAGAGCCAGCAGCTGCGCTGTGCTTTCTCCCCGAGGGCTATGACCAGTATATTGCCAGCAGTACAAGTTACCACCCAGCTCCTTCTAACCGTCCCTTCTACACTCTGAGGCGCACACCCCTGAGGCCCACTCTGACCGGCACTGCTCCCAACCGGTTCCAGCCAGTTCTCTGTCCCTCAGGTTCCGTGAGGGAAACAGAGTTTTGGCGGGAAAATGCCACGAAGAAAGGGTACCAAGATGGAGTTCAAACCCTTCCTGTCATATGCGCCATCCTGAATTTTTAAACTCCCTTTTGAATTGCAGCAACATTCATAACAGAATATGACCATGTACCAAAATCACCTTACAAAAGAATGCAGTGGTTGTAGAAATGAGGTGGGGGGAGTGGAGCAAGCTGGTTATCAGTGTTTATGGTGAGATAAATACTAGAATTCTGGTGCCCAAATTTTAAAAAGGAGTTTGAAATATTGGAGAAGAGGAAGAAGAAAGAGCAAGAGACAGATTTAAAAAAACTGAGGGGCAGAAAAATGCCATACAGTGAGAGACTGAAAGAGCTCTATCTGTTTAAGCTTAGAAAAAATAAGAGCAAAACGGGTACTAAATGGCTCATTAATCTAGCAGATAAAGGCAGAATGTAGTGGGGTAGTCATCCCGCTCCTGCCTGGAAGGGCTTAAAGCAGAAAGCAACTACAGCTGTAGCCAGTGCAATCAGGGCCCAGCTGGCCCTTATAAGAGGGCAGTGGGCCAGAAACATGTATAGAGACTCTCTCTCTGTAGAGGGAGAAGGGCTTGGCTGCTAGGGAGTTGAGAAGGTACCTGGGTGGAGCAGGGCTGGGGGAAGGCCAAGGAAGCTGGGAAGCTCCAGCCTGGAAAACCCCAGGCTGTGGCCTAGTCTAACGCCAATTAGGTACTGGGGTTGCAGAGGGCAGCCAATGGGTAGGTTGAGGCAGCAGGTCCAAATCCCCCTCACCTGTGATGAGGGGTTTATACTGCAGTCTGACCAGGGAGTGGGGGCTAGTTAGTGACTGGTAGTAGCCTATGACTGAGGCGAGGTAGGGATGGGGGGTGGGGGTTCCCTGGGGATGGCCCTGAGAGTGAGAGGTTACTGCCAGGGGGCAGCACCCCAGATAATGGGGCCCTGGAGTCCAGGGAGGGATTCAGGGGCCCAGTGGCAGTGGGACACTGGCCTGCAGGGGGCTCTGGAGG
This sequence comes from Gopherus flavomarginatus, assembly GCF_025201925.1. Taxonomy (NCBI): domain Eukaryota; kingdom Metazoa; phylum Chordata; order Testudines; family Testudinidae; genus Gopherus; species Gopherus flavomarginatus. The sequence goes on along the minus strand of NC_066619.1, from coordinate 283,091,414 downwards.
CTGGATGAACTAATTCCCGAGACGACCATCAGGAGGCGCCACAGCAGTGAGTCTTGCACCATTACACAGAACAAGAACCAATGGCTGGGAGTTATAGTCAAGCCAAGTGAAATTAGAAATGAGCACAAACTTTTAACTGTGAGGCTGATGGAGCATTAGAAGAAACTTCCAAAAGATGTGGTGGGTTCTCCTGGTGACTTCAAATCAGGACTGGAAGGGATGTTGGCTCTGTCAGAAAGAAAGGCATCCATTCCCAGGCTCCACTACCAGAGAAAAATTGGATGGGAGGGGAACCCAAATCTTTTCAATAAACTAATGAAACTATTCATTTCCATCTCATCAGTTTGATGTTACCATTTCAAATTGTATATGAATTGTATTATATCTGATAATATAATGTATCAGTCTTATATAATAAAATATATATTTGAAGTATAAACTATTAATACAATACAATTTCATTACATTCATATATCTAAATCAAAAAATATTGTTAAATTATAATATAAAAGTCAAAATGATAAATATGAAACAAAGCACTTCAATTTTATCAAAATAAAGTGTTGTTTTGATATTTCCATAATGAAATTTCAGAAATTCTTTTTAGCGGAAAAAAGACTTTTCTTTCAGATTCTGGGCAGAATCTCTCTATTTTATAGCAGGGGGTCTCAAACTTCATAGGAGCTGGAGAGGGGATGTGCCGCTGCTTCCTGGAGCTGTGTGGAATGGGGCAAGACCCTGACCCCTCTCCTCAGCTGGAGCACTGGATTGGGCGAGCCCCAGATCCTGCTTCCCAGATGTGGCTCCCAGGCCATAGTTTGCCCACCTCTGCTCTAAAGCCTGGGGCCCCTACTCTATTCGTTCTTCTGCGAGCTTTGCCATGTGAGAGCTGGGGAGGGCTCTCCTATCCACCTTTACCAAGGGCATGTCTTCTGTGCAGTAGTGCTGCCACCTGGTGATGATTTCAATAGCACACGCCATAACACTTGCAGAGCTACATAGATTCAAAGGGTCAGAAGGGACCAGGGTTATCATCTAGTCTGACTTCCTGAATAACACAGGTCAAAATAGGCTGATTTATTCCCCCAAAATAATTCCTAGAGCAGATCATTTAGAAAACATCCAATCTTGATGGAAAATTTGTCAATGATGGAGAATCCACCACATTCCTTAGTAAATTGTATCACTTGTTACCCTCATCAAAGTGTACAATTTATTTCCAGTCTGAATTTATCTAGCTTCAACTTCAAGTCATTGAATCATGTTAGATCTTTGTCTGCCAGAATGAAAATCCCATGGTTAAGTATTTGTTCCCCAGGTAGGAACTTAGACTGTGATCAAGTCACACTTGAACTGTCTCTTTGTTGAGCTGAATAGATTGAGCTCCTTGAGTCTATTACTATCTATAGGGCATGTTTTCTAATCCTTTAATCATTCTTGTGGCTCTTCTCTGAACCCTCTCCAATTTATCAACTTCCTCCTTGAATTGTGGGCACCAGAACTAGACACGGAATTCCAGCAGCATTCACACCAGTGCCAAATACAGAAGTAAAATAACCTCTCTGCTCCTACTTGAGATCCCCTGTTTATGCATCGAAGGACCTCATTAGCCCTTTTGGCACCATGTTACACTGGGATCTCATGTTTAGCTGATTCTCCATCACCACCTTCTAATCTTTTTTTAGAGTCACTGTTTCCCACAGTAGAGTACGCCACCCTGTAAGTATGACCTGCATACTTATACATTCACATTTAGCCATATTTTAAAAGCTTAGGGTTTGCTTGCACCGAGCTTACCAAGCAATTCATATTGCTCTGTCAGTGTCCCATCCTCTTCATTATTTACCACTCCCCCAATCTTTCCCCCATTGCTATATTGTTCAAAAGCTACACAGGTGAGCGCCAGTGGGCCATGCTAGTCTATATTGTTTAATAGGTGGAGTTGGTAGTGATGCCTACAGTTAACATTGTCAGATACACTTCCCATTATAAGACCCTGTTTTCCGTTGCTTATAACTTTGCCAAACTTAAATCATGCAGGTTGAAAAATTTCCAGGCCAGGTGTCTGCTTTAGGCTGAATTTTTGGGGGTAAGTTGCAGCAAAAATGGATCATCTTTCTCAGAAGAAGATGGCGGGGGGTGAGGGTGGGGAGATACATGATTTGCCTATATTTAAAAAAATTATCACAATTGTTACTTTGAGAAGCTCTAAGGCCCCCATTCTGTGGAGCAGGGACTGGAAATATGGTGTGTGAGTGGGGGAGGGGGGTCACCCTGGAGAAAGTGGATAAGGAGAAGTTATTTACTTATGCCCATAATACAAGAACTAGGGGTCACCAAATAAAATTAATAGGCAGGAAGTTTAAAACAAATAAAAGGAAGGTCTTCTTCACGCAGCGCACAGTCAACTTGTGGAACTCCTTATCTGAGGAGGTTGTGAAGGCTAGGACTATAACAGCATTTAAAAGGGAACTGGATAAATTCATGGAGGTTAAGTCCCTAAATAGCTATTAGCCAGGATGGGTAAGGAATGGTGTCCCTAGCCTCTGTTTGTCAGAGGATGGAGATGGATGGCAGGAGAGAGATCATTTGATCATTGCCTGTTAGCTTCACTCCCTCTGGGGCACCTGGCATTGGCCACTGTCGGTAGACAGATACTGGGCTAGATAGACCTTTGGTCTGACCCGGTACGGCCGTTCTTATGTGTCAGGGATGTGCCTTTTGCTGTTCACGGGGGGGTGTGGGGACCCAAATGGAACCAAGTCATGAGATTTTTTTCCCCCCAAATGCTTAATTTGCACATGCTCAGTTGAGAATGGCTAGACTTTGGTTGCTAAACTCTCTGAAAATGCTGTCTGAGGCTGGAGCATGCTCAGTGAAGATGTGACCAGACTGAGCATGCTCCATCTCAGAGATGTAGATGCTGAACAGGACTTTCCCTGAAACTGCTCCTCCCCAGCTGTTGGTGTAAAACACAGGAACTCAGAGCAAAGAGATGCCCTGTCTTGTGCTCTGAATGATCTGCCAATCCCAGCTAATGCCCAGGCAGCATGGAGGAGAGGGAGGTGGAAGAGGGAGTGCAAGCAGAACCTGCTGATGGTGATGGGGAGCTAGAGTGGACTTGAGTGGGATAAGGAGCCTGGGAAAGTAAGAGACTGGGATTAGGAGCTGGGGTGGAGAAAGAGGAAGGGAGCTGAGAGCCAGTGGGGTGGTGGTGGAGATAGGACAAAGTGTTGGGAGGTATGGGGGAGTTGAGGCCTTTCTGAGTGAGGAGTCTGGGATGGACACTGGGATGTAGCCAAGAGAGGGAGACATATGTAGCTGGGGGGAGGGATAGCTCAGTGATTTGAGCATAGGCCTGTTAAACCCCAGGTTGTGAGTTCAATTCTTGAGAGGGCTACTTAGGGATCTGTAGCAAAATCAGTACCTGCCCCCAGCCTTCACTAGCAGGACCAAGACTCAATGATTTTCTGGTTCTATGAGATAGGTATATTTCCTATTATTATAAGAAATTTTTTGCCCTGGGCTGTGTTGGCATAACTTCCTTGTCTATCATTATATTCTTGGTGCAGTACCCAGAGCAAACATATCATCACTGTGACATCTTCTCAGGGAAGAAAAGTGGCCATGGGAGTCAGGGCACCTGGGTTCAATTCCCAGCTCTGCTACAGACTTCCCGTGTGATCTTGGGCCAGTCACTTCATCTCTCTGTGCCTATTTCCCACACCTGAGAAATGAGGCTGTAACAGGGCACCTGGTTTTGGAGGGTTTGTGCATGCCCCAGTGAGACTGGGAGCTGTAATTGTGGGTCACATGCTTTCTCCTAGCCATGTACCCTACAGGAAATTGCCTGTAAGGCTTCCTGCATCCTATGCAGATTGGAAGGGCTTGGTGTTCTGCACCGGATAGGTGGAAGGTCTTGGGGAAGACATTAATAGGGCACAGGCCAAGAGGAAGCTGTCACTGGAGAGGGCTGTGAACTCCCTGAAGGCAAGGGCTCAACCAGACCTGAGGGGCAGTGAGACTGTGGAGCTGTGTTGGTTTGTTTCAAATCTTTGTCAGTGAAGTCCTGAGAAGACAGGTGGAGCCCGTGCTGCTCTTTGGAGATTGCACTCAGCTGTTGAAAGTAATACTTCTCTGCTTCACAGAGATGTGGCCAGACTAGATCAAATTAATGTGGTTGCTCAGATACTATAGTGATAGCAGTGGAACAGAGACCTGCACTCAACAGAATTCTCGCTGACCTGGCCCAATTAGGCAGTGGATGTATTGGCTGGGCCTCTTGTCTGGCCTTCATCTTCAGTCCTCAGTAGAGGACATGCCAGTAGATAAGCATGGAGGTGATCATAGCCTAGTCTGGAGGTGACCAAGACGAAGTAAATCACTATGCTAATATTGTGTCAGAGAGGAGGGGAGAAGCAGCTTTGTTGGCCATGGGTGGGAAAGAGTATTTCTGGCCACTGATGGGACGTAGGTGTCCCCGCTTTGGAAATGAGTCTCATGGTAGTCAGCTGCTCTGAAACATATAAAACAAAATCAGCAAGGGAGCAGGCAAAGGCTGCCAGCATTTCCTCAGTGCAGGTTCTGAAAGCATACGCCCAACGCTCATTTGCGTCTCTTCAGATACAGATTTCTTGTGCACAGGATGTTACATGGAAATGAGTTGAGCAAAGCCTCAGCGACCATGTAGCCAGCTGAGAATCACAAAACATTCATTGCCTCCCTGCAGCTATGCGCTGACTCTACTCTGGATGAAAAGGTCTAGAGGAGATAATTCTGGATCACTCACCTGCACTAACATTTCAGATGGCCCAGGTTGGGATCAATATCTTTGATGCCAAGCCTCTATTTGTCTGGGATAAAAGAGAGGTTATCATAGCCAATAGCTCATGCATCTGCTTCTTATGTTTGTGAAGCACTTTGAGTTGAAAGGTGCATTAGAAAAGGCAAAATACAGGATTATTGCGTTTTCATCCCTTGTTCTGCAATTCAACGTCATGCCAGTAGAGGGAACCTCAAGACCAGGTAACAACACCAGCTGCTTTATGGTTTGAAGCTGGCCCTGTTGAAAGTGTGACAGCTGTTCTGAGTAACTCACAAAGTAGCCCGACATCAATGAAAGCTAACCCCAAAATAATGACCAGCAAGACTGGGAAACGTCAGCTGTCAAGTCTCAATGGAAATTTCACAGTCTGCTCCCACGAGTGGCTGATAAATGTGATACACTGGACAGAACATGAGAAAAGTACCACAGGGACCTCTAGGGTCCTTCTTTGTTGTAGGGCAAGAGGGGCGTGCTCCTGGCAGACAAATAGAAATATCAGCTTCAGGCAGCCTCCTGTCATGCCACGCTGGCCCATGAACAACTCTGTGGTAAGGGCCTTACCCATCTGTCACTGAGTGAGAGCACAGAGGTCGTAAGTAAACCATATCTGTCCTCCAATGTGTTTACACAGCAGCCAGCACAAAAGGGCCATGACCTTGTGCAGGCCCCTGGATGCTACTGAAATAGAAATGTTATTAGGGGTTATGATGATTCTCATCAAGTTCCCCCACACCTGCACTCCCACCTGCAATCTGTGCGAGCAGCAGATGCCAACACACGGCTGTTGCTAGCCACTCCTTGATTCAGCTTCAGTAAATACAGAGCTTTCTAGGAGCGGATGGCTGTTTCTCAGACAGACTGTAAATAGATAAACACACTGTTAGCATTCCATAGAGCCCAGCTAAGCACAACCCAGGACTTTCCAACTTGCTCTTTCACTGAAGAACTGCTGTCTAGTGGTTAGCACACAGGACTGGGAATCAGGAGATCTAGGTTTTCTTCTGGCTTCTATCACAGACTTACCTTAGGCAAATCACAACCCATTATCATTGGCATTACTGCAGTACCTAGAATTCCCTCCTGAGGTTGGAGCCCCCTCATGCATCTTAGCTGGGAAACTGAGCAAGTAAAATACTCCTGTTTTTTATGGCCACCTGTAAACAGTGTCGCCAATTCTTGCCTTGCAGTTTTATTGTAAGTCTCACAGTATTTTTTCTTAAAACTCCAGCTCCTGGAGTCAGGTGATTATGTGAGAATCTCAGCTTGTATTTTTAGAAAATAGTTTTTAGGCCTCCTGGTTGCATAGTAAAGCTGGAAAATGTAGCAACCTCCTACCCTTAAAGGCTCAAAACCCAGAAGGTAAATAAAATGATTTTAAAACTGATTTTTTTTTAATGCTTGGGGTTGGCAAGAGACAGGGTGCAGGCTGCACTGAGAGGCAGAACCTGGTCCAGGGATCATGCAGGCTGCATACGGGTCAATTTCCTTCCCTGCTCTCCACCATTGACACAGTCTGCATGCTGGTGTGGTCTGGCTCCACGTCACTGTCTCTTGTGGAGGGTCACCTTCTGGGTCTGCCATGGAATTTGCTCTTTGTGCAAACAGTAGGGAGGTATGGGAGGAAGGTGGCTGGTGCAGTGGGAGCTAGAAGGAAATGAGCAGTGCAGGGAGCAGAAGAAAGTGCAAGAAACTAACTGTCTAGCATAACCACAGTGCCTACGTCACAGCTTGAGGGTGTTACAAAGCCTTCACGGTGCCTGAGGAGGCTTCTGTGTCCCAGGACACCTGGCAGACTTATTTCTCTCTCTAAATCTTCCCTTGGCAGCTGTGGATTCTGCAGGTTATTGGCAAGGCACGTGGATGGGGCAGATTAAAGCAGGATAGCGGGCAGCTGGGCCTTGCAGTCTGCTGCAGCAGTGGATCAGAGCAGCAGGCGGCACTACAGAGCACAGCTGGGTGCTGGTGGCAGGACATGGCTAGCCTGTCTCAAGGAATCAAGAATGAAGATACTTGGGGGAGCTGGGAGGATGCAGGCATGAGCCTGACCAAGAGCCTTTCCCAGTGCTTAACTGGTCATGAAAGAGGTGCTGGGCTCAAGCAATTATTTACATTCGTAACAGAGGCAGCAAGCCCAGCGGTGCTAGGGCTATGAACTGCTAAGCCCAGCGGTGCTGGGGCTATGAATGGCCAAGCCCAGACAGAGGTGCTAAAGCTTAACCCTGGCAAAATGAAGCCTTGGTCTTTCCAAGTGTTGCTGGCTGCATTTAGCTGGGGTAAATCCTATGCCTGGGTGAATAATGGAGGTGGGCTAGAAGGTTCCCCTCCTGATCCACACTTTCTCAAAGCTTGGATCCTGGGTTAGGTTCAGGCCCCTCTCTAGTCGATGGTGATGTGCATGCTACACAGGGAGGACTTTGTGATGGATGTTAAATGGAGTCTAAAGCAGAGCCATTAGATAATAAAAGCAGGGAGGACTATGTGATAAAGAGTCCCTCTGTCTGTCCGTCCCCATCCAGTTATGGTAGCTAGCCAGCATCTGATCTTTGGGACGTCCTGGGAGGGGCTAGTGCCTTGCTGTATTTTCTAGGAATTGAGGAGTATCCCTTCAAATTGTTTGTGAGCTCTCAAGTGGTCCTCACCATTGCCTATGTTTCCGAAGCTGCCAGAGCAGCGGTTTGTACAGGTAGCCAGACCTGGCATGTTCTGTATGTTTAGTGAGCATGGTTATTTAGGCCACACTGTTCATGGGTCCTAGAAAGAGCAAAAGACCCAACTTCCTGTTCCATCTACCACCCTGACTCCCGCTCTTCCAAACCCAGGTTTCAGAGGTTGTTTGTCCAGCCTTGCTCTGAACTCTGCTCAGCTACCTAAGCGGGTATGTCAGGTTTCCTGTGAGGAACACAGACTAGTCCTTTATCATGGGAGACCCGCTGGGGACATAGCAGCGCCTGGGCCTAACTGGAGATCAGCTGTCCATTGTAGAGAGCAGCGCAGGCTGGCCTGCCTCTCATTCCATCGGAGTGAGGCGATCTTATCTGCCAGGGGCTCTAATTCTCACCCAAGCCCTGCTCTTGTTTGTGTTTCGGAGGCCCCCATGTTGGCTCTTGGGCTTTGCTGCTTTGCAGGGCTGTGAGATTTGGTTTATCCTCTACCCTATGAGAGCTCTGCAGGAAGGGGCCTGTGCGCCCCCCCCACATGACCCAGAAAGTTGGGTCATGCCACTCACCAGTCAGATGGGATTACTGCCTCGCTAATCGTGCTATTATCAAATGTAAATGACGCTAAATAGTCTGACACTGTCAATCAAATTTAACAGCAGCCTCTTGTTCGGGGTTGGGGTTTTTTTTTAGAACTATCATGTCAACTGGCCAAAGGAGGAGGTGAGGTCTGTGCTGTGGGCAGGCATACAGGGAGAACTCACTGCAGCGCACGGGGCTAGCCAGCATGGCACGCAACATCCAGTTTGTGCATTAGCTGTAAGCTGCAGACCCCCCTGCTCTGGGCAGTGGCCCTGACTCCTCTCTGGCATCCCCCTGCCGTATGTTCTCAGCTCTGTCTTCCTTCTGCTTCTTCCTTACCAGAGCAAAACCAGGAAGAGGGAATACAGGCCCTTTGGGTTTTCTCTCTGTCTCCCTTTCTGCTTTTCCCAACTTCTTTCTATTCCTCTTCTCCCCACTGTGACAGAGCAGGAGCTGCCTAAGGGGCACGCACTTGTATAAAATATTGCTAAATAAAGTGCCCGGGGCTGAACCTATGCAGGAGCATGTGTGAGTGATCCCTGCCCTAGGACCCCCTACCCCTGCATTGTTTTACTTAAATGGAGTGATGACTCAGTGCCTAACCTGACCCTCAGCAGCAGCCAATCCCCCCTTCAATTCCACTCGGTGCAGCCAGGATAAAGAGGAATAACTTGTGTTTCTCTCTTCCCCTTGGCCTGCAGTAGCAAGGTAAAAGCTGCTCCGACCTGCTCTGTGTGCCTAAGGCAGTTCACCTCCATTGATTCTACCCAGCTGTTCACTGGGCATCCATAGGCCCCTTGGGACTCCATCATGCCCATATAATTTAGCCCATCCAGACAAGATCATTTAAAAGGATCTAAACTATCTGAGGCAATGCAGCAGAACTGACATCCTGCCCATGCCCTCACCTATTCCTCCCTCCTCTCCCTTCTGATCACTGATAGACTGGTTTGGAGAAGATGGACAGCACCAGGCCCTTGAAATTGTCAATTACAGAGCAATCTCCTCCCTTTGTGCTGCAGCTTTGGATTCCCTTCTCAAAGGCGTGGGTTTCCAAGAGACCCGACTGGGAGAGGGAAGAGAGCCAGCTCACAGCCTGTGTTGAAATGGTGCCTGAAGTTTGACTGAAGTGAAGCCAGAAGAATTCCCCTCGGACCATGACCATCCAAACCTTTATCTCTTTCCATACATTCCCCACATTTTACCCCTCCTCCTATCTGGACAGCTGCTATGAAGAAGGGGCAAGATTTGAGTGGGGAGGAGAAGTGGTGCTTGCTTACTTGTAGTGTATTATTCAGCCTGTAGGTGTTGCTGTGTACCATATAGAGGACCAGCTGGGATGTGGTCACTGGTGAACAGTGAAGACAAAACTGGAACTCAAACTGTGTGGATGCCTGTTGTTTGTCTCTAGTTTGTAGTTGCTTTCTTGTTTAAGGCTGACTGATTCCCTGTAACATGAAAGCGCTAACTAGGCATTTCACATGAACATAGGAATTGCCAAACTGATCCATCTAGTGCAGTATCTCATCTCTGACAAGAGCCAGCAGCAAGGATGTTGTAAGAAACCCTGCAGCAGGCAGTTATGCGTTAAACTGTTGCTAGGGGATGTTAGAACTTGGCTCCGGGGTCTCCTTCCCTGGTTGGTCTCCATGTTCTCTTTGCTCCAGCTCCCGGGTGAATCTCACTGTGACGCAGACTGGCATTCAAAGGAGGCGGTCTATCACAACGGAAGATGGGATGTCAGAACTGAAGAGTGGGAAGTTTGAAATCTGAGTCTATCTCTGATCACAGTGGGGAACAATCCTCGTGTATGTTAGTCACCCATCTCCTCCCAGGAGTATCTCCCAGTTATTTCTCTCACACACTCTCTTTGGACCTCAGGATGGGGAGTCTGTCTCAGACTTTTCCAACCTGCATCTTTTTGACTTTAGCTTGAGAACTTTGAGCTTGACTGCAGCACTGCTCACGACAATGGGCAGAGTTCTAAACAGGAACACAAGATGGAGCCATTCACGACAGGCACTGCAGAGGCAGAGCAGGCAGTAGAGGAAGACAACCAGGTGCAAGCAGAATGCATTTTAATTGGCAGTGCTGATGCAAACGTAAGGGCTTGATCCTGCCTCTTAGTCACATAAGAAATCCCATTGAGGTCAGTGGGGGCTCAGCACTTCTGAAAACCGTTTGGCCTATACACCTTGTCCAGGTGCCTTGACCTCCTACCCCCCTGCTCTAACCAGTAGAAAACACAGCCTCTTTTATGCTTCCTATGCAGTGATGTGTCCCACACTGACAAACAGCCCTCCAAGAGTTTTAGACTGAAGCATGCAGAGGGTTTGTTTTTTAAAGGCATTGAAGTAACTTCTGGGATCTCTGAAATAGTCCCTGCTAGGGGTTGGACTGGTGCCTCTGCCAGAAATCCCGACCAAATCCTTGTGACCACAATGCAAAACCTTCCAAATTAAAAAAGGAGCATATGCAGCGACCTTTCCAAGCTTGGACGCTGACTCCATGTTGCTCTGGGGTCAGTCTGTCACCAGGGCCTCAACTACTCAGTATATTAAATGTTTCTCAGAAAGGCGCTGAAACACCATCTCACCACATCAAAAACAAACCAGAAGGATTTTCTCTGCCTTTCACGCTAAGTACTTCGGTATTTCACCTGGGTTCTGGGAGCATCTCTGTGGGGTGAGTGAATCTCATATGAAGGCCTGATTTTCACAGGTGCAGGTCCCATTCTGTTCAGTGTGATTTCTGGGTGATCAGGCCAACGGCAAAGGAGGTATTGCCCAATTCATGGGGCATTGACAAGTGGAAAGTTCCAGGCCATGTTCTCAGCTGCTGTAGATGGCTGTCCTTCCCTTGATGCTGAGAGTTGATAGAGCTCTAAGGGATTGACACCAGCTGAGAAACTTAACTCTTATGCTTACAAGAGCCCTTTACAAGTGGGACTGATAACGCCTCAGGTTCCTGGTGGAGAAGATGGATGGCCCACGGGCTACGTTGCTGGGCTGGAATTCAGTAGGTACAAGGCACTGATTTGCCATGGGCTTCCTGAGTGACATTAGGTGAGTCACTTCGGCCTAGATCTACAGTGGTATGTGGGCTCCTAGCTTCTGTAGTTTTCAAATTGAATCTCTGGGCCTTAGTTTCTCTGGGTGGGAACCACAAAGGTATGTAGGCACCTGAGTCCTGCTTTTCGGCACCACTGCAATCCATAAAATCCTGCTCAGCTGCTGACTAACCGTGTAGGCACCTAAACACGTGTGGCACCTGAAATTTAGTCCCTTCCCCATTGGCTATGGGATATGATGGAGTCTCTCCCAATCTTTCCTGCTGAAACTGTTCCACTTTAATGGACTCTGTAGCCCGGTGAGTAGGATGCTCACCTCAGAGGTGACAGATCCGTGTTCAAATCCCTTCTCAGCAGTCTGCGAGGACTTGAACAGGGGCTCTCCCACATGCCGAGTACTCTAACTGCTGGGCTAAAGGTTATAAGAGGCTGCCACATGGAGTTAGGTTATCTCTAAGTGTACTTACTGGATTGGGCCTCACATGTGACTTAGGCAGAGGTGCGCCTGTCATCCCTTGGGTTGTGGATTTCTGATGGAGAAATTCGCCTCCCAGCATCCTGGACTTCGGTGCCAAACTCTGAGAGCGGGCCAGGACTTAGCCCACACCCCTCTTACCAGCATCTTCCCTGGCTGACCTTGCCCACTGGCTTCTGTGGATCACAGCCTAAGGTTACCCAGTTCTCCCCACTCATTGTTTAGGGAGCCCAGGCGCCTAGCTCAGGCTATATGGATTGCAGTGTTGTTCCTGTGGTTTTTCTATGTACCTAAAAGTTAGGCACCACCACCATGGGCGAGGGAAGCTTCCTAACAGTGTGGGGCGGGTCCTGCCCCCACCCCGCTCCTTATCCTGAGGCCCCACCCCTTACCCCTGACCTCCTGTCCTCACACTGCCCTTTCCCCCCAAGACCCCACTTAATTCCCCTGTTGCTTGTCCTTATGGATGGTAAAAAGTGGGACGGTATAGCCCTCTTACTTTAAAAATGGTAGGGCCATGGCCTCTGGACCCCCCTGATCCCTGTGCCCCTGACCACCATGCTGAGTGTCACCCCACCTAAGTCTGTTTTGTAGCTCTGGACTGCTGTCTCACTTCCCTCACTGTAAAATGGGGTAACTGTACTGCCTGATCTCTCAGAGAAAGTGAAGATAAATATATTAGACTGTGGAAGACTCAGGCAACATGGCCCATATAAAGTATATAGATTACATATTTTATTTAAATCTATTATTTACATAATCCATAACTTTTCATCATATGTGGTTTTGCTTTCTACATTCTACTGGACTCGGACAGCGAATCTAGATTGGTCAGTTTCACTTGTGGTCACCTGTCAGTTTCACTCTCTGGTTCTCATCAAGGCTGTTGTGTTGGAGATTCCTGTCTTACAGGGACTGTGTAAACCCCAAATACTTCTCTCACACAGCTCCTCCCCTGGGGTGCCTGAATGGATACTGAACACCTGGCACGTTTTTTTCTGCACTACGCAATGATCCCAACCAACAATTTCCAGCCATTAGATCTCCCTGATAGTCCTGCAAAGTGTGTTTCTAATACCAGGCCCCTTCTCCCAATACCAGTGTACCACTGTTGATATCAGCATTGCCTCTCTGCTGAGCAGTGGCAGGGATTCAGGGCTGGCTTCCCAGTGGAAGTGGAATTGATGATGGGGAGTCTGGGTATATTTTAAGTGTAACTTGTTTTATTCTCATGGATGCACCAGTCCTGGAGCAGAGGTGGTCACAGTGCATGTAGGGCAATCCCTTCTTGCAGGAATCACAACCCAACACCAATATCTAGTTTCCAGACCCCTGCTGCTCTGCAGATCCTTCACTAGGAGCTGTTTCTACACAGAATCTTGCATAGCCCAAAACTAATGACACACCAAGCAGGGCTGGCTCTAGCCATTTCGCTGTCCCAAGCATGGCCGCACGCCATGGGGGGTGCTCTGCCGCTCGCAGTTCCCGTGGCTCCAGTGGACCTCCCGCAGGCGTTCCTGCGGAGGGTCCGCTGGTCCTGCGGCTCCAGTGGAGCATCCGAAGGCATGCCTGCAGGAGGTTCACCGGAGCTGCGGGACCAGAGGACCCTCCGCAGGGACGCCTGCGGGAGGTCCACCGGAGCTGCGGGACCAGTGGACCCTCCGCAGGCAAGCCTGCAGGAGGTCCACCGGAGCCACCTGCCGCCCTCCTGGCAACCGAAAGAGCGTCCCCCGTGGCATGCCGCCCCAAGCACACGCTTGGCGCGCTGGTGCCTGGAGCTGGCCCTAACACCATGTCTTTCCAAGACTGAACACTGGTTTGCACACTAAGAACTTGCAAGGCTCTCTGTAAACAGTGCCAGCTGGTAACACCTGCCATAAAAATATTACCCTTCTGAGTCAGTAACATTTTGTGGTCTGCACTGGTGTAAGTAACTGCACAAGGGTCTGGGAAGCAAAGAATCAGACCCCCTAATGTAGACACATTGCCTCAGTATAAGAAATGGTTTCAAAATGGGATACGTCACATGGGTGCATGTAATTTTTTACACGTGTGTAATGCATCTACACAAAGGGTTTGCACGGATGCAGCAACCAGCCCAGCAACAAGAGAGACCAGAAACAAAAGCCTCCCTGGGTCTGAGCTTGGGTGGCTAGTCTGAGACTCTGCTAGTGCTGCAACATCCACACAGCTATTGGTAGTGCACTAGTGCAAGCCAGCTCACACGGGTCTGTCTACTCAGGCGGGAAACATGCTCCCCGCTACAGTGTAATCATACCCTCTGAGCTTTTCTTGGCCTGGATCCTGAACTCTCTTTTTCCTCCCCACATCCCCTTGATCCATTTCTCAGGGTCTCAGCATTAAATAAAACGCTACCCAACAGCTGCACATCAGCTTTGCCCTCAGGAGATTCTGTCCTCTAACACATACTGTTTGGTTGGTCAGTAAAGCAGAGACAGATAAGAGATTAACCCAGTTTAGAGCGATGGAGCAATCAGTTAGCTGGTAAACTGTGCTGTTCCCCAGGGCTTCAAGTGCCTTTAATGAGTTATTATTTAGTACACTATATTGTAGTTAATGGAGGGACATTTCAGAAATTATCTGTTATTAATTAAACTATGCCAGGGCAAAGCTACCAAGTTCTTCTTCCAGGCTGAATTGGGTTGATTTACATCGCTTAGTATGGAAAGATACTGGAGGGTGGACTTTAGTCAGGAAGGAAAGATGAGGTTGCCATTTTACAAACTGTGTTTGTTTTGATTCTCTCTTTTGTTTGTATTTTTGATCCTTCTTTCAAGATTGAATAGCTCTAGCTCCACTAGGAATTACAGGATTAGGTGCAGGAATCGCTGGGTGAGGTTCTCTGGCCTGTGCTATGCATGCGTTCAGACTGGATGATCACAGTGGTCCCTTCCGGCCTTAAAAATCTATGAATCCAGCCCGAGTCCATTTTATTTATTTATTCTGCAATGCCACAGCATGTCCAGAGCTCCGGGCGTCCCCAAACCTCTGACAGCCAGAAGCTGGGAGTGGGCGATGGGATGGATTGTTCGATAGTTGCCCTCTTCTGTTCATTTCCTATGAAGCATCTGGCACTGGCCACTGTCAGAGACAGCATCTGGGTCTAGATGAACCATTGATCAGACCCAGTCTGGGTCCCCTCCCTGTTGTGCTAGGCAGTGCACAAACATTTAAGAAAGAGATGGTCCCAAAGACTCCAAGTGATGAATAAAAGCTATTACTAGCCAGTGGCTGCTTGGTGGCCCATGTGAAGCTTTTCAGTCTAGTTCCCAGTCTCCACCCATCCACTGATCACCTCATAGAACATGCCGCAGCTAACTGGCCCCCACTGCTGGCAGACTCAGCACAGAGACAGAGGGCAGGATTGGATGTGTGAGGCCTGGGGACTGTGCAGATGAAGATTGCTCTGCTATTGTCTGTTAGGATGACCAGATGAGATGAAGAAAATATCGGAATACATGGCGGGGGAGTCAATTGGCGGAGCAAAAAAAAAAGGCAGAGTGCTGCCGGCGGAGCAAAAAAAAAACAAAAAAACCCAGTGCTGCTGGCAGAGTGAAATATCGGGATAAATTGCATCCCAACAAAAGATCGGTCAGGACGCGGGACGACCACCCAAATATAGGGATGGTCCCAATTTTATCAGGAAGTCTGGTCACCCTGTTGTCTGTGCTATGGATGGACAGATGCCATCAGTTTCCAGGGCAGTCAAGCCAGCACATTTTGTAAGAACCCCTCACCTTGGGTCATCAGCAGTACTTGAAGCCAGGGCATTAAGCACCAAAATGCAGATTATTACCACTTAGGAAAAAGGAGTAAATCCACTAGCTGCTAGCAGTAGTAGGCTGTCATCTTCTGCATGCTACTGGAGGGGGGTGTGACACACGTTTTATGCTTTTTGCCATCACTACACTCACACAAAGAGCCAGTTAAAAGCAACCGAAGCATTGCCCAGAACCTGAACCTCATCACGTCACCAAAACTTGGGCCAGATCCCAGCATGAAGTCATTGGAGCGATGTTGATTTATACCAGCTGAGGATCTGGCGCCTTGTATGTGGCTCAAATATGTGCAGTTAACTTATTCCATATCACGCCCCTATGAATGGTGTGGGCTTTGACAGGCCTCGGGGGGACAGGGTTCTGCTAAAAAAGTCTGTTCTCCTGTTCCTCCTCCCAGCCACGTCTTTCAGAGCCAGAGGATCAAGTGAGGATGTGAACTTTCCGCACCAGTTCTCTGACATTTGCCTGTCACTGTGTAACCAGCCAAACAATAAATAAACGAGAAGGGTAGCTGCAAAAAGGAAGCCAAAGGGAAAAAGCACATTATGGGGGCGGTGGGAAGGAGTCACTAACAAGCCAGTCTGTGCATGTGGATCATTCATTTGGTCTTCACTGCTCTGGACTTTCCACTCTCACCTGCTTCCTGTTAATCAGAACCCACATTACAAAACATTGCAGTTAATAGCTGGCAGTCAGATCCATGCCTCTCCCTCGTGGTTCCCTGCCCTCCTCAGCGCTTACAGGCAGCCTGCCCCTTGTTAGGTGAGCTTGCTGTAAGGAAGAACTCCACAGGGATTATTCAGACACAAAATGGGCTAAGTTGGGCAGGTGCTTTATTGGCGAAGGGGGAAAATGGGCCAAACTCACCTAGCCAGGTGACAAACTCAGAACTTGGGTGCTGTCCCCCTAGATGTCCCTTACTAATATACAGCATATTCAGGTAACACCCTGGTGAGTTGCGTGTCGCATTCCCTCTCCCTCCCCCAAGGGGCTAGTCCATATAGTGGATAACAACCTACTCCTGCTGCCAGTCAACAGAGTTCCTCCGTTAGCTCAGACTGCCTGAGCTTTGGTGTGGAATGTCTTGGTTTGATCCCCAGCTGGAGACCGATGCTGGGTTCTCTTATACCGGCTCAGCACGTTTGGGGGGCTGGAGGGAAGAGAGTGTACAGGAATCGACTGCTCTGTGCAGTGATGCATTATTGTTATGAGTCCATAGAGTCACAGAAACTTCCTGTGTCCCTCGTTGGCTGAAGTTCAGCAGTGCTTTAGATAATGGCTTCTTGGGGGCATCTGTGTACCCCAAGCCACCTGTGAACATGGTGTTTGTTGTGCCTCTCTGTGGTCCCTGCTGCACCATACAAACAACCTCCCCTGTAGGCCTGCAGTGATCAGGCCAAAAGGGAAAGGAAATATTCTGCCCCCTTCAAAGGGCTGATGCAAGTGAGTATGTCAGTGGGAGCTGTAAATAACACCGGCAACAGAGCCACGTTGGTCATTTCTGCCACGAGTAAACCCAGCGTCATCTGCGAAAACAGGAACCAAGCGTCGACAGCGAGTTCTGAGCACCGAGTGAGCAAGAGAGCAGCGCCAACACCCTCCTCCTCCACCCCCACCCCCAGTTCACAGCAACAATATTTTAAACACCGACGACAGTCCTGTGACAAAGACAATTTACAGCTGCTCTGCTCTTCGGTTACTTTCCAGGGTCTGCTGGTTGGCAGGGGGGAGGGGTGGGGGTGTTGCACAATATGCTTTGGTAATTGCAGGCAATACACCTTTACTCCAATATAATGCTGTTCTCGGGAGCCAAAAAATCTTACCGCGTTGTAGGTGAAACCGCATTATATCGAACTTCATTTGATCCACCAGAGCGTGCAGCCCTGCCTCCCTGGAGCTCTGCTTTACCGCATTATATCTGAATTCGTGTTATATTGGGGTAGAGGTGTAAATGTGGTTTTTCAAGAACTGCATTGACCATAGTGACAGCCCTGCAAAAATGATACTTTGCATCATCTGGGTGATCCAGACAAATGAACCCAATTGGTTCTGCTGGTGCGGCTTTATATTCCAGATTGTAATGATTTTACTAGTGCCTAGAACAGTGGTTCTCAACCCACGGCCTGCATGTGGCGCAGTTAGTGCACAACTGTGTCCTAGCTCAGCTGTGTGCTAAAGGCTGCGGGCTTTGAGCTCCCACTTGCCCTGCCGTGCGGTGGGATCCGGGATACCAGCTGCTGCCCTGCTGCGCAGTGGGCTCCGGGGTTATGGCAGAGTCCAAGGTCAAGGTCCTTGCTGCACCCTGACCTCTGCAGTGGGGTCTGGGCAGCTGGCTGCTGCCTGGCCCCACAAGGCAGGGTCTGGCCAGCCAGCTTCCACCCAGCCCTACACCATGGGGTCCAGGCGGCTGCCTGCTGCCTGTCCCGCACCGCGAGGTCCCAGTGGAGTCTGGGGTTGGGATCCCTGCCCTATGCCCAGCTCTCCACTCCTGGCCCCATTCAGGGGATGCTGAGCATAGGGGTTTGTGGGGAGAGAGGTTTGGCGGGGGGCACTGTGGTTCTCAACCTGCAGCCCAGGTAACACTTTGTGGGCCACATATGCGACCCACAATGATAAATAGGTCGAGAACCACTGGCCTATAAGCACCAGCTGAGATTAGGGGCCCATTCTGCTGAGTATGTTCAAAACATAGTAAAAGGCAGTCCCTGCTCTCAAAGAGCTAACAGTCTAGCCAGACGAGACAAAGGGTGGGAGGGGAAGCAGGCACAGAGAGGGGAAGTCACTTGCCTAAATTCACACAGCAGATCAATGGCAGAATTGGGAAAAGACCAGAGGCCTCCTGACTCCCAGCCCGGCGTTCTCTCAATTACATCACATTGCCTCTTATAGATGGAATTGGTAGCATCATTTAGTGTTAAGGTTGCTCAACACTTCCCATTCTAAGCCCCTGTTTTCAGATACTTATAACTAAGCCAAATATTAATCATTTGGCTGAAATTTTCCACCTCACGTGTCTGCCTCAGGCTGACATTTTTTTTAGAAAATGTTGAGCCTAAATGTCTCAGCTATTTCCAAGAAAGAGGCTATGGACAAATACATTGTTTTGCCCATGTAAAAAGATTCTGACAACCTTTTCCTTGAGAAGCTCTCGCATCCCCATGCTTTGGAACTGGATCTTGAAATCTGGCAGTGTGGGAGTGGCCTTTGAGTCAGGGACATACCCTTTGCTCTCCCCCTGAAAATCGGCCCAAATTTGGCCAATTTATAAGTCTTTTCAAAATTGCACTTTGCACATGCTCAGTAGAGCCTTTCTAGAGCCTCACAGATAAATGCCCCACAGATTCCATCCGTGCTGGCCATGGTCCAGCCCAGGGCTGGGCAGGACTTCCCCTGCATTTGCAGTACGGGGCTGGGGCCAGGCACCAGAACTGAGCGATGGAGCCTGTCTTTCCTACACTCTCAATGATGTGCTGCAGGGCCAAGGAACTGTGGAAGCGAAAGCTGCCTGATTTGAATGCCAAGGGGGAAAGAGCCAGATCTGGGGGTGGTGGGGGGAGTTGACTGGGACACGGAGCCTGTAGGGTGGTGAAACTGGGACTAGAGACTGGTGGGGTAGGGAGGAGACAGACTGGGAGTCTGGGGCTGCCTAATATTTCCCATTAAAAGTATGTATCTAGGCTGCCCATACGGGCTGGCATGGTAAGAGGCCTGTGCTTATGGAGATGGCCATTCTTTCACTGTTGCTGCCAGGGAGATGCAAGCAAGGACCGAGCGCAGCACAGTGGCTGCTGGGAGATCCTAGGTAGCCACAGATTTGTCACAGCGTTTGGCTTTAATGTTGTGCCTTTCATCCCAAAGTGCTTCATGGACTAGGGGGTCCAGTCCAGCATGGAGACGAGCCGCTCCTGAGAGGTGCTGAGTCCCTGCATCCCTCACTGAAGTCAATGGAGGTTACACATGCTCAGTCCCTGGAAGGGCTAAACTCTGGCAATAGGCGGGACCACCTGTGGGATCAGAGGGGAGCTCCATTTCTTTGGCCTACTCAGCCCTTGGCCATGCTGCAGAGGCTGCCAGCAAAGGGGCACTGGCCAACGCTAGTTGTGATAGCCGTCTGGGCTGACGCCACCAACGCGCTTGACACAGGCCACCAGACAGCCTTGAGACCACAGCAGCTTTGGGTCACCTGGCCACCACCTCTCTTATGAAGTGTGGCTTGTGGGTTCTCTCCGGCAAACGAACACTCTTTAGACAGGGCAGCTGGGGGCCATCCTGCAGAGCTAAAAATAGGTGGGGAAAGTCTTCCTTCTCTGAGACAACTCCTTGGGTTGGGGATATTTAAGGACTATGGTTCTCACCCACAGATCTCAGACCTCCTCTGAAAGGTGGGCAAGTCACACTACAATAGAATCATAGAAAAGTAGGGCTGGAAGGGATCTCAAGAGGGCACCTACTCCAGCCCCATAGTGCTGAGGAAGGACTACGTAAACCTAGGTCGTCCCTGACAGGTGATTGTCTAACCAGGGATCACACAATGAAATCAATAGGCAGCAGGTTTAAAACCGTCAAAGAGAAGTACTTCTTCACACAACGCACAGCCAACCTGTGGAACTCATTGCCAGGGGATGTTGGGAGAAGGCCAAAAGTATAACGGGGTTCAAAAAAGAGTTAGATAAGTTCCTAGAGGATGGATAACTCAATCATTGCCCTGTTCTGTTCATTCCCTCAGCAGCACTGTCCAGTGCTGGAAGATAGGATACTGGGTGAGACGGATCATTGGTCTGACTCAGTATGGCTGTTCTTATCTGCCCTTAAAAACTCCAGTGACAAGGATTATCCCATCCCCACCTTATAAAAGGGGTTCAGAGAGATTAAGAAACTTGCAGGCCTCACACAGCAAGTCAGCAGCACAGCCAAGTGTAGAAGTGAGGTCTACTGGTTCCCAGGTCATTGTGTTAGACACTACACCATGGCTTATTAGCGTTACTCAGGGGTAGAGGATGAGAGAAAAAGATCGAGATCGTGCAAATATCTGTCCCTGGTGTCCTCTCGGTCTTATTGCTGGAGACACATAGGGGACAAATTTATTTTTCTTTCTTTCTTTCTATCTAAAGACAGATCTCTGCTCATCACCATGGTATCTGCCCTCAGTATTGTACTCAGTGTGGCTGCATGGGTGGGCAGAATTTGGCATGTAGAGTGTTGTATGAAATGTCACACTCATTTGGCTAACAGATATTATGCCCATTTGAAATTCTTCTCCTTCCCCTCCCCCACTTCACATATGTTTGGGCGTTCAGAGAAACTTCAAGAGATGATCCAAAGTTGCTGAGACTGAGGATATTAATAACCCCAGCTGGGACATAGCATCTCCATTTCAGGGATTGGGGTACCAGTAATAATCACCTACTGTCCAGGGGTGTTTTATACAAGTTTGTTTCTAGAGAATGTACCTTCTGAGCCACATTGAAGTTGTTAGTGGCCCCTTAGTTTATATGGGATTTTGTGCTGTTAAAGGGGAGAGAAGGAATTTTAGTATTATATTTGCTTCAGTTAATTACCAAGTTAGTCTTGTAAACTATCACTGTGTGATCAGGGGCCTTTCCCAACCTATTCCAAATCAAAGTCCACAGGCTGTGGCCCTACCTGAGGTTTGGCTTTGTTAATAAAGAAATGAACAATCAGACATCTTAAAATTCACCTTCAGATGTGACCCAAGTCCTCGCTGTTCCTGAGGTTCCTCCCTCAGAACAGCGCTGCCCATACCCTAGATTTTCTTTCCACACATAGCAACTCCCACTTCTTTTAACTCCAGGTGGAGTAATGAGTCACCTGCCTCCTGAGACACTGATTCACATGTGGTTTCAGGGGTCCTCATGAGAGGAGCCTCTTATAAGATCTGTGCCTAAGTCCAGCAGATCCCACTTAACCCTTTCCCAACAGGATCAGCGCTTATCAGGCAGGAGATGTTTCAGGCAAACATTGCTGGCCTGTTACACGCCTCTAAGAAAAAAAAATTCTATCTGAGACTTCACTGCAACTTTAAGTGCTGCAGTTTTCAAGAAAAAACGGATACAGATAAGTTGAATAAATGCCTTCTTATTAGTATTATTACTATGACTTAGAACTCTTAAAAGCCCAAGCCCCTCATATAACAAAGAGACAGCCCCTGCCCCAAAGAGGTTACCATCTAAGTATAAGACAAGCAGTAACGAGTAGCTACCAATAGCACAGAAAAATAGCGCATTGATTGTGATCAACCTGATAAGCAGCAGGCACCAGAGATTTCTTATTAAAACTGCAATAATGTTACAAATGTGACTTACTTGTTTCAACTGAAGCTTCAAGGCATAAATTAGTCTCTAGCTGTGGAGATCAGGAAGCAACTTAAATAACTCTGGACCCAATAGTCCGTAACTGTCCACTACGGGGTTCCTTGCACTTTCCTCTGAAGCAGCCGTTGCTAGCCAGGGTCAGAAACAGGATACTGAACTAGATGGACCTCAAGTCTGGTCCAGTCTGACAATTCCTATGTTTGTATTTTGCACTTATTAAAGTGCCTGATCCAAAGCCCATTGAAGTCAATGGGTGTTTTTCCATTATTGTCAATGGGTTTTATATCAGGTCCTAAATTAGATGGGTGATATTAGATTGGTTATTTCTACTTTGACATGTTAGTCAGTTTCACTCTCTGGTTCTTAAACGCAATCCTGTTGTTTTCGGGTTCTCAGTACCTCACAGGATTGTTCAAATCCATCTCCTGTGTTCCTGCCCCCGCCATTCTCACCGAGCCTTTCAGGGAATGATCATGGAACATTTTCTCTTCCTTTCTGAGGTTTTTATGGTGATGTCTATTTTTTTTTAAATTAAAACAAAAACTGAAATGTTAGGGCCTAAAGTAAATTTTGCCTCCTTTGAAATCTCTGGTAGGTTTTACTTCTATTAATCAAATTCTCTCATATTGGCTCAGAATGGAGAAGTTTCTTTCTCCCCCCCCTTTTTTTTTTTTAAATAAAGCATCTCAGATCTCTAAGTTGCAACTCATCTCACACCTAAGCGAAATTGTGTTTTGCACAAGCCTTTCAGCTGTTTTCTCAATCTCTTCTCTGTCTCATTCTCAATTCAGTCAGTTGCTATAGGTATGTTTTAATCCCCAGCATGGTAGATTTTAATTAGTCTTTGTACAGATGGCCAATTAACATTCATTACTTTTGCCTTGAGCGATTAATTATGAGTTTGGATAGAAAGGGAGACAGAGACAGAGAAAAGATGGGCAGGTGAATTTTAAAAAACGTTTTTTAATCAGAGTTTGGGTTTTCGTTTTTGTACCATAAAAAACAAGCAAAGGAAAGTAGTTACCCTCCTGAATGAATCACTTACAGTCCCAGAGTGAAGGCAACAGAAGACCCAAACCCACTTACTCTCACTGTTGCTATCATTGGACTCTAAAGCCAATCGCTGGTGCCCCAATTAAATGCTAATTGAGCCTCTTAATCTGGAGCTGGTGAGACCTTAGCTGAAGCTTGGGAAGGGCAAAGGAAGAGTAAAACCGGATGGACAACTGATTCCTGAGGGATTTGGGAACATCCATTACATTTCTGGAGGTCTAGTTTGAAAGGCACGTAACAGAAGGGCTGCTCTTGGCTGGTACCTACTGAACTAGTGGTATTAAATCAGATCCAGAACAGACTGTGAAAATATGTAACCTTTCAGTACAAATAAAGTGATGTTTTGCACCTCCGTAGTACTTTCCATCTGAGGGTCTCAAAGCACTTTATATATATTAATGAACTCAGCCTAACAAATTTCCTGTGATCTAGGTAGGTATGTTATAGATGGGTGCTGTGAGGAGAGAGAGAGAGATAAAATAACCTGCCCCTGGTCAGTGACAGATCCAAAAACTGAACCCAGATTTCCTGACACTTGTGCCTTAATTACAAGATCATGTTCCTGCTGAATGAGGTATGTTAGGGGGCAAGACTTAGTTTACATCATAGCATAGCATCATACTATTTGTTGCCTCAAAGAATTGTAGAAAATTGATAAGGGAAGCAAGGGGCATAAGGCGAAATCTATGGCCAGAAGAACAAAGGATAATAGGGTGGAGATTTTAAAAGTATATTAGGAACAAAAACAATCCTGACAAGTGTGTTGGTTCATTGCTAAATGAAAATGATAGAATTATCAATAATAAAGCAGAAAAGGCAAAAATTTTCAATAAATATTTCCTTCTGTATTTGGGGAGGAAAACAGATGATGCAGTCATATCATATGATAACATTATTTCTGTTCCACTAGTATTTCATAAGGATGTTAAACAACAGCTACTAAAATTAGACAGTTCTAAATAAGCAGGTTCAGATAACTTGCATCCAAGAGTTTTAAAAGAGCTAGCTGAGGAACTCAATGGAATGTTATTGTTGATTTTCAATAAATCTTGGAACACCAGAGAAGCTTCAGAATACTGGAGGAAAGTTAATGTTGTGGCAATGTTTAAAAAGGGAAAACAGGATGACCTGGGTAATTACAGGGCTGTCAGTCTGACATTGATTCCAGGCAAAATAATGGAGTGGCTGATATGGAACTCGATTAATAAAGAATTAAAGGGTGGCAATATAATTTATGCCACTCAACATGGGTTAATGGAAAATAGATCCTGTAAAATTAATGTGATATTTTTATGAGATTACAAGTTTGGTTGATAAAGGTAATAGTGTTGATGTACTATACGTAGACTTTGGTAAGGCATTTGACTTCATACTGCATGACATTTTGATTAAAAAAGTAGAAAGATATAGAATTAACATGGCCCACATTAAATGAATTAAAAGCTGCCAAACTGATAGATCTCAAAATGTAATCATAAACAGGGAATCATCATTGAGTGGGTGTATTTGTAGCAGAGTCCTATAAGGATCGGTTCTTGGCCCTCAGCTTTTTAACATTTTGATTAATGACCTGGAAGAAAACATAAAATCGTCACTGATAAAGTTTTCAGATGTCACAAAAATTGTACAAATGGGAAATATGAGAGCAGCTCACCGATACAGAGCAATCGGGATCACTTGGTAAGCTGGGAACAAGCAAACAATATACTGTACTTCTTCATATGGCTACATGTAAATGTATGCGCCTAGGATAGGGGTGGGCAAACTTTTGGGCCTGAGGGCCGCATCAGGTTTCTTAAATTGTATGGAGGGCTGGTTAGGGGAAGGGGTCATGGCCCAGTCCCCACCTCCTATCTGCCCCACCCTGGAACTGTTGCCACATCCAACTCCCCCGTTCCCTGACAGAATGGCCGGCTTTAGGCCTATTTCACCAATTCCACCGAATCGGGCCCCATGCCCAGTGAGAATCCCTTCCCTGGCTAGAGACGCCTTTTTAATTTTTACTCACCTGGTGGCGCTCCAGGTCTTCAGTGGCGCTTTGGCGGCTGGTCTTTCGCTCACTCCGGGGTCTTCGTGGCACTTAGGCGGCAAGTCCTTCAGTGCCGCTGAAGACCTAGAGCGAGTGAAGGACTCACTGCCGAAGTGCCACTGAAGACTTGGAGCACCGCCTGGTGAGTACAAGCCCCATGTGGTTTTTTTACATGTTTTTTTAGTCATCCCTGCCGGGGCCCCGTCGAAACTGTTCTAATTGGGCCCCACACTTCCTAAAGCCGGCCCTGCCTGACGGCCCCCCTGGGAGGCCTGCCCTATCCACACATCTCGCTCCCTGTTGCCTGATCGCCCTAGGACTCTCGTTGCCTGATCCAACCCCTCCTCTCATTCCTGATGGCCCCCCTCTTGGATCCCTGCCACATCCAACCACCCCTTTCCTGAATCAGGGCCTGATTGCTTTGTCCACTCTGGCTTTAAATGTTTTAAGCTTCCACTGGGACCCTTGGAAAAGGATTTTGCAATCTAATAGAACGTTTCCCCTGACGTCCAGTCTAAATTCTCCTTTTCTCAGTGCATTCTCAACGTAACTCCACTACCACCCAGATGCACGCCAACACACTGACACACAATAACATGCCTGACAAACAGGCCACTGTCATTTCTACATAGGAGAGAAACATAACCCTATCAGCAAATGAGAAGGAGGCTGGTAATCCCTCGTCACCTTGTTTTTGTACAGAACCAGGGCTTTATGTGTAGCGTAGGCCACTGCTCGAAAAGCGCTTTGGGAAGCTGAACACACTAAGCAGCCACAGCTGTCAGGAGCAGCTCTCAAAGGGAGTTAGACGACAAAATCCCTTTTAAGATCTGGGCCTTAGTTATCATTAAGTAACAAAACTGATGTAAATCCGTTAATAAGCAATAATTTGTCTTCTATACCTGCGTAATGATTTACTAATTGATCCCAGAACTTGTACTGAGTTGCAAATAATTGTGTGCTAGTGTTGTGGATCATTGGTTTCTTCTCGTTAAGTTATATTGGTGTAAATCAGGAGTAACACCACTGAGGTCTGTGTAGGTAAACAGATGTGGAATGGGCCAAGGAGAAGCACATTTGGACCTGAAAGGGGTACGTTCCTAGCTGTCTAAAGTGCATTTGAAGCTGAGTTACAAATTCATCTGGCTAGCAATGTCAGCTAAAGGGCCCCATCCTGAGAGTGACCCATGCCAGTGCAGGAGCTGCATTGTGGGTAGCAGGATTGCTCTTCTGAGTCGGGATGACTTATGTGAGTCAGGGACAGGGCCCATAATTCCCCCTGCACAATACCCATTTCCAGCTTCAGCACATCACTAATTTGTTCTAATTGATTTTTCACACTCTCGGGAGGGGGATTATGACATCCAATAACAGAGCCCTGATCTTCTGGCTTTCTCCCTCCCTGAAAAGAGCCTGAAATGCTAGACTCCACCCCCCTAAGAGCTGGCATACTTTTCTCAGCCCTGGGTAGCCATGGTGAGACAGTTCCCAAACCCTTCCCCTCTGCAGTTTGGATCAGAGGCTGACTCAGCCTAAAACTCCCTTTCACCCAATATATGAAAGTTACTAATGGGCCCGCTGCAGCTGTTTCGGTGTGTTTCCTGATCACTGGAACGCTCTCTTTCTGGCTGTCTATTTACACAGGCAGACAGAAAATGAAAAGAATGACTCACTGAGGGCCTGATTCTGATGCTGTCACCCTTGCTGTGTTGCATTTCCTCACTCCTGGTGATTTCATCCTGAGGGAGCTTTGCAGAATCAGATCCTCAGTTCATGACAAATTATAATTGCATCTGCTTTGACAGTATCTGAGTAAACAAACTCAGATATATTTCCTCTCAAAACTCTTCTGGTTCTACTAATCATTGGGGTAACTTGTAGCAGGAGTTGGCAAGAAAATAGCAGATGAGGCACTGGCAGCCCCTGGTAGAAAGAGGCACTTAGTCCTTTAGCGGAGAAGATCAAAATTTTTCTGAACTGACAACAGAGGCCTGTTCCTACTTGTGGAAGTAGGTCCATTGATTTCAAATAGCATAAGAATGGCAGGCTTGGACCCCCGGCAATCTCAGGGCTTGAATCTTGCCTCAACTGTACCAGTTCTATCCTGGTGTAACTGCACTGACCACTGTTAGGTTGAAATTTTGGGGTGGGGGGAATTAACAAGCTTAAGCTTGAGGTCTAAACTTCCTAAAATTGTCACTTTTATGCAATTTTGCACCAGATCAACTTGTCTTGAAAACTCTGAGCCAGGCATAAATTAGCATCATACCATTGGCTTCAGTGGAGCTGGGCTGACTTAGACCAGTTGAGGATCTGTCCCACCAGTTGAAACACTGATCTGTGTGTTGTAAATGAGGGCCAAATTCTGCTCTCAGTTATGCCAGTCTCAACTCAGACGGTTGCAGATTTCTGGCAGACTCTGATGTGGAATATATATGTATATATATCTTCTTACTATATGTTCCATTCTATGCATCCGATGAAGTGGGCTGTACAGCCCACGAAAGCTTATGCCCAAATAAATGTGTTAGTCTCTAAGGTGTCACAAGCACTACTGTTCTTCTTGCGGATACAGACTAACATGGCTGCTACTCTGAAACCTGATGTGGAACTGGTACTTACCAGCAATGGACAGCTAGAAACATTACAGGAAAAGAAAGGACACCCTCAGCTAGAAATCAAGGCCCAGCTCCTCGGCTGGTGTGATCCAGCATAGCCACATTGAAGTCCGTGGTACTTCACCGATTTACACCATGTGAGGATCTGAAAGTACAGAAACTCTATAGAAAATGTCACACAATGAGTGCCAGGTTCTCCAAACCCCCTTGCCAATTTTTATGATTGTACAATCACATTTTCCCATTACTTTTTTTTATTTTCCACAGTTGCTGTGTGAAGGACCCACACTAACAAAGGAAACTGACAGCCTAACAATTCGCTCTGTTCAGATAAAGCCCTGCAGAGCCAGTGAAGTCAATGAGACTCTACAAAGATACAGGAGTGCATCCTTAAAGGACTGATTGCAGGGGCCTGACTGCTGACCCTGGGGAAAGCTGTGAAACTGACAATGTGCAAAGTGCTATCAAAGGCTCAGAGTAAACAAACTCAGATATATTTCCTCTCAAAACTCTTCCGGTTCTACTCATCATAGGGTAACTTGTAGCAGGAGTTGGCAAGAAAATAGCAGATGCAACAGTGGTTTTTTTTTAATTGATGGCGTTCCTTTAAATTCCATTGAGCTGCATTGGACTAGGAGCACTTTGAAAAGGGGGACAGGATAGGGATTTAGCTATTGTTTTGCTGAAAACAGAAAGTCCCTTCTAAGAAGGGACAGTCGTCACCTGAGTACAAGGGAAAGTTTCATAGGGGGCTGCAGGTCATTTCTACCAGGGGCTGCCAGCTAGGGTTGCCAACAGTCCCTTATTACAAGGGACATCCCTTCTGTTCAACAAGATTGGGAATTGCTGGGTGTTGCAAAAAGCAGCAAGAAATTCCCCTGGCAAATGTAGGCGAGTCCTGCTTAATGTTATTGTTAAAAAATAATAATGATAATAAATAATAGCAGGAGGGGGGCAGGGCAGGATGCTAAGAAAACAGTCCCATAGTTTTGAAATACAACACTGGCAACACAACTGCCAGCAAATATCCCTGACAAAACTGGGCCAGAAAAAGGAAACATACAAGAAAAGAAATTAATGGTTGGACCGAATCCTTCCACAGGTAAACTTTGGTTTCACACCAGTGGGACATTCCTCTGTATAAGGCCTATGGCATCCAGCCCCCTAGGGGCTGGCCAAACAGCAAATCTGTTTTGGATAATAGTGTCAATTCTTAATATAAAATGCTGGCACTCACCCACCCCAACACACATTCTGGATAAGCGAACTGCTCCTCCTTTGTAGTTTTGCAAAATATTTATAATAGCAATTGTACCTGTTTGGCTCAGTCCAGAGACCGAAACCTTGGAACTTCACACCAAATGTTTTGTGTGTTGCACATGTACATATCTCTCTGAACGTATTCATGCTGAAAAGCGCTTCTTTTTAAGTGTTTCCAGATAAGATCGGAAGAGAACACACGCAGTTTCTTTCCATGTGACATCTCTAAACTATGGCCTTTCCTCTCCATCTCCAGAACTGAAACACTCACCCAGGCTCTCGTCATCTTGCAACTCCTTCACTGCACCATCCATCTCTCTGGCCTTGCCACATGCTCTCTTGCCTGGCTCAGATCCATTCAGAATGCAGCTGCAAAGCGGGTTTTCCTCGCTTGTTGCACTAACAGTCTCACCCCTTTCTTTGCATCCCCTTCCTTAATTCCCCTTTCTCTATCACCTCAAACATTAGCTATTTGTCTTTACTTTCAAGGCACTTCATGGCCTATTCCCACTCTACCTATCAACTCTCATTCTCTACCGAGCTGTCGATGCTCATGTCTGATCAGCCCATGATACCAGCTTTCATCGCTCACTTGTTATATTTTCATACATGCACTTTCATGCTTCCTCGCACGCTGCCCCTCATGCTTGGGAGGAGCTCTCCATAAACATCTGCATCCACTTTCAAAACCCTCCTTAAAACTCTCCTGGGCAGTGATGCCTACAAAAAAATGTGACCAGGGTTAGGCCACTGCTGTGCAGAGACCAATATTGTCTCATTGTTCCCTTGTATTTCCCCATTGATCGGATTCCATTGGGTCTCGCTTGTCTCATACTTGGACTGTAAGTTCTGTGGGGCAGGGACCATGTTTTTGTTCTGTGTTTGTACAGCACCTAGCACCTGAGGCTCCTTGGAGTCAATACTAATACTCAATAAAAATGATGCAGAATAATACTCTAGTTTCGCTTTGAACAGCATGAAATGTCGGTTACATCTCAGAAGGTGCCAAGACATTTACATTTATGGGACGAAATGAGGATAATGATGGTTTATTTTCCATCGGATTCTACGTGACTTGTCCAAGGAATAGAACTCATCTCTCCTGACACCCACTTCCCTGCCCTAACATACTGCGGGGCTTGTCCCATATCTATAAGATGCAATGCACAGGCGGCCAAACTAGATGATCCCTGGTGGTCCCTTCTGGCCTTAAACTTGATGATTCTCTGACTGAGGCCAGGTCTACGCTAGGCCCTGTCTCCACCACAATTAAGTAACCCTAAGTTAGGTTAATGTATAATCACAGCAGTAATTACTGAGGTAGTTTGTGTCCACACTATGCCCCCCTCTGTTGGTGGTGCACTTCCTCACCAGAGACACTTCCACCGACTTAACTGTGTGGGGTATTGTGGGATGGTGACACCTAGAGTCCCCCCAAGCTGGGGCCGACAGGGGGCCAAGCTGTCAGGCAATGTAAGTAATGCGATGGCTACACAGACACTTCATCACCCTAACTATGTCAACCTAAGTGCTACACCTCTCGCGGAGGTGGAGTTATTAGGTGGGTGGCATGGGCCACTTACATTGGCGAGACCAATGCTGTATTGTAGATCATGTCCTAGAAAACTAGGTAGGCATAACTACTTGATAACTAATCCACACCCCTTAGCAGCATGGTTAAGCCAACCTAAATCCCCATGTAAACAGCACTAGGTTGACAGAAGAGTTCTTCCATCAGTTTAGCTACAACCTTTCTGGGAGGTGGATTACCTGCGCCAGTGTCAACATAGGTAATGTCTACACTGCAGCATTACAGCGGCACAGCTTGACCATTGAATGCACCTTGCAGCCCGTTCAGTAATAGCCGATGTACATGTAAAAATCCAAGTACCTGCCCCATCCCTAGTGGTTGCTAAGAGCAAGGCCTTGTGCATGGAGTGGGGTAGGGTTGCATGGACGTAGTTTCACTAGTGCAAACCCCACCAGTGTAAAAGTGGCTTGTATTGTTGCAGCTCAAGCTACAAGGGGACAAGGCATTTTTTATACCAGCGCAGTATATCTACACTAGAGGTTTGGACTGGTACAATTCCTCCAGTGTAACTGTATCCTGCCGCATGCACAAGGCTGGAATTTCTCCACTTTTGCCCTGGAACTGACCTCAGTGAAGTGATTTCCACAGGGCAGAATACGTCACCCATGACGCTTCTAAAAGTCCCTGCTATATCGTCAACTATAACAGGGTTCAAAAAAGAACTAGGTAAGTTCATGGAGGATGGGTCCATCAATGGCTGTTAGCCAGGATGGGCAGGAATGGTGTCCCTAGCCTCTATTTGTCAGAAACTAGGAATAAGCGACAGGGGATGGATCACTTGATGATTACCTGTTCTGTTCATTCCTTCTGGGGGGAATGAACCACTGTTGGAAGACAGGATACTGGGCTAGATGGACCTATGGTCTGATTCAGTATGGCCATTCTCATGTTCCTATGCTTTAAACCTCCAGCATTGGGCGCCCAGGAGTCATGAAAAGCTGGAGCTGCTGATTTACTAGACTATACGCTGAGAAAGAAACGACAACAACGAAGCCAACTTTGGTTGTTGGCTCAGAAGAGAGGAATCAGGAGACCCAAACTCTATATCCATTAACTCGCTCCTTGGGCAATTCTAGTCACTCCCTTTACCTAATTTTCCCCCTTCGTAAAAGGAAGTGAGTGATATTCATGCATCCTTGCAAAGCGCTGTGAGATCTGCAGGTGAATAAATGGGAAGTATTATTATCTGACTGACGCCTGCTTCGAAAGAAGGTGACAACTAAGTCTAATCCCTCAGACTCTCCGCTAAAGGCTTCCTTCATGACCCCAAAATAGCCTTTGAGCCAGAGAGTGCCCCCCAGTGTTTGTTTTATGCACAATTCCCTTTTGGCACCTTCCTGCAGAGCAATGGCAGGGTATGGCCCTCTGTAAGTATACGCCATTAAAATATGCACACTTCCTGAAAGCAATATGGATTTGCTAAATATACTGTGCACAAATCTGTTTACACTAATAATGGCTGGGAGTTTGCCATCCATATGACTGCAAGAAACCATCAATTCAACATAAATTAACTGAAAATTACAAGAGACGGAAACTAACTATTTCCCTCCACTCCCCCAGCCTGAGAAGGGGGAAGCACAGAGACATTGGCATCTATGCTGTTGACAAGGATGGCTCTGCTTGGCAAGCTTGCGGAGTTTTCTCCAAGCATTCTATGCCATCTCTTTTGTGCATTTGCAACCATGATTAGCGTCTTGAGCCTCTGCAGAGGGAAGATGAGAAACGATCACCACTGAAGGCCATCAGAACTTTCTGCTGCTCCTCTTCCCTTGCTCTTTTTCAGAGAACAGTTAAGGTTTGCTGAAAACCAGTCTGCAGATTAATCCCTGACACAGAAATGCTGCAGGAATCAGTGCAAGATTTGAGCCTTCCCCCACCCCGAAATCAGTAGCCAAACTTCTGGGGAAACAGGACTGGCTAAGAAAATACACCAAGGATGAAGATGCTTTGTTTGCAATTTAGGACCTGATTCAGATCCTCTTACTCACAGCTGGGTAAGCACCTTGCTCTGAGGGTGGAGGAATGTATCCCTAAGTGACTGATTTGTACCAAAAGGATGGTGGAGAAAACAATCAGTGAGAAGCCTCCTCTGGTTCCTCTCAGAGATTTTGCTTTGGGCACTTGAGCTGAAAAGAGGAATAAACACACATAATATTTATCCACGCTCTCAGGAAATCTCAGTGGAGACGCGAGGGCCCAAGTCATTGTTTTGGCATGGGCAGATTGCTAACTTGTTTAAATTTAAAAAAATCCCAACTTAAAAAAATTGGCAGCTCCTGGCATATTAGTCAAAAAGCTGCAGACTTGGCTCCCTGTCACCTCAGCAACATAATGTTAAATGGCATCAAGACAGTATATCAGCCATTTACATATGTTGCTTATAGACGCCAAACTTATTAACACAATAAAACTGCTGCTAAGATGCCTCCCTGCCTATTTTTCTCATTGAGAATGTCAGTGTTGTAAGCACCTAGCAGTCTCAGATGGAAACACACTTGGTTTGCCTTTCATACGGCAATGGGGAAAATAAATATATGAATCATCTAAGGTCCCACAGACCATTTCCAAATAAATCTTTCCAGGAGGAAGATTCATAGATTCAAAGGCCTGAAGGGACCATTATGATCATCTAGTCTGACTTCCAGAGAATCTCACTCAGTAATTTCTTCATCAAGCCCATAACTACAGCATCTCTTTTAGAAAACCAGCCAGTCTTAAAGACTTCAGGTGACTGAGAACTCAGTATGTCTCTACAGGATTTGTTCCGATGGCTAATCACCCTCCCTGTTCAAAATGTGCATCTTGTTTCTAGAAGAAAACACTTTCCCGAAGGCAGAATGTTAAGCAAAGATGCCACTGAGTAATGATCCTCTGCAATTTATCATGCCCAATGCTATTAACTAATGAATCCTGGGAAGGAAGTAGCCAGTCACTATTTAGTGTGCCCATTTTACAGAAGGGTTGCTGAGGCATTAAGTGAGGTCAAGTGACGGGCAACAGGTCCCACAAGGCAGAAGTTAGACTAGAGCAGCTCAGTGCTTTACCCACTGGCCCATCCTTCTTAGAGATAAGACTGACCAATCAGTTCAGTATGAGAAGGCTAAGGGTTGACAGTAATAACCACACGCCATTGGTCTCCAAGCAGGACTATCCACTGATCTCCATCAGGTGGGAGATTGCATAAAAAACAGTGGTGAGATATAGCCCATGAACTGCATTTATCACTCCACGGGCACCACTAGGCTGTGTGGGGCACTTCAGGGGCAATTGCCGTTCAGAGGCACAATCAACATTTCCAGGGATTAGAACAAAAGCCCTCTGGGCTTCCTGGCTGTCCTGATGGTCTGAGTGGGGAGTCAGACCTCCTCTCTGCAGCTGCACCTTCACCAATGTTTTGCAGGTCCTTTTGGATGGCTCAGGTTTTGTCAGGATCCTCCAGGATCCGGGCTCCCCATGCTGACCTGAACCCCTGAATCTGGTTAAAGGGAATGTGATTGAACATGGTTAGGGTTAAACTCCCACAGGATCCTTCAGCGCTCCTGGCTCAAAGGAACCCCTGACGGAGGTTGATGGAAGATTTTCCTACGTTAAGGAGCACGGAACTGGGTGTTTCTAAGGGTTCATGCTCACTCACAGCTCCTACGGGCTGCTGCTGGAGTGAGACCCATCCCCAGCCCCAGCTTGTAGCCAGGGAGTGACTTGGCTGCACAATTAAAGGCCTGACTTTGCACTGTGACGATTTATTTGCCAACGCCCCAACTAGGGACCCCTGTGCATACTTCCTGCGAAACAAATAAACGCCTGGCCTTGAGGAGCACCCTGAAAGCTCAGTAAATAAACAGACATTTCTTCCCTTCTGCAAGGTTCTCTCAGCTCAGGGTGGATGAGGAGGGTCCCTATGGGACTGGGTTATTGAAAAGCCTGGGGTGGGATATGGAGAAATATCCAGGGCAGGGGGTCTCATCTTACCTCTGCTTCTGCCCTTAACTTCAATGCAGAGCAGGATCCAGTGGGTGCTGACACCTGCTGGGCATGGCATGTCTGATCAGGTACCAAACCCAGGAGATGCTCCTTTTCCACTGGGGCTCCTTAAGTGCTCCGTGGGGAAAGAGTGCGCGAGGGGCATCCCAGACCTGGACAGCCAGCAGAGCCATTGATGGGCTGGCACCATGTGCACGCACTGGTGACTGGCTGCAACTTGCTGTGAATGTGAGAAGTGCAAGAGCTAATGTTGTTAGTGCATCTTCTTTAAAGGAGCAACCCCGTGCAGTTTGTCATTAGGTCCAGAATATATTCTACCACCAATGGCCCCGGTCCTGTGTTCTTCTTACACCCAACCCATGGCCTTAGAAAGAGATTTGATTGCATATCAGTTGCAGAATTAGTTGTTGGGAGGAGGAGAGCCAACTTGGGAAATCTGAGCCCAGAGGTTAAGGTAAGGGGGAGCTAAAAACAGTGGGAATGTCCCCTTTTTCTGCCTGGCTTGAGGGAGCAGCACCCCGCCCCCTTGTCAGGTGCAGTTTTTGCTTTTGAACCACTGCCTGGGTGAGCCCCTACAGACTGCACCTCCCTATAGTCTTGTGAGATGATCTGGCCCTTTTCGCCAGCCCCCCTCCCTCCAGCAGCAGAAGCTGCATTTCCAAGTTGTAAGTGCATGCCCTGTGCTGGACCTGCCCTGTGTATTTGGAAGCCTTGGAATGATCACTGCTGCTGGCAGGCCTCATTTGAATAGTTGTGTTTCTCCAGCAGCTCACACCTGAAGCTCTCTAAGCACACTACAACCATGAGGGACTGAGCCCCTGGGGCTGCGGGGAATCAAGTCAGTCCTGCCATGTTCATTTTATAGATGGGGAAACGGAGGCAGTGCCTGTGAAAGTGACTTGGCCAAGGTTGCACAACTTATCTGGGACTAGACCCACAGCCCTAAGTCTTATTAGATTCCCCCCTTAGGGGACACTGCCCATCACTTCCATGGGCATGACATCATGGGGCAATGTAAGAGTCTTGAATTTTATCCCAGGTGTCACACTCCACTGCATGATGTTGCCGCACCCTCATGTACTGACATCACATCAGGACACCAACCCATAAATGTTCTGGGATTAGGTTTGTGGGGAGCCCAAGCCTAACTTCAGGGGAGTCTGGTCCTGCTCCTCCATTCCAATGCCAGGTGTCGAAGAGATCTGCTCTAGTTCAAACAAGAGTTCTGGACTTCATGCAGGAATCATTGGTGAGGTTCTTTGGCCGGTGCGATGCAGAAGATCCGACTAGATGATCACACTGGTCCCATCTGGCCTTACAGTCTAGGAATAACTTTACTGGGAGTGGAGGGTGCTTGGAGCTTCAAGCTGTCCCACCATCCTAATGCCTGAGCTCAAGAGAGAAAGATGCCATCCCAACCTTTCCTGTTACTTCCCAGGTAACTGTAGAGGTTTCAGGTTCCTGGGTTGCTACTGAGTCTGAGACCGGGATGAATTTCAGAAGATGGGATGCAGGGAGAGAATTTAGGGGTTATGAGAGCTAGATGAGAACCCCAGGATGCCACAGCTGACCAGGCTTTCCCCTTATCTGGGATGGGGACTGTCTCTCTTCTCCCTCATGTCTGGATTCCAGGCCTATAGTCCCCTGGAAGCAGCTTTAACTACCTAACGAATACAAGGTAATCAGGAAACACGGTTTTCCCCTAACCCAGTTGCACACATGATTCAATCTTGTAGCAAAGAGCCTGCCCATTCCCATGGGTGAGAACCAGGCTAAAATCTTGCTCAGAGCCAGGACCTGTCTGCCCTACCAGAGTTGAACATAGCTGGGTAACAAGGCTGTAGCCAAAGTATGTCATTGCATGATTTGTTCTTTCATGGGAGGACAGAAAATGCCTTGTAATAGACAAGGCCTTTTTGGGGAACCTCCCGCCATTGCAGCTCAATCAAGAGTTGGAGCCCTAAAGCAGACAGGGTTCTAGACCACACTCCATCACTGACCCATGCTGGTGAGCCCCGTGCCTCAGTTTCCCATCCCACTCCTTGTCTGTTTAAATTGTAAACACTCAGATAAGTACTGTCTCTTATACCCAGCACAATGGGCCTCTGATTTCAGCTGTGGTCTCCAGGTGCTAATGAAACTCATAAAGTAACACTGTCTCCCAGAAAAGTCCAATATAAAGCCAATCCAAACCAGAGAACCAACCACAAACTATGAGCTAAGGTGTGGGTCACATGCCATCCATTTTTAAGCAGAGCTCAGTGAGAAGCCCTGTTTTAACACATAGGGGCTGGTTGGCCCTGGGTTTTGTTTCAATCTGTAGTCAGGGCCTAAAGAACCAGCCAGATGAAGTGACTTGCCCCAGGAGAAGGGGTCAAATCCTTTTTGCTTGTATAGCTCATTCTATGCCTTACAGATACTGTCCTCCATAGCCCCCAGTAGGATTATTATCACTTCAAAAAGATGGGGAAAGTGGGGATCAGGGTGTTGGAATTCCTTCCGGGACCTTTTCCACTTGGCTAGAGAACACCTCGTTCTGTTCTGGGAGAACACTTCAGCCAGTTCTCTGGAATCCAAAACCACAGTCGGAATCCAGACTCGTCACTGAGGTTTCTCTACTGGCAGTTCGTAAAGCTACACCTGAGGTGATCAATGTATATAATTATAAATCAGATTATAAACATATTTGAAAACAGATGCAGATTACAATCTCTATTATATTACATGCTTTATGGTAGGTTTACTAATTACAGGAACCAATCGCTAAATAGATGATAAGCTGTCCACTCACTACAAGGCTTACTAGTGAGGAAAGCTGCAAACTTACCCCATATTACTCTTCTCCTTGCTATTTCTTTATTTACTAGCCACATATTATTTACAAGGAATTCGTGCTTTGTCCACTGTTAACCTCTGTTTCCTTTTCTTCTGTTTTCTTTCATTGTTCTTGCAAGGCCTACGCTGGGAAGCAAAGTGACTTGTCCAAAGCAGCAGTAGGAGAGACAGTAACAGACCACAGGTTTCCTGACTTTTATTCTGGTGCCTTAAGGACAATGCTATCCCTCCCCGTCTATTTGCCTGCCTAACTATGTTCTTGAACTGGGGAAATATTTGTCTGTCCTTAACCCAGAGGATTTAACAAAGGGGAAAGCCAGAGAGATCAGAGAAATAACTTAGCAATTGGAGTTGAGGGTTGGGTGTAGAATGCCTTCTTTTAAATATTTCAGAACTGAGCTGACCAAAATCTGTAAGGATGAGTGAAAAGAGGCACAGAATAGACTGAGGCTATGGGTAACTCCTCGCTGGCATTAAGGGGAGGCGTTTTCTTGGGTCTGGGTGCAGGATCCTGCAATCAGTAACCCAAAGGTGTGCTCAAATAATAACCTGCGGTTAAATCATGCCCTCCAGCTGACTTTTGAGAGTTCCCAAACTTCATGTAGCCAGGATCAAATCAGCCCTGGTGGGAGAGAGATAAATGATGGAGATAAAATTCCAGCAAAAGCAAGTTAATAACCCCACCAAAATAATAATTAGGCGAGTTTAAAAGGAAATGATGCAGCACTTTGAAGTCTGATCAACTTTTAATGTCCCATCAGGCTCCTAACCCATGGTTGCCCTTTAGTATCTGAGTCTTGATTTTCCACATTTTGCCCTTTGATGATGGAGGCTGATGTGTTACAGATTAACAGGGGGGAGAAGCGCCTCCAGTCCTCGGAAACTGCTGCAGGTCTGATCTCAGGAATCACTTTCCTTTCTCGGGGCTTGTCTACACGGGGGACTGCAGAGAGAGGGCAAATTGTATGGGGAATCACTTTCCTGCAGAGTCAGAAGAGAGATGGTAGAGCTAAGGAAGGAAGACGTAGGGAGAGGGTGGGGAAAGACAGAAAAACACCTGCAGTGCAATTTGAACGTACTCACAATCCCAGAGCCGGCATCTCTCTCCTGTGCCCACCTCTGCTCCTTCCATTTCGCTTTTGTTGCCTGGCTGGAAAACACAATCATGATTTACCCAAGGCTCATCAAATTCCCTCTGGAGTTCCAACTCCTTCCTCCTTCAGGATATGCCCCCTCTAACCACCCAGTTACCAATCCGGAGCCGCCTCACTTCACATTGTCTCCAGAGTTTTGCGTTGCTGTTAAAATCGGATCAATCCCCACTTGTTTCCACTGGTAACTTTAATTAGTTTTGAATCCGATCGCTCCTTTTTTTATTTTTACTTCCCCCCCTTCTTCTAACTATTAAGTTCCCCCAAAGAAACACTCATTTTGCTCAGTCAAGACAGATCAAAACCAGTTCCCCCTTCACCGTGGAGAAATTCAACCGGGGAGGAGAAAAGAGGCCCCTTTCTTTCTTCAGTAAAAATGGGCCCCGTAGACTTTCCAACCTGTGTCTCTGATTTTCTAAAGAGCGGATCTCTCTGGCAGTAGAAATTCCGTGTGAAATAATGGTCCTTTCACTGGTTACCCTAGAAAAGGTGGATTCCGAGGCAGGTGCCTTGAATAAGAATCCGGCAGGAAATCCCAGGCAGAGCAGAGATGATGTTGATGATTTATTTTATTTGCAGTTGTTTTCCCTCCTCGGTAGCCGGGGAAACTTCCACCACACAGGCAAGCCGCCCTGCGAGGGGGTTATGGATTGATTGGTTTTTAATCGCGCCATGTAATAACCACCTGTTTGCGAAAAGAAAGTGAAGTGATTTAGTACTGGGTTTAAACAGCAGCGCCTCTTAAACAGTGTCGAGTCCGCAGCGACAGGGCAGGAAACGAGCTGAAATTGACACGGTTGTGATTGCTCAGGTTCCCCCCCACAGCTCCGGAGAAGGTGGCTATCTAGGCAGGACAGAAATAATAAACACGATCTGAGCGACTCGCTGTTAGCTTTCGGCGACCCGAGTCCTCTCAGGGCACATTGGAGCCAGAACCCAATTCGGATCTTCTGTGCGAAGAAACACTCTGTTAATCAGCGATGTATCCTGAAGAAATGGAGCCTTTCCGTCTGTTTTAACGGATAGGGAACAAAATGCAGCCGCTCCTGTTAGCCTTGTTCTTTAATGGTTTTAATACCCTTTTAAAAAATGACCTCCCGTTTTCTGCCATCCGCAAATTGGGATTTCTCTTGAAAAGCCTAAACTTTTCCCTGTGTGCAAAGGATCCTGCCTCCCCTACCCCTGGGCTCCCACGCGAGATGGTGGATATGAACTGCTGCAGCGGCAGCACATTTGTTCCAACTGAAAAGGAGCAGTGTGAACGCTGCAGGAGTGGAACAGCGTCGCCAAGCCGACCTTGATCCCGGTAAAGTCGATTTCAAAATAGAAATTAAACCGAATTATTATTTTAACAGAGAAAAGCCGGCGGGGCATGTCTGGCGGGCAGAAACGGAGGATCGATGATTTAAGAATAAGGACCAAATTATTTGCTCTACGACAAAACAGGTTCAAAAGGCTCAGAAAAAAACAGGCAGCTATTAAGACTGACAGGTTTTGACATGTAGGCTGAACCTCTGGGGGTTACCTCTGTGCACATCAAATACAGACAATCTTTTATTTTTAGATTTTCTTTTTTTACCCACCGAATATTTGCAAAAACAACAAAAACCCACCCGAAATCCCCAAATCAAACACACAGAGCCCTGCTTTTAAAAATGATTTTTAAAGCACTGATTTTTTTTTTTTGCACCAGGAAGAAGAATTATTTGTTTTTACCTTCCCAGCGGATCACTGTGGATCTGAAACCGCGGTTCCCTGATTTCTAAAGCGTCTAATTTCACCCTGCCAAAGTAAAAAAGAATTGTGTTTCCCCGTGGAGATTTGTCCCAGTGCTCGGGAGGCTTTGAGCTTGAATAAAATCATCTCCGTTTTTATTTCCATCGCCTGCTCGCT
Source organism: Gopherus flavomarginatus (assembly GCF_025201925.1). NCBI lineage: Eukaryota > Metazoa > Chordata > Testudines > Testudinidae > Gopherus > Gopherus flavomarginatus. Next base: position 283,051,259 of record NC_066619.1, on the reverse strand, counting down.
TCCATCTATTGGTCCCAACGAGTCTTTTCAAATCAATATCGGAAAGATCTGTGGGTTTCTGAGCGGAGCCAGTGTGTGCGCAGGGCCTGCCCTACACGACGGTTTGATTCGGACCAAACCTTGGGCAGAGCAATTTTCACTCCCCTTCGCATTCAGCTAGAAGCCCTTTCTAGGGTCTTAAAATCCAATCGACCCTAGTCTTCCCCACACTTGCAGCTCCCCAAAGGCAGCAGAACAAAAGGCTCCAGGGCTCCCTTCTATCAACCTAGGGCCCGATCCCTTCGGTAGCCGGCGGACTCCAGTTCAAAACGCTCTGTGATTTCTTGGGCAGGCAGACTGCGCCTCCCTAAATAACCCCCCTCGGAATAAAGGAAACAGTTAAAGGTTAAACCCGCTCTCATCGTGCGGGGACCGTTGTTGGTGTCTCCCCATTAGAGTGTCTCGGTCTTTATTTATTTTACACTCTGTGTTTATTTCTCTTTCTTTGAATCTTCTTCCTGTCCCCAAAGCCAATTCAACCGGCCCGGCCCGGCCCGGCCCTCTCCCTCGCTTTGCCTGTCATCCCTCTCCTCACCTGCAGCCGCATGGACGGGTTTGCCAGGGCAGCGGCTTTGCTCTGTTACTTTGGAGCGGTGTTTTTACGTGTGTGTTCCCCTCCCGGCCCCACTTCGGCCGAAGATGCCCAGAGAAAAAAGAGAGGGGAAAAAACCTAGGTGTCTGGGCGGAGATCTTGTTCGCGGCTGTGTGGGGCCTTCCCGAGGGCCACAGGGAATCCAGGACAGGAAAGCAAGGGGAACAGAAAGGGAGAGGGGGTCTCCTCTTCGCCCCCACTTAGCTCCCCCCCTCCTTAAATAGTCTTAATTTCCCGCAGAAGGGAGAGCTCGTAGGCTGCCTGCCTGGCGCATTTCAGCTCATTGGAGTGGAAAATAGACTTTACACCTTCATTGTAGCGGACGCTCGGGACAGCCCCCTCCTTCTCAGGGTTAACAAAACTAAATCAGTGTGCGGACACTGGACTTCTCCAGCAGGGAGCCAGACCCAAAACCTGGGGTGAACTCTGCGAGAGAAGGGGTGGAGATCTTAGAGCACGGGGGAGCGGGGTAACCACAGCTCGGCGAGTTTGCACCAATTCACTTTGATTTTTTTCCTCACCCGCCCCCTTCCCAGTTTGCTCCCTAATTAAAAACATCAGGTGCAAGCGGAGGGGGGCTTGAGTTGGCCGGTAGGGAGATGTCACAAAGCCAGAGCGACCCCATCTTTGAGTCAGCGGGGTCAGCAGGGAGCTCAGAAAGTTAAGAATAATCAGCCCGACCACAAAGCGTGAGTGTATCCCGAGATCCAATTGTCCCGAGTGCCCTTTGGCGTGAGAGTTTTACATTTTCATCTGAAAAGAACCTATCAGAAATTGTCCATTTCTGCGAGAAAGTCAGGCACATCTACCCGCACAGCGTGTATCTTCTTCCTGAATGAGCACATTGCGGGACGTCTGTGTGTGCAATACACACACACACACACACACACATAATGCATGTGTGTAGTGATATGTCAGGGGTTGCTTTTAAACATGGAGATGGCTCCTATAAACAACACAATCAACAATAATCAAACACAACACGGATTTGGTACAGAAGCTCTGAAATAGTTTATTTAAAAGCAAATCAAACAAAAGAACAAAAAAGACCCACAAAAAGACACATCACAGCTCCTGAAACCAACATCGTTTCCACACCAGATCCCTTCTTGCCAGAGAAGAAATAAATCAAGTTTACACTGGGAGAAAGCTCCTGGGTTTTCTATCTGCCGGCTGTGAAGGTGAATCTGAAATCTCTTAAGGAAATCGGGGAGCCCCAGGGCTGGCAGGCTGTCGGTGGGTAACATTAGGGCTCCTGCGTATTGTTTTTAAAGAATTAACTCTGTTTGAAATAACTTGGACGCAGATTGTGACGGCGCAACCTTAACAACCCCTTGTTGCTCTCCCGGGTGCTGCGCTGCCATATGATTTTGATACACACCGAGTTGGGTTCAAAGTGGATCGAGCGATTTCTCTCCGAGGAGTTACACAAGAAACACACCTGATTGAAAAGGGGGGGGGTTAAAATCGACCTCCCCCTCTTTAATCAGCTGAGTGGATTTCGAAACCAAAGACACGGTCCATGAACCTAGCTGTGTGTGTGTGTGTGTGTGTGTATGTGTGTGTGTTGGGGAAGGTGGCTTAGCCAATGGAGAAGCCGGGAGCCCCTGTGGCCGCAGCCCAGCCAAGTTTGAGTTGCTTCTTCTGCAAAGGCTCCAGTCCAGTTTTTTCAGGAGATCTCTCTCCCTATGTGCCCTCCCCAACCTTAGGGCAGGTGAGTTGTCCAATCAGATGGTCCTTGCCAGGTACCAGTCTTATTTGTACTGCTCTCCTGCGAGCCAGCCCGGATTTGTGTACCGAGGTGTGAGTGTGCGTCTTGCGGGAGCCCCCCCGCCTCCAAAGCAACCAGCCTGCCTGCAGGACTCTGCTCTCCTCTCTGCAAGGGACAAGTTTGCCTGGATCGCAGCTCCCTGGCTTCTCTCACCTCGCTGGGAAAGATACGCTCACTTGCTTGCACTTCTTCTGGGCTGGGGGTTGGGGGGGCGGGGGGCAGAGTTGTGTGTGTGTGTTTCGGGGGGGATCTTTTGCACACACACACAAGAGGCACAACCCCCTCCAAAGAGCTCACTCCAGACCAAATCATGTTCCAGCCAGCAGCTAAGCGGTGCTTCACCATCGAGTCGCTGGTGGCCAAGGACAATCACTTGGCTTCAGAGGACCCAATCCGACCTACAGCCCTCAACTACCCCAACCCTTCCACGGCCGAGGCGTTCGTCAATGGCTTTCACAGCGCGGCAGCCGGCAGGTCCCTGTACAGCAGCCCGGAGCTGGTCTTCCCAGAGGCCGTGAGCCACCCCTCCTTGAGCGTCCACCCGCACCAGCTGGGCGCTTCCCAGCTCCAGCACCCGCACTCCTTCTTCGCCCCCCAGCACAGAGACCCTCTCAACTTCTACCCCTGGGTGCTGAGGAACAGGTTCTTCGGGCACCGCTTTCAAGGTAAATCAGGAATCGCCAGCCTCGGGAAGGGAGGGGATTTCCCCGGCTTGTCGCTGCCCATGTCCTTCCCCTTCAAAAAGAGTGGACAAACCTACTGGGCAAACCAGGCAGCCACTTCCTTTAGCGAGGGGCCAGGGAGTCGCAAGGAATAGGGGGTCTATGCAGGTGTGTGCTGGACATGTGTAGATCCAGGCGTATTCCCACACATACGAAATGCAAGAGCAGAGTTTTAGTGCGTTGAACAATTTCTTGCTGTTGATTTCTTCTTGCATTCAGCATTCAGCATTCTATCTATCTGTCTATCTATCTATCCCCAGCGACCCCCTCTATCTATCTATCTATCTATCTATCCCCAGCCACCCCCTCTATCTATCTATCTATCCCCAGCCACTTCCTCTATCTATCTATCTATCTATCCCCAGCCACCTCCTCTATCTATCCCCAGCCATCCCATCTATCTATCTATCTATCTATCTATCTATCTATCCTCTTTCCAGTGTTGTAGCCCTCTTGGTTCCAAGAGATAAGAGAACCACCGTGGGTGAGGTAATGTCTTTTAAAGAAACAACGAAGTGTCCGGTTGACTAACAGATTTATTTGGGAATAAGCTTTTGTGGGTAAAACTCCCACTTCTTCAGATGCATGGAGTAAAAGGCAATCGCTACAAAAGCAATTTTCCCTCTCGACATTGATATCTCCTCATCAATTATAGGGAGTAGACCACATCCACCCTGACTGAATTGGCCTTGTCAACACTGGTTCTCCACTTCTCTTCCTGTGTCAGTATAATAATGCCTGCATCTGTAATTTTTACTCCATGCTCTGAAGAAGTGGGTTTTTTAACCAGGAAAGCTTATGCCCAAATAAATCTGCTAGTCTTTAAGGTGCCACCGAACTCCTCCTTGTTTTTGTGGGTACAAATTAACACAGCTACCGCTCTGAGACTTGTCTTTTAAAAGACCAACGTCTGCTGGTGGCAGAGACAAGCTTTCAAGCTACAGAGATCTTCTGAAGCAGTTTGCACACATATGCACGTCTACACAAATGCATACATATGTATTTCCGTGTAGCTGGAAAGTTTGTCTAATCCATCAACAGTAGTTGGTCCACCTTCTGTCTGTCTGTCTATCTATCTATCTATCTATCTATCTATCTATCTATCTATCTATCTTCTTGTGAGCTTGCGTTTCTATTGCATCCTCAGATATAGGTATATGTATTCTTTCTCTCTCCATAGGACTTTTAATACACTAATATATTTCCAGTGCAGCAATCTACACAAGCAGTATATGCATGCAACACAATTACAAACATGAATGTGTGTTGTCCTGTCTCTGTATATGTGCCGATTTGTGTGTGTACAGATAAAGAACCATGAGACTTGAAAACAATGCATCGCTGTTTCAAGGGAAAATACAAACATTGGATTACTAAGATTTCGTTTATTGAGATATTTATAATATATGAACGCGGTAGTTGAGATGCTGAAAAGTATACGAGCGTATTTATATTTTAAGGAACAAATATGAACGAATTAAGGAGCGTGTGTAGATAGAAAACACGGGTCTGTAGTAAATCAAATGTTTCCTTTTAAAATAATTATTGGATGTTGTTTTCAAGCTCTCTGGATTTTGATTTTGGTTTTATTATTTTTTTTTGCGTGCTCTTTTTTGTTTTCACGTAAACTAAACTCGTCCTCCCTGTCCCTGCACTGTTCGTGGCCCAGTCTCACAGCAGAGAGGCAGGTTACGAAATAAATCCACGGGAAAGGTCTGCGGCGTTAAAACTGCTGCTTCGGCAGCCTTGTTCCTAAACTCAGCTCAAGTTTTCTTGTTCTCTCCCGGGACATCTGTTCTCAGCGTTCGGACGCTGCTGGCTGGGCGCTGCTGGACACAGCCCCTGGGTAATTGTGAATCTAGTTTCCCAGAAGAAATAAAAAAAACCTGGAGCAAGAAATGTAGGAGCTGCTCTCGCATTTCCCAGGGCGCGTTGGGAGTGGGAGAAACCTCGCCCCCTGCGCTGGGGTATTTTTAATAATAGATCTGAGCGGGTCTGGGGGCAAAGAAAAACAATGATCGAATAAGGGATCCGACCCTGGATGCCTTTGAACTCAGTAAGTCAGGGGGAGTTTTGCCATTGATTGTAAAAGCCAGGATCAGCCCCACTGTCTAGAGGCCAGGCTCGTGGAAAAATTACATATAATTATATTTGCATAGATATATATAATTAGCTAGCTATAGCTGCCCTCCAGGGTATGTGACACATATAACGTAGCCTATAAAGTTCATATTATACACTCAGTACCTACACACAGTATAGAGAGATTAGATTCTATTTTGCAAATATACTCATCTCTTTATATATAATTTTACATACTTTTATGTGACGGGTGGCGATCTCTTTCTGTGTATACACACACACGCACGCATTTACTTTCTCACAGCTGCCATACAATTGAACCCTGGATGTGATGTGTATTCACATGGCAGTCTGTTACTTCTTTCGATTTATAACAAAACATTTAACCTACGTATGTCTCTTTTAGACCTGATGTACAACTAGAAGTATATGAAAAGTAGAAATAGATCGAGTAATTGACACGTGTAAATAAGCCTACGCCTGTGGCTAGGTGTGCGTTTGTGTATCGTGTCCAATTGGAATCCTATGCAAAAAATAATTCCCTGTGCCCACGTGCGTGTATGTCTCGGAGAATTATTTCCTTAAAATGCATAATATATTCGGAATGATTAGTCCTTCCATACCCACAAACTCCCGCAGATTTCTGCTTAGCAATGATTATATTATAGCTCCAGCAGTTGTGTGTGTGTATATAATATATATATGCAATTTCTCTTCTATTCTCTAAATTTCCCTTCTAATCTCTAAAACCAAGGGAAAGGTTTCGCTTGCACCTAATCTCCAAAAGGAGACTTTTTTATATTTTGGGGGGGGGTAAAGAAAACAAGAGCCTGTGTAAGGAGTTTGACCCAGGCTGGGGTTGCAAAGCTGCTGAGATACTCGGGTGTTTCTCCCCACCCACTCCCTCTCCCCAGTCCTCATTACCGAGTTATAAATGCAAATCCACATTAGGCTTTTCACTCCATACACTAAACCAAGTAAAAAGAGAGCAGGGGATCATCAAAGGCTGGCTTTGTTCTGGGCGGGAAGGGAAAGATTAGGTTATCTCCTCAGCAGCAAATTCTCTCGCCTGGCTCCTGGCTATGCCTGCTTAAGCAATAAATTGCCGCTCGCGAGATTGCTGAAATTGTTATGTGTCAGCAGCGCTGATTAGCCTGACAGATAAAAAAAAAATCCAGGGGGTCAGAGCAAGTTCCTCTTTGGGCAAAATCCCTTTTTCCTGCTCGCGGGAGGGGATCGGCCGGACATCCCAGCCGCTGCCCGTCCTGCTTCTGGGACGGTAACCACACAGGCAAAAAGATCCCCGGATCCCATGTGGCACCCGCCTCCCCCCGCCCAATATACAAAGCAAACACCCTTCCCCCCAAAAACAAATCGCTTCTGTCCATTCTAGGCTCGGCGATGCTGCTGTTTCGTGGGGAGGCGGAGCAGGGAAGTGGGCTACAAGGGAAAGTGTAAAAGTCACCGTAGGGCCGCTGTGCGCTTGGAGATCCCTTCTGAATGGCTAGGGCCTCGTGACTCCTCCTGCTCCAGGGCATTTCAGCGGAGAGCGGCTGCAGAGAGGAAGTGTCCCGCCACAGACCAGTTTGGGTGGGATTCCCCCCACTTGACGTGTATTCGCAGCTTTATTAACAATTAATTTGTGTTAGCGCCCAGAGCCCCCTGAGTCATGGATCCGGCGCTCGGCGCTGTACAAAGCTGCCCGAGGGAAAGATCCCTGGCCCTAAAGGATCGCAGCCCAGTCTGTCCTCCCCCCCTCTGGGCTGCAGCCCGGTGGGGATGCGGCCGGGTTCGCTGGTAGCCCGTTCCCGGATCGCTGCTGGGGCCTGGGCAGCCCGGTTCTCAGCGATTCCCCAGCGGAGCCGCTTCGCTGGGACGTTGGTTACCAACTTCGCTCCCAGAGGCCGCGGCTGAGATTTCTTGCCCGGTTACTTGGCTGGAGGCTCAGCGGGGAGCAGACAGGAGGTGGAAACCCCCCGCCCCCCCAGGGCCTGGGAATGGGGGAGAAACGAGCCCCCAGCTGTAAAGTCCGGGCGCGCTGGGCTCCAGTGTAGACCTGGCTGGGTCGCGTTCAGCCTCGGTGTGCAATGGCCAAAGGCTGCCCGCCGGCCCGTTCCTAACTCAGCCTCCTGTTTTCCCTGGCAGCCTGGCCAGCGCCAGCGGGAGGAGACGCTTCTCCAGGCGGCCAGGTTTGCCCGGAGAGGGGGTTCTCCTCCGGAAAGATGCGGGGGTCTCCCCGATTCCCACCCGACTTTCCTGTGCTGCCCCGGTGATACTGGCGGGACGGGGTCACTCGGACAAAGGGAGATTTGTGTAGGAAGTGCTCGGCCTTTCCCATCCCGAACTAATGTACCTAGGGCCACTTTTGTCTTTTTACCAGCGATCTTTGAGCCACTGCTTCGCTTCTAGCCACTAACTAACTTTCTTTCTCTTATGCATCTATTTCTCTTTCTTTCTATTTACTATACTTAACTTATCGATTTCCACTTCTTTCTATCTATCCCCATCCGCCCCATATATCTATCTATCTATCTATCCCCATACACCCCATCTATCTATCTACCTATCCCCATACACCCCACCTATCTATCCCCATACACCCCCTCTATCTATCTATCCCCATACACTCCACCTATCTATCTATCTATCCCCATACACCCCCTCTATCTATCTATCTATCCCCATACACCCCACCTATCTATCTATCTATCCCCATACACCTCACCTATCTATCTATCTATCCCCATACACCCCCTCTATCTATCTATCTATCCCCATACACCCCACCTATCTATCTATCCCCATCCGCCCCATCTATCTATCTATCCCCATACACCCCCTCTATCTATCTATCCCCATACACCCCCTCTATCTGTCTATCTATCTATCTATCCCCATACACCCCACCTATCTATCTATCCCCATCCGCCCCATCTATCTATCTATCCCCATACACCCCCTCTATCTGTCTATCTATCCCCATACACCCCCTCTATCTATCTATCCCCATACACCCCCTCTATCTATCTATCTATCTATCTGTTGCTTTCCCGGCTGCCGCTCCTGTGTTCCCGACCCCGCTGCAGCCGGGAGTTACTCCCGGGACTCTGGATGGCAGGACGCTGCTTTTTGCGGCTCCTTTTCCCAGGCAGGGCCCCGGCCGCAGCGGGACAAGTGCGGGCGGTGAATGCGGCCCTGGGACCCTCGCTAGGCTCGGCAGTCCCCGAGGCGCTGCAGGCTCCCCGGCTTTCCCTGTCCCGGGCCGAGCAGTTAATTAAAAGCTCCGCGCGCTTTGCAATTGCCTAAGTGCAGGGTCCTGACAGCCGCCGCCAGGTCATTTGTCAGGGGGCTCTCGGCGGTACCTGCAGCACCTCGCTCTTCCCGCGGCCTGACCCCGCACTGGATGGGGGCAGAGATAAGGCCCGTTTCAAAGGGAGCCTCCCTGTGATTTATGGGCACCAATAAGCGCGGCCTTGTTACTCTGCCAGGGCTTTAATTACAGGGCAGGTCCCTGCGCGGCGCGGCGCGGAGCGGAGCGGAGCTCAGCTTGCTGGCCGGGGCCGCTGGCTGGGGGCTGGGGCTGGGGCTGGGGCTGGCTCCCTGTTCTGGGGCGGGGTTCCCCTTTGGAAGGGGGGAAGCAGGAGGCCGGATCGTTCCACCGCAAGCTCATAGAAATCACCCACCGCCACGTCTTCCTTCACATCCCTTGTGTGTGCGCTGTTCGCGTTCCTGCTTCTGATTCATTCTTCACTCGTATCAGAGGGGAGCCCTGTTCGTCTGGATCTGTAAAACAGCAGAGTCCTGGGGCACCTTGTAGACTAACACACGTTTTGGAGCATGAGCTTTCCGGGGGGAATACCCACTTCCTCGGACTCTTCACTTGCTTTCTTGTGCTTTCGCCTTGTTCTTTCTTCATTTTCTTCCTTCCTTCCTGTCCTCTTCTTTCTTTCTTTCTTTCTTTCTGTTCCCCAGGGCTCCCCAATCCTGAGGCTGCCCAAGGGACTTTCATTGCCACGCATGAAGATCAGAGTAGGGGGAAGGGAAGCCCCTTTGGGTGGCGGGGGCAGGGAAGAGGAAAAGGAACAGCCTGCAAAGAAAGGGGCGAGTCACCTCCAGGACACACTCACACATTTCCCCAGCGAGACGTGGGGCAGGGAGGGGGCTGGGCAGACTAAGAAGTGGGGGGGGGGTGCCCTGGGGTGTGAGCCCTGGCCTGGCACATCTCTGATTCTCGGTGCTTTGTCTGCAGGGAGCGAGGTGTCCCAGGAGGGTTTGCTACTGCATGGGCCATTTGCCAGGAAGCCCAAGCGGATCCGCACGGCCTTCTCCCCATCCCAGCTCCTGCGGCTCGAGAGGGCCTTCGAGAAGAACCACTACGTGGTGGGGGCCGAGCGCAAACAGCTGGCCAGCAGCCTCAGCCTCTCCGAGACCCAGGTAAGTACAGGAGGAGGGATCCAGCCATCCTCCCTCCCGAGCCTCTCTTCCTCCTTTCATTGTGGTGGTGTGTGCCATGCAGAAATTGATAGGTCACCTTTGCTTGTCTGTGGGGGTGCAGTAGCATGCCACATGTTTCATTGCGGGGAGGGGGCACAGAGGGGAACAATTGTACCAGGGCCTGAAGTCAAAGGGGCCCTTAAAACATCTGTAACTGGGGTGAAATGGGAGGGCATCAGGCCCCAAGCGATGTAGCAGGCATCCCGGGTCTCAGCACAGCTGTGCAGCCAGTTCCCTGAAGCTGCTCTCATTCTGCTGGGCAAACAGCTTTCCTCTGCCCCCCCAAGCTGAGCCGACACAGAAGTTAAGGTGGGTGGATACTCAGACAAGGTACTGAAAGGAATAGCACCTGTTGGCGCAAAATATATTTGCAGGCCAAGGGACTGATAGTGACGGAGCACAGAATCATTTTCCTTTAGCAAAGTAGGTTACTATTATTATGGTCTGGCTCTCCCTTGTATCTGTTGAATCAAAAACTGTCAACCATCTGCAAGAAATGAGTAAGGAATAAGGATATCTGGGAAGGGGAGGAAATTCCTCAGGACTTCAAAGACGCAATCTTATTACACTATATAACCAGAAAGGCAACAAATCTGACTAGCTGACTCCCTGGTATCTGTAGGTGATAAAAGACTTTCCCCTACTTTGCTCAACCAGCTTACTATAATTATTATTATTCACTATATCAAGGGCTTGAGACCCAGCAGTACAAATGTTTGTAAGATCATTTCCCCCAAAGTCCTGGGCTAATGGAACGATACTCTGTGGATTAATTTTTAACTTATACATAATTATGGAATAACTATTCCTGCTAATAACAATCATTACAACATTCATTGCTATAAAAACCCATGACCTGTAGCATTATTCCATTGCATGTAACACTGCAAAAAAGGAACCTTATTTCACTTGTCTGTCAATATAAACAAACTTTGTCGAGCCAGATAAGAAATAGGAGCCAGGAGTTGCTGTAAATTAAAAAGGAATGGAGATTCATTTTAACTAAACTTTCCCCCATCTTGGACAAGATTTTACAAGGGCATCTTTCCTTACAGTGTTAAGAAAAACTGAAATCCAGGAATATTATAGATAGGAATGTGGGTGTAAAAAATATACCACAGAGAGAAAAGATGCAGAGGTGAAGGAGCGAAGGAATATACCCAGACTGGATCAGACCAGAGGTCTATCTAGTTCAGTATGCTGTGTCCAACAAATTCAGCTTCTTCAGAGGAAGGTGCTAAATTCCCCACAGTGGACAAGTATGGAATAAACTGCACATTGGGAAAGTTTCTTCTTACTCCTCTCAGTCAGTGGTTGTCTTATTCCCTGAATTAGGAAGGTTTATAGTCCTTCGATGTTGTTATCCAATCTAATGTAGCCGTGGATGTTCTCATTATCCACATCAGTGGCCAATCTGTTTTTGAATCTTGCTAAATTCTGTGTGAGTATTTATTATACAGTATAAATATATAACTAAATGTACACATATATATACACACACACACATGCACATGCGCACACAGGTTCTTGGAAGAAATCAGCAGCAAAAAATTGCCCCAGGATTAAAAAAGTTTCTGAGTTTGGGTTATCAGGCATAATTTCAGGAATAGCTTTAAACCTTTGGAAAAACTGGATTAATAGATAGATAGATAGATAGATGGATGGATAGATAGATAAGGCTGAATTCAGACTTGGATCCAGATCCAGTCTCCTCAGTGCTTTGGTTCTGCATATCCCCATTTGGAATTTTTTGAACCCCAGGGGATCATTTTAAATGTGTTCACCTCAAATCCAATGAGACAGGTCAATCACTGGGATGCCGTTTGTCATCACCCATGCTCTCCGGTCCTGTGTTCTTCTTTGCTTCTTCTGTCATGCCTCACATATAAAAAAGCCAGCTCTCAGAAAAACCCCCAAAGGTTAATGAAACAAATGCCAATTAGTTTTGAAGGCAACAGCCATCACATATTGCCCCAGGGGGTCAAGGAGTCCTTGGGATTGTGCTTTGTTGCCCCAAGCCTAATTGTGATTTGTTCAGAAAATTAAAAGACGTGTATCTCTAAATCTGAGTGGATGTGCATGTGTATAGACAGAAAGAGAGCAGAATCTCACATTTTATTGTATATTTATAAACATTGTATATTTATAGTTCTAGAAATCCCGTGGATGCATTTTTGTAGCTTTCTAGTACAGGGTTATTTATCATCTGCAGTCACTCAGTGAACACAGGTCGGCAGTTTGCACTGAGAGACTTCTCTTTGGAATCGCCAATAACCTAAGGCCAGATTCTGAGCCTTTAATAGCATTTCAGTATCATCTCACTCCACAAAGCGTCCCACAGAAATCATTAGGAGTAAGATGCTAAACAGGAGGAGGAGGATCAGACCTGGTCCTGAATGATCACCAAAGTAATTCAGCTCATAAATGCAGCAGCAGAGCTATTTCCAAAGGGAACTTTTTGATTTCAGCCCAGATGTGTAGTGTTATTAATTTATTTTTTCATTAGCTTTGTAGCTTTTTAAAATTTATGTTTGATCACGTAAAGTGTGTGCAGCGGGGAAGAACCAATTTTCCATGAGAAATACACAAATGCTGTACCTGAAATTTATGTATTACTGTACGAATGGGCATCAAAGTACTGACAGAGACCCTGACCGGTCGCTGGAATCAATCTATCCCATTCACGCTTCTGAAAAGAGGAATTAAAAAGTGTAGCTCAGATTGTAACACACATTTATAACCACCACATATATTACTACAGTGTGGGTATATGATGTGTAAAATATACATGCACACACCTCACATCTCAGACACACACACACTGCCAGTATAAGGCATACACTTCATCATATATACGACACACATGGTGTGTCATGCATGACACATGCACCATCGCATAGATAAGATTCTCACACAAACACCATTCTTACGTAACATAGGCAACTTCTCTCCTACTGCGCACACACAGAGACTCACATATAAACATGCCCGTACATATTTTTTATTTTAGATGAGAGAAGTGCAAATTGCCTAAATGTCCCCCAAATTCAGTAGCTCGACTCCCGGGCCTACTCTCGTCGGCAGAAGTGTGGTGCTCAAGGCAGGACCTTGCTCCGTCTCTGAGCAGTTCTTCTTCTGGCACTTGATTTCTGCACTTCGTCCCAGTCTCAGCTGAGACTTTCTGGGATGCTTGGAAGCACCTGCCTCCGCTCCTGAGAAGAGGCAGCTGCAGTGTCACAGCCGGAGCGAGGCACAACTGGGACCAGAGAGCAACATCTGGAGCAGCCCAGAAAGAAGGTGGAGAGGGGTCTGAAGAGACCCATCCACACCTGTCCATCCCTTTGGGTCCCAGCCCAGGAAAGAGCGGGGTATTGCCCAGGAATTGCCTTTAGATGTAGGATATGAGGTGTATGGAAGGGTCACTAATCTCCTGTCCTATGGAGTTAACAGAGACTGAGGCTGGAGCACAGGCACCAGAGAGGGGGCTAAAATAGATTCAACAGGGCTATAACACACCTACTAGTGAGGGTCAGTCTGGGGTGTGCCCACAGGGGATCCAGCCCAGACCATACCCACTAACAGGAGAGGTGGTGGGTTTGTGGCTGTTGTGCTGCTGTTGGGGTGGGGGGTGTAGTTTGTGTGCTGTGTGTTGATTTGATTAGGAGGGGTGGTGGGGTTGTGTGTGCTGTGCTGCTGTGGGGGTGTGGTGTGTGTAGTTTGTGTGCTGGGTGTTGATTTAGTTAGGAGGGGTGGTGGGATTGTGGGTGCTGTGCTGCTGTTGGAGTGTGTAGTTTGTGTGCCGTGTGTTGATTTGATTAGGAGGAGTGGTGGGGTTGTGTATGCTGTGCTGCTGTGGGGGTGTGGTGTGTGTAGTTTGTGTGCTGTGTGTTGATTTGGTTGGAGAGTGGGGGGTTGTGGGTGCTATGCTGATAATGCTGGCATGTCTGTGTAGTTTGTGTTCTCTTTATGCGTGGTTTTGAGAAAGAGGGGTTTGGTGTGATGTGTTGATGCTGTGCGTAGTCTGTGTCCAGCCTGTGGAGAATAGATCCATAGCACGTGGGGCAGACAGGACAATACATTGATCCTAGGTCTAGCATACGTGATAGGATCCTTCTTATATAATACATGCACCTTCTCTCATCCCATTCATGCACAATCACACACACAATCACACAGACATTTTTAATTTCAGATGAGAGAAGTGCAAATTGCCTAACCGGCCCTCAAAGACACACACACACACAACTCCAGTGCTGATGCCGGGGGGGACGAGGGCGTCGCCTGTGTACTGCGATGTATACTTGGTCTGACTTTAGCCCTACGTTTCTATGATTCTATGCGTCAATTTGTGTCAGAAGGCTTGTGGGCTTGGTGTGACATGCTGATGCGGGATGCAGGTGTAATTTGTGTGTGTCAGTTTGTGTCAGAGGGGTTGTGGGTTTGTTGTGCCGCACTGATGTTGGGATGCAGGTGTAGTTTGTGTGCTGTGTGTGTGTGTTGATTTGTGTCGGAGGAGCTGATGTGAAGTGCTGATGTGGGGAAGTGTGCGTAGCTTGTGCGCTATGTGTGTGTCAATTGGTATCGGAGGGTTTGGTGCGACGTGCTGAACTGGAATGCGCGCGTCGTTTATGCATGGAGTGAGTGTGTCGATTTGTGTTGGAGGGTTGTGGGTTCATTGTGACGTGCTGATGCCGGGATGCATGTGTAGTCTGTATGCTGTGTGTGTTGGTTTGTTTAGGAGGGGCTGTGGCTCTGTTAGAGGTGTGGATGGAGGGGTTGTGTTGGCTGTCGAGTGTGTTTGTGTGTGTGTGGTGTTGGAATAATTTTGCCAACGGAAATTGACAAAATGCTGCTTGACTTTTTGTGAAGCTTTTTGGCAAATGAAAACCAACCTGTTCCTCCAGGGGCAGGTCTTGGAGGTGGCTCCTGTAAACTCCAGCTGCAAAGCAGGAGGAAGACCATGGCTAGGTGGTTCTGTTTCAAAACACTCCATCACCAGGCGAAGGCTCAGCGGTGCTCCTGGTGAAATCAGAGGGAGCTTCGCCATTGACCTGAGAGCAAGGCTGGGCCTAACATTTATTATCCCAAAATTCAGAACCCTCATTCAAAGGCCCCAGTTACCCCCAGAAAAAACTTGGGTTCAGTTGAGATGCTTTGTTGGTTTCCTTCTGTCATCCACCCCCAGTGGAAAAAGCCAGCCCACCCCAGTAGGCAGTCCAGGAAAGCATAGCTGGAGGTTCACCTGCATGACCAAACTGGCAAACCAGGCAGGGGAAGAGGGTAAATTTATACTGCTAAAGTCCTATATGTGCAGTGAGTGTAGAATGGCCACTCGCTATGCAGGAGTCATGCTGGCAGTGAGAATGGCAGAGGTCTCTGAGCGGATGCCCCTTGCCCTGCTGATCTGTGATTTAGGAGGCAGAACCGCTTGTTGTTCCATGGGGAAAATTCCTCCCCCACCAAAATTCCGTTAGTCGAGACTCCCATAGGGAAGTGTGGGGCCCTACCCTGGAAGACTAGACACTCCCATAGAAGGGAGAGGTGCTAGTGGCCTGAGCACAGGTCTGGGATCCATGCCCTCTTGAGCTTGAATCAGTGACCATAGGCAAGTCACAGCACATCTGCCTCAGTTTCCCTGTCTATGACATGTTGGGGGGAATAACCTTCCCCACCCCCTGAAAAGAGTGCTGTGTGGGTTCCTGTTGAACATTTGGGCTTGGAAGACAAAATGTCCTGTGCAATCTGAAGGGGAAAGGCCTCCTATGTTATTTCTTCTTGCCACTGCTTTTGGCTGTGACTGGAGGGTTGCGGGGTGGGGAATGAACAGTGTTGTGTCTGGCCTAGCTCCCTTTTTCACAGGTGGCAGCTCCACAGTGGCTACTGATTTTATCTGACACCTAGGCCAGAGAGATGGGTCACGGCCAGCAGGGGCGGATTATGTTAGGCGCTGCAGCATCCCATTAACAGTAGTCATGAGATGCATGGACAGTAGATCCAATGGCATGCAGGGCAGAGAGGAAAATCAATCTGTCCTGTGTCTAGCACCTGCGAGAGGTGTGCCTTGAATTAACATACATGGCATTCTGTCGATAACAATAACAGCACTAACAATCAAGGCCTTGCTTTATTGTAGCAAAGCTATTTGGGTTCCAATGTGACTATAGTATCAGAGGGTAGCCGTGTTAGTCTGGATCTGTAAAAGCAGCAAAGAATCCTGTGGCACCTTATAGACAAACAGACGTTTTGGAGCATGAGCTTTCGTGGGTGAATACCCACTTCCTCAGATGCATGTGACTATATTGCCTCTTAACCAATAATAATGGGAGATATACCTATCTCCTAGAACTGGAAGTGACCTTGAAAGGTCATTGAGGCCAGCCCCCTGCTTTCACTAGCAGAACTAAATACTGATTTTCATCCCAGATCCTTAGGTGGCCCTCTCAAGGATTGAATTCACAACCCTGAATTTAATCAGGCCAATGCTCAAACCACTGAGCTACCCCTCCCCCCAAGCCAAGCCCTGGGATGCTGTTCAGTGATGGTGAAGGTAACAGAAATCAGACTCATGGGGTTAGAAGGGACCACAAGGGTCATCTCGTCTAGTCTAGGTATGAAAATAAACGCACAAAAGTTAAGGAAGGAAAGAGTTCAGCACCTCAAAGGAATGTTAGTTTGCTAATCCTGTATCTACGACACTTACCATTACTGTATTAAAGTGCACATTTAGACAGAATAACAGGGATATAAACACATTCCCTGGGATGGAGGCAACATTCCGAGGCTAAATGTGGGACTAGATTCTGCTCTTGGTTACAATGGTATAAATCTGGAATATCTCCACTGATTCTGATGGATTTACACAGAATTTCCCTCTTAAAGTGCCATTAGACTCTGGAAAGTGACAGGTACCAGAGGGCAGCCGTGTTAGTCTGTATCAGCAAAAACAACGAGGCATCCTTGTGGCATCTTAGAGACTAACACATTGATTTGGGCATAAGCTTTCGTGGGCTATAAAGTGACTGTAGAACAGACACCATGGGGTTTTATTCATTTAGTGGCTCCTGATCCAGTTTGCTCCAACAACAATCCCAAAGATGTTTTCTTCTAACTGCCAGCCCTGCAAACTCAGCCTGGGCATCAGAAAGACAAGCTGTGTTCTTTCTGAATTCTGCCTTGACACAAACAATCAAGATCTGTGACTGGAATCTGGTTAACAATTTGGTTAAGTATGCGTGAACCGGAACAGAATCCAGTGCCTGTCTTGTAGCTGTGTTGGCCCCTGCAGGGCAAAAAGGACTCGGATGGGGCCATGTCTGTTGAGTACGAAGGTGTCATGGTTACACAGTCACTTTTCTGACCATAATCACTGCTTAACTCTTTCATTCCCTGGCTTTTGCACATTTATATTCGTAACCTTTATGGTCCGTTGAACATAAATTCTTGTATTTGAATTTCGCTGTGGTTTTGAAAAGACAAACTCCAGAGCTATTAGGAGTGAGGAGTTTACAAAATGGAGATACTGATTTCATGAGCTCAGCTGCTTCGGCCAATGGTGACCTGTGCCTTGTAGTGTATTCAGAAAGCAATTGGACTTTGGTCACTCCAGGACAGCTTAGTCCCTGCCAGGACTGAAGAGTGACCCTATGTGGTGTCAATAGACAGCACAAGCTGGGTTATCCAGCCTGGCAGCTAGCGAGCCCCAGAGAACCACTGTGTCCAGCAGCCTCCATAATGAATCTCCTTCATACTGATTATACCTCGGTCCTATCTCATCTCTGCCCTGAAGGACACGGCAGGCCCTGAACTCTAAGGATACAGTGCAGTAGTGAATGGTGCGAGTTTGCAGTGCAGGGCACTTCAGAGATTCTAAGGCCACAGGGGACCACTGTGATCGAGCTCATGGAAAGAACCCAGAAAGAATCAAGTGCTGTGCTGAGTAACAGGGCAGAAATGCTGTTAAACCAGTGTTTCCATGTGCTATTTATTCCTTTCTCAGCTACTCCTGCATGCTTCACATAGGCCCCCTCCAAATACAAAGGCACCACCCGCCCACCCACTCCCTGCCATAACAACGCAGAGCGGAATGAGACAGGTTGAGAACGGCTGACAAGGAATCTTATTCCTATGCCTGCAATGGGGAGAAACAAGGGTTAATTAATACACTTCTATGGACAATGTTTCATCGTAGAAAGAGAACACTGAATAACTCTGATGGCTGGTTCATGTACGGTCAATACGAAGACTAAAATGCATACATAGCCGTGATGATAGTGGATTAAGGTCCATTCACTACAGAACTTTGTTCAGCAACCCTAGAGTCCTCCACAGCATAGCAGTTGATTATCATTGTATAACAAATCTCCTGGGATGTCAGCAGCGTTTGAAGCCAGGAGCTTCAGCATTAGAAGTATGGGTCTCGTCCACTTGAGCAAAAGAAGTGTCTCCACTAACAGCTCCCTGTGTGAGGCTTTTATTCTGTATAAGAACCAGCCACTAGAGGGAGACAGTGGAACTAGTTCAGGTTTAAGTATCCAGGAGTTTGGATTTGCCTACTCTTTCTGTGGCATTTTAACTTCAGGCAACCTGGTTACATGAGCATAAAATTTCAAGCAGAGTTACTTTCTTGTGCATTGCTGGTGCTGCATTAACACAGTTGGGAAGAAAACTCAAGGAAGCGTTTAACCTAGAGTAATTCCCAAGATGAGGATAATGTCCAAAACTTTGAGTGTGTATATAGGGCAGAAGATAAAAAGTTTATAAAACAATGAAAGGGACAGAGAAAGTAGCTTGGGAGCATCTGTTCTCCCTGATTCATAACACAACAAGAGGGATGGTCAATGCAACTGAAAGGCAGCAAATTGCAAAATGGTAAAAAGAAATACTATTTCCACTCAGGGTGTGATTAGACTGTGGAACTCACTGCTTCAGCATGTCACTGAGGCCAAGAATTTAGTACGATTCAGGGGAACTGGACAGACATTTATGTAGATGAGAATACCTAGCATTATCATAGCTAATGCTAAAAGAGTTTTGGAAGGGATAACAACTTCATTTAAGCCAATTTCTGTTAGGGATTGGGGAGCAGATTCTCCTACCTCTGCCTACTGTGGGGTTAGGGTGACCAGATGTCCCATTTTTAAAGGAACAGTCCTGTTTTTTGGGACTTTTTCTCATATAGGTGCCTATTACCCCCCATCCCCTGTCCTGTTTTTTCACAGTTGCTCCCTGGTCACCCTATGTGGGGTTCTTGCACCTTTTCAGCAGCATCTGGCTTGCAACTACTGTCAGACAGGATCTGGGCTAGATAGATCACAGGTCTGATCCAGCCTGGGAATTCCTATGGTGTGAGGGAGGGTGGTTTACCTTTGCAACGTGGCTTTCATGTCCTAGGCACCTGCAATATTGAAATGGATTCCTCCAAGCGGCGTACAGTTCAGAAAGAAGGGCTCTTTAGTGCTTAGAGCACTCTGGCTGTCAGGATGGGTTCCATACCTTGCTCTGATTTGTGCATGACCTTAGCTATTGATTTAATAGCTCTGTGCCTCAGTTTCCCCATCTATACATTGGGGATAATGATACTTCCCAAGATCCTCTGTGTCTGAGAGGTTGGACTGAAGTTTGTAAAGTGCTTTGGAGCTGTTGAATGAAAGACAACTATAGGTATTGTTTTAAACATACCCTAAAGCTAAGAAAGCAAATGAGCTGATTCCACGTGCTTTGATTTCCCTGGGATCCACTAGTCTTGCACAACATCTGTATTAATAAAATAACCAGTTCTTATATTTCAAGGTGAAAGATTCTAAATCGCTGCATAAAGTATATACAGGGATTATTTTGCCCACAACAAAAATGCAGCCAGCTGTGATGTGGACAGTGGCCGTTGTCCATCCATGGTGCATAGTACTTCAAGACAGAAAGTAGATAATATTGTGTCCAATCAATGGAGCAGTAGAGAAGCAGAATGTAACTGCCCGAATGGGAATCCAGCCAGGCCCATCCATTGCTCCTGTGGAGCCATAGGTATCTCAACGGCCAGGAGTGGTCAAGACATTGAAGCAGCACAGTGCCCCCTAGTGTCTTGCTGGTACCTAGACTCAGTAATACTGGGAGGGAATAAGGCCATCAACTGAATCACCATCAAAGCAGAACTCTGGCTGTTGTTTATTTCCCAGAGGCCCCTCAGCCAGCTGTTGACTCAGTCTAGGCACATGCGCTCTGATGAGATCACACTAGGAACTCAGGCTGGGTACATGCTTTGTGCTGCCAGCAGTTCTGTTCTGAGGCCGGTTACTCACCCGTTTGCTTTGCAGCTTCTCAGACCTCTCCCCGTAACACAGGTTAATGCTGGAAAATCCTGACACTCGAAATTTTATTCCTTGATCATTTTTCCCATCTCTTCATACTCTTTATGCAGTAGGTAAAGGCAGTTATGCATGACTCTCCAGAGAGCAGGGGGGGCATGCAGATATGCACCTTGGTGAAAAGGATGAGCAGTCTTGTGGAAAAATTGTTAGCAGAGCGACATTCTAGTGCTTGCTCTGCTACTGAATTCCTATGTGACCTTGGGCAAGTCACTTAGCCTCTCTGTGTCTTGGTTCCCCGTGTGTAAAATGACACTTTCCTACCTCTTGTAAAGATGACTACTTTAAAATTTGGGAAGTGCTCAGATACTCCAGCAATGAGGGACATAAATAGGATGAAGATTAAATAGTGCCTAATGAGGAAGCAAATATCTCACTCAATATCTGAAAATGACAAGGTTTTATGTGGCTATTCGGGAGTTTGGATAATAAAGTGGGCAGGAACCATTCTGCCATTCTGCAGTGAGGCGGCCTTCCTCATGGCTGGGGGCTCCGTCTCCGGCTCCTCCTCACAGTCCTGGCCAGGGGTCTCTGCTCTGGTGTCTGAACCACCACATTATCCGATCTCTTCCTTGTCTCCCAGCTTGGGATATGGGGGACAAAGAAGGGATTTGGATAACGAGGGTTCGGAAAAAAGGAGACACACCTTACTTTTAAGATAACTGCTTGTGATGTGTGTGAGCCAGAAGGACCCTGACTGATTCCCAGGGCAAGTGCATGGCCCGGCCATTAAAAAAGCTCATCTTTGCGTTTATAGACGGAGCAAATTAGATGTAGGCACAATTTCCCCAGAGTCACATTCTGGAATGGAAGCGCATTTTAAGCACCGTTGTGAAACGTGGCCGTTTGCCCTGAGTTAACCAGCCTCCCTCTTCTTAGCTGTCTTTGTGTGCCACTCTGCCTGCCTGGCCTGCCCAGTTTTCTCCCTCTGTCTCTCTCAACGTCTGATAAGCAGCACCGCTAAATGTCTCTCTCCCACCCCTGCCCAAGAAAAGCAGAAAAGTCCCCCACAAAAGCCTTTAATTGGCAATGACAGTTGCTAAATTATTTCACTAAAAATCCAGGAAGTCACCAGTTAAGGCAACGTTCCCACCAACTTAAACTCACACCTCATCCCCACCCCCGGACATCAGGCTGCCCAAATGCGTTCCCACACATCTCAGCGCTACAGGCATCTCATCTCCGCAGCACACTCCCTGGTCCAGTTCCCGTGTAGAGCCACCCCCTCACCTTCTTCCAGTCACATCCACCCACAGACCCTCCTCAGACAGCTTCCGATAAACTCTGCATCAATGTAGAAGATGTAGGTACTCACATTGCCTCATCACCATAGTATCTGAGCACCTCAGTCTTTGATGCGCTTATCTTCCCAACACCCCGGTGATGTAGAGCGTTGCTATTATCCCCACTGCACGGATCAGGAAACTGAGGCACACATGGTTAGCTTGACAAGGGGGCTTGGGCGCTGCAGTGCGGCTGGGACACAGATTTTATAGCTATATCTTAATCAGCCCTTGAAATGTGAAAGCAAATGGGAGGGAATTAGCTCTGTGTAGCATGGAGCTGGGTCAGGAGCTTATTTATCCTCACAACATGCGTGTGAGACAGAGATGATCCCCATTTTAGGGAGGCCCAGGCCCACAAAGATATTTAGGCTCCTAACTTCATTTATTCAATGGGAGTTAGGTGCCTAAATGCCTTCGAGAGTCTGGGCCAGACAGACTATGTGCTCCAGTCTGTGGCAGAGTAGGAAATTAGTCAGGTCTCTCATTTCCCAGGCAGAGCCACGGGATCATCCCTCCTCTCCGCCTATACGGGCCACACTCAGGTCCAGTGGAAATCAATGGAGTTTTGCCATTGACTTCGCTGAGACTAGAGCTTAGACCTAAGCATTTGACTGTTAATTGAATGCGTATTGAGGGGTGGCTTGTGATGTGCGGTGCACGTTTATTCCAAGCCACTGTACCCGCCATACTCTTTGTACCAGCTGCCCTGCTGGATTCTAGGCCAAGGGGTCTCAACCTTTCTCTTTCTGAGGCCCCTGCAACATCCTATAAAAACTCCACGGCCCACCCGTGCCACAACAACGGGTTTTCTGTGTATAAAAGCCAAGGCCAGCATTAGGGGGTTAGCAAACAGGGCAATTGCCCAGGGCCCCATGCCACAGGTGCCCCCTTGAAACTACATGGCTCAGGCTTCAGCTTCAGCCTGCAGTGGCAGGGCTCAGGGCCCCAGGCTTCAGCCCCATGCAGTGGAACTTTAGCTTTCTACCTTTGGCCCCAGCGAGTGTAATGCTGCCCCTGCACCCCTTTGGGTCTACATGACACAACGAAACTTTATTCTCTCTAGCAGCTGCTGTGCAGAGCGTGTCCCTGGAACGCTTGGTGAGGTTCCCAGGCACTGCTGCAGAGTCACACGAGAGATCAATCTAGATATAGAGCCGAAGGAACCACAGAAAGGCGTAGACAAGGGAGAAATTGAGCAGTGCCATTGCATGAGCTCTGAGCCGTTCCTGTCACAGCCATACATCTGGTAACTCTGTCATGCAGCTGCAGGGGCTCTTTCACCTCTAAGTTGCTGGTCTGAATCCTGCCCTAGGTGGCTGCCGGCATTTGTCATTTTATTTAGTTGACGTTACAAGCGGTGGTATCGCTAGCGAAGCTCATCACCAGAGAATCTGAGCGCTTCACCAGGACTAGCTGGTCTGGGAGCGGCTGGGTGCTTGGCTTCTGTGAAAATCAGGACAGCGGATAAATGCCCGCCCCACCCTCCACCTGATAGGGAAGTAGCATCATCTCCATTGTGCACATAGGGAAACTAAGGCACGGAGCGACTGACATGACTTGCCCATGGCAGAATTGAGAGTAGAATTCAGGTCTGGCGAACCACAATGGAAGGGTTTTAGTTAGAGGGACATTCTTCCTCAGCAGAGAAGCCAGGTTATAAAGGGACATTTGGCCGGCACTTTCCTCTTGCCTCCTACAGATGGTTCCTCCAGCAGGGAGCAGGGTGGAGATGCTTATCCCATCAGTGTATATGTTTGGAGGTGATGCACAGGGGGCTTTGCCGTTCCCTGGCTTTCAATTTCGCACCTTTCACAGACGCTGCTTTCACGTCAAAAACAATTTTTTTAAACGTTTTGTTCACAAGCAACACACTTTGCAGTGTACAGCTGCTGAGCAATGCTTGTCCCTTTGTCACCTCTTGGGATGCTCTGTGCTGAGCAAAACTGGGGCACCTTTCTCCGGGTTGCCATCCCAGTTCCTCTTATCGCTTTCCTTGCTGTCCCTATTTGAACCTGTGGAAGCTGAAACTAGCAACAGGGGAGCTGCCGAAGGCTCACATAAGCATCTACAAACGGTAGCTGCTTCTAAACTCACCTGCCAGCTTGAGTCTGAAGAGCAGGGATGGAGATCTGGTAGGCCTCAGGTATGGCCAGAAATAAGCCAGGACCAATCTCTCTCTCCTGGTATTTCATCCCTTCTCAGTCTGCTCCGGGTGCCCACTGGGCACTGCACAAATGAAATGAAAATGAAACAGCAGCGACTCTCAGTCTGTGATCCAGCAGAAGGCAGCACAGCCCTTCCTGGTGGCCCACAAATGAAGGGTATGTCTACACATGAAATGCTACAGCACCATTGCTGTAGTGCTTCAGTGTAGACATGACCTACTCTGACAGGAGGGGTTCTCCCGTTGACGCAGGCAATCCCTATACCTGAGGTGGTAGCTAGGTTGATGGAAAAATTCTTCTGGTGACCTAGTGCTGTCTATATTGGGGGTTAGGTTGGCCTAACTACATCACTTAGAGGGGTGGATTTTTCACACACCCCGAGCCCTGCAGCTATGCTGATGGAAGCACCTAGTGTAGCCCAGCCCCCTGTGTTTTTAACCTCCTGTAATTCATTGCCAGTTATTTCAAGGTAGTTAACATGTTTGAAAAGGCCAGTGTGGACATTCTCCAGATGTTTGTTAGGCTACAAATGTTTGTAGTTTCACCTAGGGATCAGCACTGGATAAGCTGTAGGCTACGGCTGCACTGCACAAAAGGTGTGGTTTTTGCATCCCGATGGCTATCTCCGTGTCAAATCCTAGCGGAGACAAGGCGTTGCAGTTTTTATATAGATGTAGCTAGTCAAGGTAAACTCCCGGTGTGGGACAGAGGGTTGACCTTGATTAGCTTGCTGCATCAACGTAAAAATACATTACAATTATTACACGACACTACAATACATCTACATTACAATCAGTCACTTCACTACACATACATTACAGTCACTACATTATAATATATACAGATTACAATCACTGTGCTACACTACACTATCCTATAATTAGCTACATTACAATCAATCACTGCACCACACAAACATAATTGCACTACACTACACATTCATTATGCTACACAGCCATGCAATACACTACCATACCTGTATGTTACAATCACTACATTCACTACAGTGCATATCATAGAATCACAGAATATCAGGGTTGAAAGACACCTCAGGAGGTCATCTAGTCCAACCCCCTGCTCAAAGCATATACATATAGCGTACGTCTATATTACAGTCAATACACTTGACGTAAAATGTGCAAGAGAAGACCAAGTCCTGGGCTATCTGGCAAGTCAGGCTGCGATGGGTTGGGGAGTTGGGAAAGGAGCGGGGTTCTTTCTTACAAAGTGGTCCCCCACATAGGAAAAGCTAGAGGGCCCCTCTCAATGCGTGGCTTGCTCAGAGTCAAAACACACGCCCAGAGAGAGCATAGCATCTCTGTGACTCCCCTCCTCCTCTTTCTGTCTCGCCTAGGTGAAAGTGTGGTTCCAAAACAGAAGGACAAAATACAAGAGGCAGAAGCTGGAAGAGGAAGGCCCCGAATCAGACCAGAAGAAGAAAGGTTCCCATCACATCAATAGATGGCGGATTGCCACCAAACAGTCCAACGGGGAAGACATTGATGTCACGTCTAATGACTAGAAAGGGGGCAGGTTGCTGGCAAATAAACCAATGAGAGGAACAAGGGGAGGAGGGGAAAATACGGGGCAAACAAAGCAAAAACAAAAACTGGAGCGATTTCACAAAGACAAAGCAACCGCCACCAACAGCTGGGTTTCCTCCATGGTGCATGGGCCAAACGAGAGGCCTAAGGACCAGTCCCCCCCCCCCCACCCAGCACTCAGTTCTGCCCACTGGGCAGCCTTCAGTGGCGCTTTGGAAATGAAAGCTCCCAGAGAACAGAGGAAACCCCATCCTGCGCTCCTGAGAACTGAACCGAGCTGCCCGTCCTCGCAGCCTGAAGCTGTCGGTCAGCCACAAGATCAAATAAAAATGTCAACCAAGAAACTCAATGTACACAATCCTTTTCTTTTTTTACACAATTTTTATTTTAATTTATTATTTTATTTTGTGTGTGTGTTCCCTGTCGTAGGTAGTTAACAGCTGTAGTGTGCGTTACTGTATGGTAATAAAAGCAAAATGGGCTCGGTGCATATCTGATTACCTTGGCAGAGGAAGTGGGGCAGGGGGTGTTGGGGGTGGACAGGACACAGGGGTTCGTGGGCACTGGTCAAATCAAAAGCTCCACTTTTCCCATTCAACCTCAGACCCTTCACCAGCATAGTTTAAAACCAAGTTTCATTTGAATGGGAATGAAATAATTCATGGGAGAAGAGGGAAATGCCTCATTCACTGTTATTTGTGACCAAGTCGATAAACTAATGCTATTTGTGGGTCCTTATTATTCGTGCTGGATGCTGGCTGGATATAAGAAATTGCCAGGCGGAATCAGACCCAAGGACCGTCCAGTCAAGTGGCCTGTCTCTGACAATGCCGGAACCAGATGCTTCAGAGAAAGGTGTAAGTACTCCACAGTTGTGGAATACTCTGCCTGTGGGGATAGTTTTAATTAGCCCTGGATAGTGGTTCTATCATGCCCTGAAGCATGGGGGGTTTACACCTCTTCTAAAATGCGAAGTTATTTTTTAGTAATTTTCATTATGACTCTGGACATTCTAGACATGAGGTAAATTAGAGCTGAGTGAAAAATTCAATTTTATGTTTTCCTTGAAAGAGTCCAGACGAAATGATTTAATTCCAAAATTTCTGGGGCAGATTTAGAGTTCTGGGGGTGAAATGGAAAGATTTAGCTCATTTCAAATGGCTGTTTTCTTTTCATTTTAGTTTTCAACTACCACGCTAAAACCAAAACGATTGTTTCCTTTCATTTCCAAGTATTATTGTTGAAACATCGAAAATTTGGTCAAAACCAAGTTGCCTTGACACAGTCTCAATTTGGCTGACTCCTCACTTTTCGAGAAACAATTTTTTTTAACGAAAAATTTTGGCCAGGTTTGCTATCGAGGTCTTTTGTCATTTGCTATTTGTTATTCTCCCAGTCTCAAAAAGATGTAATTGTCCAATCAGAAAGCAGAACCAATACAAAGTGACATAGCTCAGCA
This sequence comes from Gopherus flavomarginatus, assembly GCF_025201925.1. Taxonomy (NCBI): domain Eukaryota; kingdom Metazoa; phylum Chordata; order Testudines; family Testudinidae; genus Gopherus; species Gopherus flavomarginatus. The sequence continues at coordinate 283,024,744 of NC_066619.1, read as the reverse complement.
AATCGTTGATGTGAACTGCCCAGAGTCTGACAAGAATGGGTGATTCCTTGCAGACAACAACCATGCGGGAGGAATTGGGGTTGGTTTGCAGGCAGAAAAAAGGGTGATTCCCTTCTGCCGTTAGGAAGCTAACTCTTCGAGGGACATCCCAGGTTTGCTACCTCAGGACGATTGCAGAGGTTCTGCCCATGCTTCTGCACCTGCCCTCAGGCCCCTATCCCTCTGGTTTGCTGACCGCTGCACTTTCTGGGCTCCCCCGGCTGCCTTTCTTCCCCGCATGCAGTGAGGTTGTAGACCAGTTGATGTGGACTTTGTCTGGCAGGAATCCCTGCGCCCGGGCCTTGCTGGTACTGGGAACAGTGAGGTTCCCTATGAAGCGTGACTACCTGCCATTGCCGGTGACACCTGCTCAGCGAAAGGAGTTGGGTTGAAACAGGCCAGAGGTGCTGCGTAGGCTCTACTGTATGGGACGTCTTGTCGATTGTAACAGGGATGAGCCCAAAAGTCTGCACTGCTGCGAGCGCTCAGGATTACCACGTAAAGTGACTCTTCTTGGTTTAGCGGTGCTGAGAGGCGAAGGGCCCTCGCATCCTGCTGGTTCTGAGCCAAGCTTTCAGTCCTGTCCCTGGCATCACTGCCATGCAGCGATGTTTGCGATGCCATGGAAGAGCAGCGAAACTGTAGCTGATTGCACTGCAGATAAGAGCTGAATGCTGTTTATCCTGGCAATGCCAGCGTGAGTGACAGCACTGTGGTTAGCAGCTACTGTGTGAGACAGGGCAGCTAACAGCTCCTCTGTGTGACAGTGCGTGGGGCGGGGTGTGTATGTGTGCAGAATTCTCACTAGGCAGCCCGGCTGCTTGGAACAAGCCCTGGTAGCTCCAGGGTACACAGGCTTATCAGCCCTGGATACCCCCATCCCTTCTCATCTCCCCATCCCTCCACTGCACTGAATAACCTGGAAAACTGCTCTGTGGCATCAGGGATGGATGAACCCCCCCACCTCAGTAAACTCCAGGGAGATGATGGTATCTGTAGCCAGCTATCTCTCCTGAGCTGAGTTTCATGCAAATCTGGCTTGAGATTTGAGTGCCCCGGGGCCTGTTTTGCACCCTCGCTGAAGCCGGGTTTACATTACTGCATCTTCACTTGCTTCACTGAAGTTAATCATTTGCACCAGTGCAACTGAGAGGTGAATCTGGCCCAATGATCCTAAGCTACCAGATCTTCTGCTGGTGCCAAGCAGCGGCGTTCCGTGGCACTTCGCTGAGTGACACCAGCTCAGGATCTGACCCTACAAGTTATGTTTCCATCACTTTCGCATGGCATATGCCTGGAGGGCGGAGGGAGGGAGGAGAACTACTAGAAGATGGCATATTTGCTGGGAAGGTGCATATAATACATAAGTAATGTCAGTGATTCCTGTGAAGAATGTGGTACATACACAGTGGGGCTGCCTTGCCCCTGGTTTGTAACTTAAACTGGCATTTACACCTGTACAGAATGGAGGATGAGAAACAATGGCCTGGGAGGTGAGTGTAGACTGCAAGTGGTGGAGCGTGTCACACACACTTTCCACAGCTGCAGATGACAGCATTAAAGTCAAGGCAGGACCAGGCCAGGTTGCCCTTTCCATTCTGCCCGACTCAGTGGGGTGAGTCCCAGTTTAGCTGGGCTCTACACACTCTGCCTGACCCAGTTCTACTGGCTGAGGTGAACGGGCCAGCACTGCTTCTTAGGAGCCATTGTGAAGGCAAGTTCCAAGGCTAAAGGGTTGTGGGACATGACTAGTCAGTCCCACTCCCCTACACCTGTGAATAATCCATTAAAAACATTCTGCAAGTGAACATGAAGGTTGCAATGACTAAGAGCTCAGCGATCAGGTGATGCTAAAGTTAAGGATGGAGGATGAAGTACTCAGCAGTCAGGCGATGCTGATGTAAAGTTTGCAATTACTAAGCCCTCAGAGGTCAGGTGATGCCAAAGTTCAGGTTGCAAGACCAAGTGGTGAGCTCCCAGAGGTGAGACCCCACTGAGAAATTTGGAGAGACAGATTAGGGTCCCAGGTGCCATGGAAGTTCGGAGAAAGGGATGCTTAGGAGCTGCTCAATGAAGATTTAGGACCTGAGAATTTGGAGAAACACCAAATTTGAATGAGGTTTACATGGGAACCTTGACCTGCCCCTTGGGAGGCAGGAGAACTCACTTGGAAGGTGCTTTAAGTTATCCTGCATTGTCATGCATCGTTAGATATGATTAACAATTACCCATGTCTATGTTTCTCTCCCTCCAACACACCACCCCTCATGCTGTTTCCCTGTATGTTTTCTCAGCCTGTTGGGAAACATGGAGCTTCAGGAGGCTGGGACACTGTTCCCAGCCTCTGGTTTTGTTTGCACAGGCACCAAGTCACTGCAAAGCAGCCAGTGGGAGCTTCCCAGGTAGTGAGAGTAGCTGGGTTAATGGCTAATGGCCGAGAAGCTGCCGACTCAGCAGCAAGCAGATTGCAGGGTGTGTTCAGCGCTCAAGGGCCGTGTCCCTGGCACAGACTGAGTGGCATGGTAATGGGGGGGAGGGATAACTCAGTGGTTTGAGTATTGGCCTGCTAAACCCAGGGTTGTGAGTTCAATCCTTGAGGGGGCCACTTAAGAATCTGGGGCAAAAAATCTGTTTGGGGATTGGTTCTGCTTTGAGCAGGAGGTTGGACCTGATGACCCCCTCAGGTCCCTGGCATTCTATGACAGACACTTTCTCCTCTCAGTCTGTGGCTGGTTGACAAGAACAGATGCAGCTGCAATCCATGGCTTGCATCAAACCACAACTGGCAGTAGCTGACTACCTCTTTACCAGGCCAAGGACTGAGTGGCCCACAGAAGCTGACTGAAAGCTGAAGACCATGATCTATTGGGTGTAGCCAAATCCAGGAGAGATTGTTCTTGTCCTTGGGTTACCTACTTCCTTCCTTTGCAGGTTGCTGCTGAGAGGCAGCCCTTTCACATACATTACAGTGGAGACTAGACTGGTGTACTTTGGCTGCATAAGCTCATGAAGTGCCCTAGCATGGACCACTCCAGTTAAGTGTGATCTTGCACAGCTTACGTGGTGTCTACCATGCCTTAGAGTCCCTTGCTGTCAGTGAGGAGGGAAGAGGGTCATGGCTACTCAATACGGGGCAGGAGATAGTCTCAGGACAGAACTGTGCTGTACCAGGCCTGAGCTAGGGCTTTGGCACCTTGTGGCTGTTACAAGCTGGTGTAACGTAAGGCCTGTGTAACAGAATTCAGTTCTAATTGAGAGTGAGCTGGCACTAGGCTGGGAGAGTAAGTGTAGCTTTTACATGAACCATTTTAAAGCCAGCTGGGAAGGAAGGATGGTCTTGTGATGAATGCACTGGAGTGGAACCCAGAAGATCTGAATCCAATTCCTGACATTGCCACAGACTCCTTGAAAATCGGTGGGAGTTGGGTGCCTAAATACCTTTGTGGAGCTGGGCATTAGTCTCTCTGGGCCTGTACAGGGCATTGTTATGCTTCTCTTGTCTGGTTTTGTTGTAAGCTCTTTGGATCTGGGACCTTGTGTGTGTGTTTGTGCGAGTGCTTATGTGTGAGTGTGTGTGTGTGTGTGTGTGTGTATGTGTTTGTGCGTGTATGTGTGTGTGCATACAAAACATGCAAACAGCTGTTGCAGTGGGACCTCTTGCTAGAGTAGGCCCTACAGACACTCAGTCAGAGACAATTGTGGTCTGAATTTCTATAGTGCTGCTGACACCTCCTGATGCTAAAGCCTGCTTGTGGAACCAGCACAGGTCACAGTAGACTAGACAGGCTGGGTTTCGCTGGGAGAGCAGCACATTCATTAAGGGTCAATCATTTTTTTGGTGAGCCTTTTTTAAGGGCCGAGGAGAAGGAACAGTAGGTAGATGACTTTTTTTTCTAGTGGTTGCCTTGGAAATCACAGTGATCTAGCCTGTGAGCTTTCTTAGGCTTAACTCAGGGGTTCTCTAGCTGGGGTCAGGACACCTTGGGGGTCACAAGGTTATTACACAGAGGGTCACGAGCTGTCAGCCTCCACCTCAAACCCTGCTCTGCCTCCAGCATTTATAACGGTGTTAAATATATAAAAAAGTGTTTTTCATTTATGAGGGGGAGGGGGTCACACTCAGAGGATTGCTGTGTGAAAGAGGTCACCAGTACAAAAGCTTGAGACCCACTGGTCTGACTGAAAGGGCAGCAAGTGTAGAATTTTTCACAAAGATGCAATTTCTCCCAACAGTTGTTTAGGCATTTGAGTTAAACAGATATTAATCCAAAAACTCAGCCGAGCATTTTAAACTCTCTGACCGAAAATCTCGTCCCTTCTCCCAGACCCTCAGATTTCACTTCCACAGTACGTGCAGTGTCACAGCTCTAGTAGGTCCTGACTCATCTGTAATGTCATCCAGGAAAAACAAGGTAGAAAAGGCTCCACTTTCTAATGTCAAAAATTAGAGGGGAAAAAAGATTGCAAAGAAAAATACTTTCCAGGCAGACTTTTAGGTCTCAAAGAAGCACATCTGGGCACAAGCTTTTTCCTTTGCACCTGAGCTATTGATGTTCCATCTTTGCCACAGTAGGTCAAAATGACAAACACTTCCACCCTCTCCTTAAATGTGAAGGCTCCAGTGACTAAACTGTTATAATCGGAGAGGGGGAAATTAAATCTGTGTTTTGTGCTTTTGTTGGGAAAAATGTCATAGCTCTGCTCATGGCCCCTATTATTATTATTAAATTAAAGTTTTTTGCATTAGCAGCTAGAGGCTTCATCCAAAATTAGAACTTCATTGTGCTAGGTGACATACAAACACATACCAAAGAGACTGCCCTAAAAAGCCTACAATCTAAGTAATAATGCTCCCCTTTGGTGTGTTTTTAAACTGGTTCCTTGCCAATGTAAACTAGCTTACCAAAACCCATGAAAACGGATTACAGTGTGTCCACAAGGGCGTTTGCATCAGTTCAACTAAATAGATTTAAAAACTGATTGTAGTTAAACCTGCGTGTGTGCGTGTGCCTGTGTGTGTGTGTGTGTGTGCGTGTGTGCACACACCACAGCAAAACTACTGCCTGACAAGCCCACCTTTCACACTTCTGTACCATAACTATACTTCAGCTGGTGTATTGGGGCCCCACGCCATGGAAGGCACCTGAAGCACTAGCCTATTGAAATGGCCAGTGAGTTTCTGTAACCCTGTCCTAGCAGCTGCTCAGCACGAGACCCCTATACTAATAAGCCCTAAAGGTGAGTGAAAAGGCCCTGTGCTTCCTGCACACTGGGGGGGGGTCTATACCCGCTCCTTCCTTGAAGTTGCGAGGGGCAATTTTATTTATTTCTGACACTTCTGGGATTTCCCTCCCTGCAGTAGCTGTGTGGCACCTCTGGTAGCCCTGAGCTCACCCCCAAGTTCTAGGTGGCTGAATTGGTCCCAATGCTATTGGAAACTAATCAACGCAGCTGAGATGTGCTGTGCAGCTAGATCTGCCTGCTTGTGATATGCATGAAGATGGAAACGCGGTTTGTTGTATAGTGGCTCCTTTCGCTCCTTTCTGGTGGGGTTTTCAGCCATATCCTTTCCTTTGTCTCCCCGGCAAAGAAAGAAGCTATTAGCGAGATAGCCATCTCATGAAACAAGTGCCCCTTTGTAGGGTTACACTGCAAAAAGGGCCTTAGCCAGACCTTTTGGTCTCCTCTGGTTTTAAGCCCTAACATATTTATGTTATTGACACTCATCACGCAGCAACGGAAACCCACTTAGAGCGTACAGGGTCTGAGAAACAGCTGGTGTCCACCCGTTGTGTGTCTCAGGGCAGACAGCACTGGTATGGCAGGTATGCGAGGGGGGGTTATGGTTTAGCGATTCTTCACACCTGCACCAGGTATTGAATGTCGAGGGAGAGCCTTCCATTTTCCTTGTAAGTACCCTTGAATGGCTGATAAAAGGGAGTTGCTCTAGGCCTGGGGAATCGCAGGGTGAAAGCTCCGGTGTTAACAGAGCTTTTTACTTAGCAGGAACTGCCCCTTCATCACATCATTAAAAGCCCTGTAGGGTCAGTTACGCTCAGCTCCCCAAATAGGGCCGTGTGAGATTTCCAACCGGAGGATGGTAAGGGGTTGGGAGCTGTTGCGGAGAATGCTGAAGCACGAGGAATTTGTGCCCTTTCAGGTGAGATTTCCAAACAGTGACACCTAGGAAGGAAGTGGCTTTATTCTCCTGGGCCAAAAAAGTGGAGGAGACACAGGCCAATGGGAATCAGGAGCCTAAAGTTCTTTGAGACTCTGGGCCGCGGTGGCTAAAGCCTCTGAGCCACGCACACCTGAACTCTGGCAAAGTTTGGAGCCACATTTTGCAGCTGGCCCCTCGTTCTACACCAGTGTGAACCAAACGCCCAGCTCTCAATGCTCTAAAACTCCAGGAAAGTTTGGCTCTGAACGTTGTCACTTGGGCCTGCTGAAAACACACAGGTCCTTGGCAGCGCAACTCTGGCCAGAGTCCAAGTCCCTTACTACTGCCTCTTGCCTTGAACAGGAGGGGGGGTTGAATGGGATTCCCTGCCCTGATTTTGATTGGCTTGACTGACTCCTGCAGCTTTGCTGTCCCTGGAGTGTAGCTGGACCCTCCTGGTCTTTGGGCCACAGGGAAGCTCTGGTGAGCGTGGCACTACTAGGCCTGGTTTTGTATTTACCTGCGTAGGTTGCCACTCCTTAGGGTGTTTTGCCCTGGAGAGACAGAAAGGCATCCCTCCCCCACCACTTCTCAGGGCCTGTTTTGCTTTGAGCAGGGACAGGGGAATTTGCTCTGAGATTAGGTTACTAAACACCTCTCTCTGGCCCTGTGAGTGTTCACACACCAGCGACCTCCTGTGCCCTCCCCCTAACAAAGCTTTTGCTCTGTCTGACTGACCTAGGGCCTCAGCCCAGGGGCCTGGGAGCTGTCTGCTTAGGGCTCGGACAGGTGTCTTCCCAGAGGCTCTCAGACTGAGCCATGTAATCAACAAGGCTCAACAGCGCTAAACAAACAAACAGGGATGGCAACACACGGGGAATGGGATGACACCTGAGCTCAGGCCAGCGATAGAGAGGGGGATTCCCTCCCCCACGCCCAAGTTAGAGACAGCACAGGAACCACCACCATGGCTCTCACCAGGCACAGACGGGGCCACTGCCTGCTGATCCTGCTGCCGTGTGCCTGGACCAGCAGGGGTGGCTCTAGCTTTTTCGCAGCTCCAAGCACCGCAGGCAGGCTGCCTTCGGCAGCGCACCTGCGGGAGGTCCCCGGTCCCGCTGCTTCAGCATACCCGGTGCCAAATTGCCACCAAATCTACGGGACCAGCGGACCTCCTGCAGGCAAGGGTGCTCCCCACGGCTTGCCGTCCCAGGCACGCTCTTGCTGCACTGGTGCCTGGAGCCGCCACTGTGGACCAGGGAGGGACAGCCTGCTACAAGGTGCTGCAGGGTCTAAACAGAAAGGCTGGTGCAGGGGATTGCTTGGGGGGGGGGCAGGGGTTTTGTGGGGTGTAACTGGGAGGAAAGGATGGAATCCAGCAAGGTTGACTATGTTTAACCTGCTGCCTACCAATTTCATTGGGTGACCCCTAGTTCTTATGTTATGTGACGGGGTAAATAACACTTCCTTAATCATTTTCTCTGCAACATTCATGATTTTATAGACTTCTATCATATCCTCCCTTAGTCGTCTCTTTCCAAGCAGAAAAGCCCCAGTCTTTTTAATCTCTCTCCTCCTATGGAAGATGTGCCAAACCCTTAGTCATTTTTGTTTCCAATTCTTATATATCATAGCTGAGCTGGGGCAACCAGAACTGCAAACAGCGTTTGAGGTGTGGGTGCACCACGGATTTACAGAGTGGCATTATGCTATTTACTGTCTTATTATTTATTCCTTTCCTAATGGGTCCTAACATTGTTAGCTTCTTTGACTGCTGCCGCAGGTTCGGGTTGTTTTGGAACTAGCTGGGTTTATCTCATAGCAAAGCACCTAATTATCACAAATACATATAGAAACTTGGCTTTAGAAAGGCACCAGGGAGGAGGGCAGATGCTGAGCTAAGCTCTATAGGTGTGGAGCAGGAGACAGGTCAGTGGGGTTACACTGCGCAGCCATATAATTGAGACTAGAGGGGCTGGATTCAAAGAAGTGCAACATCACCTTTTCTCCCAGTGCCGTTAAAAAACGCAGGGTCTTTTTGTGAGACTAGCTTTTTAAATCCCACAGTGTAGATTATTTCATTAGAGTTACTTTTTATTAGTTCATTAAAACACGCTGTTGTTTTCTTTTCTTTATAGGGACACTTTCAGCTTTGCGTAGGCCCACCATTTTGGCTGTGCACAGAAAAGCGGATTTTAAAAGAAACCGTAGAAATGCTCTCCTGAATTGGTCTTTTTTTTTTTTTTTTTTTACAATGCCAGTGATGCTTTATTTAGCTATTGACACTCTCCATCAATGTGGGATGCAAGGTGGTTTGTTTTGTTTGGGTTTTTTCCCCCACAGTCTTTCTTCCTTTCAGCTAAGAATAGTCTGTGTGCACGTGGCTTGAGTGCTTCGTTATGTTACATCTTCTAATAATTCTCTTAATAAAGAACCAGTTTAGTTTTACAAGCATGGCGGCCGCTCATGTTATTGCCCAGCACACAGTACATGAAACATGGTGGCAGCAGAGAGCGTGATTACCAGACCCTTGTCTCTGAGCCATGCACACAGGCCAGATGCTGAGATTGCACTGGGTGCTGCACTGATAGAGGTGTTGGCCGGTAGCAGAGCTGTTCAGCTAAGTTCCCCTCTGCCTGTGACTGACAGTTAAAGATGCCAGGGCCGTGGAATAATGTCTCTCAGCAAAAGTAGTGGGAACCCCTTGTCTTGAGCTGCTTAAAAATGCAGTGGGCAAAGTGCTTGTAACTATACAAATGGGGGCTAACCCTGCACTGTCTGGGGATGGGCTGATATGTAAGCTCCTTGGGGCTGTGTTAATTGGTTACAGTACAGGTGGTGGGTGAGCCTGGGGCCCTTAACCACTTGAGAAGTGCACCATGGGCTGCTGACGTGCATCCTGGGCGGTGCTTATTGCTGTGTCCCTCCGCTGTGAAAGGAAGGCCCAACCACCAGGCTGCCAGGAAGCAGCAGCGAAATGGCGACAAAGCCCTTTTCTCAACCACTTTGTTTTTTCGCTCAGGGGTTTGTGCCTTTCTTCAACATTCCTTGGCCTCTCTCTACCCAGCCCTCAGCCTTTTTTGAGCCCAGCAACCCTGCTGCTCTGCTAGGCACAGCTCAGGGCCTAGGAGCTTCTTTCCACTCGGGTTCTTCTCATCTAAAGAACTACTTTGAACCATTGAGCAGCTCCCAGTTTAGCTCCGACACTAGAGTGTGGGTTAAAAGACTGTCTGCTAGGGCAGCTTGGCATGTTGGGACAAGGGCATTTTTAAGTGGTCACGTGTTTCTTCAGCCTCCTCACCTCAACTGCCATCCCCGCTCCCCATCATTCACCTCATAGGCTGCCTTGTCTTTGTCCTCCCTCCTCCCTCATGAACTTTTCCTCTTCTCCTTCGCTGACAATAAAGGGCATGGGGATTGTTTGTGTGCCAGGGTCTTTATGTGCTGAGCGCTCCACTGGGATTGGTGCATGGCTGTGTCATCATCAAAAAGGCCTGACCAGCCAATCAGAATGCAGCATTGGACCATCTGCGACCTGTGCCCTGCCCCAGCCAAATGCTAATAGATCTTTTTGCCCTCTGATATCTAAGGCCTGGTCTGCACACAGTGTTTGTACCAGTATACCTACGCTGGTTAGGGTGTAGGGTGACCAGACAGCAAGTGTGAAAAATCGTGAGGGGGTGGGGGGTAAGAGGAGCCTATATAAGAAAAAGAACCAAAAGTCAGGACTGTCCCTATAAAATTGGGACATCTGGTCACCCTATTAGGGCATGAGGATTTTTTTTAACCAAACTAGTCAGATCAGCATATACCTACAGACAGGTGCTTTAGATACATGTAGCAACCTGCATGGAACTTGAAGGGAGGTGCCCAGGTTGCTGAAGGGAACAGTTTGGAGGAGACACCAGGAAGTTAGTCTGTGTGCACATGGCTTGAGTGCTTCGTTATGTTACATCTTCTAATAATTCTCTTAATAAAGAACCAGTTTAGTTTTACAAGCATGGCGGCCGCTCATGTTATTGCCCAGCACACAGTACATGAAACATGGTGGCAGCAGAGAGCGTGATTACCAGACCCTTGTCTCTGAGCCATGCACACAGGCCAGATGCTGAGATTGCACTGGGTGCTGCACTGATAGAGGTGTTGGCCGGTAGCAGAGCTGTTCAGCTAAGTTCCCCTCTGCCTGTGACTGACAGTTAAAGATGCCAGGGCCGTGGAATAATGTCTCTCAGCAAAAGTAGTGGGAACCCCTTGTCTTGAGCTGCTTAAAAATGCAGTGGGCAAAGTGCTTGTAAGTATACAAATGGGGGCTAACCCTGCACTGTCCGGGGATGGGCTGATATGTAAGCTCCTTGGGGCTGTGTTAATTGGTTACAGTACAGGTGGTGGGTGAGCCTGGGGCCCTTAACCACTTGAGAAGTGCACCATGGGCTGCTGACGTGCATCCTGGGCGGTGCTTATTGCTGTGTCCCTCCGCTGTGAAAGGAAGGCCCAACCACCAGGCTGCCAGGAAACAGCAGCGAAATGGCGACAAAGCCCTTTTCTCAACCACTTTGGTTTTTCGCTCAGGGGTTTGTGCCTTTCTTCAACATTCCTTGGCCTCTCTCTACCCAGCCCTCAGCCTTTTTGAGCCCAGCAACCCTGCTGCTCTGCTAGGCACAGCTCAGGGCCTAGGAGCTTCTTTCCACTCGGGTTCTTCTCATCTAAAGAACTACTTTGAACCATTGAGCAGCTCCCAGTTTAGCTCCGACACTAGAGTGTGGGTTAAAAGACTGTCTGCTAGGGCAGCTTGGCATGTTGGGACAAGGGCATTTTTAAGTGGTCACGTGTTTCTTCAGCCTCCTCACCTCAACTGCCATCCCCGCTCCCCATCATTCACCTCATAGGCTGCCTTGTCTTTGTCCTCCCTCCTCCCTCATGAACTTTTCCTCTTCTCCTTCGCTGACAATAAAGGGCATGGGGATTGTTTGTGTGCCAGGGGCTTTATGTGCTGAGCGCTCCACTGGGATAGGTGCATGGCTGTGTCATCATCAAAAAGGCCTGACCAGCCAATCAGAATGCAGCATTGGACCATCTGCGACCTGTGCCCTGCCCCAGCCAAATGCTAATAGATCTTTTTGCCCTCTGATATCTAAGGCCTGGTCTGCACACAGTGTTTGTACCAGTATACCTACGCTGGTTAGGGTGTAGGGTGACCAGACAGCAAGTGTGAAAAATCGTGAGGGGGTGGGGGGTAAGAGGAGCCTATATAAGAAAAAGAACCAAAAGTCAGGACTGTCCCTATAAAATTGGGACATCTGGTCACCCTATTAGGGCATGAGGATTTTTTTTAACCAAACTAGTCAGATCAGCATATACCTACAGACAGGTGCTTTAGATACATGTAGCAACCTGCATGGAACTTGAAGGGAGGTGCCCAGGTTGCTGAAGGGAACAGTTTGGAGGAGACACCAGGAAGTTAGTCTGTGTGCACATGGCTTGCGTGCTTCGTTATGTTACATCTTCTAATAATTCTCTTAATAAAGAACCAGTTTAGTTTTACAAGCATGGCGGCCGCTCATGTTATTGCCCAGCACACAGTACATGAAACATGGTGGCAGCAGAGAGCGTGATTACCAGGCAGACAAATCAGCACTTAGAAATAGAGGAACCAGGCAGCACGGAGGGATTAGTTTATTCCTGTATGGTAATAAGCTATATTGGCATAACTCCAGCCACACTAGGTAGGTTGTACCACACTAACTCTACCAGTATGGCTAAAATGGTACAACATTTGTGTATAGTGAAGGTCAGAGCCAGCTCCAGGCACCAGCCAAGCAAGCTCGTGCTTGGGGTGGCAGATTCTGAGGGGGGGCATTCCCTCTAATCCTTTTTTTTTTTTCCTTCGCCGCTTCGGCCGCCCTGCAGGTTTTTTTCTTTTTGGTTCGCTGCTCCGGCTGCCCTGTAGGGGGCGGCGGCACAGAGGAGGGGGGCGCCCTGCTGGGAGAGGGCTGCACCCTCCGTCTGCCCCAGCTGGTGCCAGGTCTGTAGCAAGTCCAGCAGCCTGCATCCTTCCCTCCCAGCCGACCAGAGGAGCGCGGCGCCCTCCCAGCAGGCGGAACAGCGGAAGCCCTGGCCGCCCACCTTCTCTCTCCGCCCTCGCTCCCTCTCCCTCACCCCTGATGCATGGGGCAAGTCTGCAGCACAGGGAGTCCCCCCTACCCGTGCTCTGGCTGCTCTGCACGGTTTTTTTTGCTCTGCTGCTCTGGCCACCCCGCACGTTTGCTTTTTTTTTTTTTTTTTTTGCTTGGGACAGCAAAAAAGCCAGAGCCAGCCCTGGTGAAGGTGCAAGTGCATCCCATTTGCCTAATAGGGAATCTTTGTTTAAGAGATCTATAGCGAAAGGGGGAAGGAATGAGTTGGATCTGGTTCATTGTTGCTAGGCAGATGCACAATTAGCACTCCACATGCAGCAGGTTCTGGAATTGGGTGTGGCAGACTTGGGCATGCTCAGTAGGTTCCCTGTTGCTGGACTCAGACAGACGCCACGAGGACAACGAGTCAGGGCAGCTGCTTTACAAAAGCCCATTTTGCAGCAGGGCATGTTTTTCTAAAAAGCTATATACTTCACGGAGTGGTTGGTTAATTAGCTGACTGAGTAATGTCAGTAGGGAAGGAGGAAAAGTCTGCATGGATTCCAGCTGAAGAGTTTTACAAGCAAGAGGAGGGAAGATGTTGCCTTTGACTCAGCAGACTGTATAGATCAGCGATCCTCAGACCTCAGTGCTTCCGGAGTCAGATTAGC